>NW_006399810.1:1998200-2022036 GCF_000299155.1 Elephantulus edwardii
AATTATCCTAGTGCTTCTACCCAAAAGTAACTACTGCAAATAATAGTAGGAGTGTGGGAGAAAGAAGCTGTAGAGGACCTTAATCATGCAGAAAAGAGAGCCAATCAATAGAGGGAACATTTACTTCTTAATGAAAACATTTTGACCTGTTTAGTGATCTGTGGTTGCTCTTTGGTCGCATTGTCAGCAGGGAATTGCAGTGCTAACTCAAAGATAGTTTGAATCCACTAATGGCTCAGAGGGAGAAAGACTTTCTCCTTTCTGAAATTTCACAGCTTCAGAAAACCCACTGGAGTGTCAACTATGAGTCAGTTCTGACTCAACAGCAATGACTGAGTTTTGGTGATTGATCTTACATAAACTTCCATTGTTTTTCTTTCTTTCTTAGCCAATTCCTACTTTTCAGAGAGTCTTGATTACCAGCCGGTCTTCCTTATGTCTTTCCAAAGGAAGCTCACTAGCTCAAGGTCTACAGTTCCAGTTCGTCCCCAGCTCTGCAGGGGAAGTTGTGGCAGCTGCTCCCTGGAAGCTGTTCCCTCAGTAACCCTGGGGGCAGTTCTACCCCATCCTTCAGGCTTGTAAGGAGTTGGAATTGCCTTGATGGCAATGAGAACGGCACATAAGACTTTATTCACTAGCCAACAAGGATCATCACCATTGTTAACTCCACTCTCACACTCCTTCTCATTAAGACCTCAAAGTAGTCTTCTCCTCCACGTTCCTCACACCAGAATCCTACAGCATCATTATTCCTCAGAACTGGACACCTCAATGCACAGCTACATATGTCAAGTCAAACATTCATGCACTTTTCCTCAACTTGTCTTCCACTGAAAACGATGTACTGTTATAGAGCGAGTGGGTGTGTGACATGGTCCCCAAACAGAGATCTTCTAGCAAGTCTGTGCACTCGGTGTTAAAGTGATAGCTTTTTTTTTTTTATAATGAGTTCACTATTTTTATTCCTGTAATTATAGATCTGAGATCCAAATGATCTTTCTCAGATCACTAAGAGGGCATAATTTTGTTTTGATTCCTTTTATTTGTCTAAAGAAGAGAGGGAAATTTATTAATCTATATTAATGTATTTATTTTTATAGTTGTTTATTTCTTTGTTTTCAAAAAGGTAACCTTTTAGAGTTTGTGTTCATTGTTTTGTAAACTCTTTTATTTTTTTTTTTGCTTTTTTTTCTATAATTATATTTTATTAATTTTCATAAACATTTACAGAGATTTTGGGCTTCCACTCATTCATTGTTGCACTATTCTCTCTACCCTCCTCCCAGTTTGTTCTTGTCCAAATGCCACAGTGCTTGTCAAAGCCAGTTCTGATTAATCTTCTTTGTCAGTGTGTCCTTTGCCATTCCCTATCACTCCTCCCTGAGAGAGACTTCACCCTGAGTCATAAGGAAAAGGGGATGGCGTATTCTCTTAGCTACTTCCTGCTGAAAAGGGACGCTGTGGGTTTCAGGGTGAAGATCTTCTCTCACTACTCTAAAGGGCCCCTTTGGCAGTAGGAAACACATAGACTATTATGGATTGTAAACTCTTTTACTGGTTAACCAGCTATAGGAGTAATTTAGAAAGGTAAGAAAAGGAGAATCTCTGATAAAGATCACATTCCTAATGAAAGTTATTCACATGAAACATTTTTTTTAAGAAAATGAAATTTTCCATCAGGAAAACTCTTTCTATGTTGTTTCTTCCCTTTGGAACTGCTGTCCAACCAATAAAATAAGTGTTTCTGTGGCACTGAAGAGATGCAATTAGAAGAAATGACTTTATACTGAGGTTTATCACTTTAAAGGAGGATTACTTTTTAAAAGATCACATTTAACCCAAAGCAGTAAATATGAAATGAAACTTCAGGCATCCTAGAAATTGGGGAAATTTCTGGACATGGGCGTCCTTATTACCATCATATAATATCTGCAAGGTACCATTCATGCCGCCTACACATAAATCAAGCTCTGTCAGCCAGAGCCCTGACTAAACTGGATGAAATTCCATGAAGTACACATTAATCTCTCTGGCCACAATATAGTATTAATCAATATTAGTGTATTCTGGAAAGTAAGTATTCCTTCCATAAGATTTGCAGGCATCCAAATTATGAAAAACCCATCAGGATGACATCAGAAAGCCACAAATGAATACAACTTGCTAAAAAAGAGGAATGCTAAAAAATACTGACTAAATTTTATTGTTTAGTAAAACTTGGTAGGAAGTCTGTTAAATGTTGCTATTCTTACTGGGATAAGATGATATCTCATAATTGTTTTGATTTGAGTCTCTCTACAGCAAATACCAAATGCTGGTGAGGTCGTGGAAAAACTGGAACCCTTATTCACTGTTGGTAGAAGTGTGAAATGTTGCAACCACTATGGAAGTCTGTATGGCACTTTCTCAAAAAGTTGCAAATAGAAATATCATTTGACACAGAAATTCCACTACTGGGAATTTACCCTGAAGTAACCATAACTCAAGCAGATATATGCATACTCGTGTTTATTGCAGCTTTGTTCAAAATAGCAAAGAGCTGGAAACAACCCAAGAGCCCATCAACAAACAAATGGATAGAAAAGATGTGGTATATTCACACAACGGAGTAATATGCAGCATTGGAAAACAAGGAACTCATGAAATATTATGCAAAATGGATTACCCTGGAGGACACTATGCTGAGTGAAATATCTCAGTCACAAAAGGACAAACACTGCATAGTGCCACTGCTGTAGAATGGGACTGACATCAGGGTTGGCGTAAGAATGAGAAAAAAATTGGATAAATTATGTACATTGCATTGAAACAGATGAGGGAGAGGACAGTTTAAAAGTGATATATTATAGGGTATTCTTATTATCGTAAGAGTCCAAAATGAAGGTTGTGGAGTGGAGTATACTCCGGGTGGGGGAGGGGGGTGCCGGAGGGGATTGTATATCAATGAAGGAATTTTTCTTTAACTTTTCAAAGAGAAGAGCGAACTGGTGGTGGGGGGATGGGCAGGGAGAAAAGTGCAACAATGAATGACTGGAAATCCTAAGTCGCTGTAAACTTTCATTAAAATTAATAAGTTTTAAAAAAAAAAATTAGTAGGAAGTCACTGAAGCTTCAAATGGCGATGTATTTGTTGAATACAGGCCGCATGAACAAAGCAGATATCTAACTACTTAAACTGTAGTTCAAGAGTATTTTATTTATGCTAAAATTCTCCATGATGCAGCTAATGCTGAGCAATACAATAAAAAGTTTTTAAACTTCTAAAAACTCATTTCTTAAAAGGCTAGTTTTTTTAAAAAAAATCAAGCTTATAAAATGTCCCGTTTGCCCTTTTCCAATGACTGTGTTTATAGCTTAAAATCCAAGCTAGAGAAAGTATTTGAATATCCAAGTGATTATTGTAGAGATTCTGAAGGCATTAAGCTACAATTTCCTCAAGTGGAAAATCTCATTTGATAGCACTTATAAAATACTACAAGCAGACAAGTGAGAGGTTTGACCAAGCAATCCCTTTAGGCGATCTCCTAGACAAACCTCTCTCCCCTTTTAAGGTAAGATTATTTGTCAAGCCAGTAAGAATTCACAAGCCAGAGCTTCTAGCCTGTTCAATTTCATTGGCAGTAGCAGTCCCAACATGCTCTAAATAAAAAGAGACATTTTGGATCGGAAATTGTAAGACATTTGGACCTGTTGAGTAGATTTTTCCATCTGCTTGCAAAGTACAATTTTTTTACTTTACTTTTTTAATTGCGTACATATTCTCCACCATAAATGGCATCAGCAATAACATATAAGAATAACTGTTACTCTTGACACCATTACTTAAAAGTTGTGTTGTTGTTGTTATGTGCCGTCGAGTCGTTTTCGACTCATAGCGACCCTATGCACAACAGCCCTAAACCCTGCTCTATCCTGCGCCAACCGCACTGCCTCTGACACACCCATCCCGATTACCCCAGTCACCAAATCAATCCATCTCAAAGAGGGTCTTCCCCTTCTGCGTAGAATACAAAAAAAAAAACAAAACAAAACAATGCCTCCGCATTTTCTAGTCACACCACAGTGAAATAGTATCATTGCTTTCATTCTCTCGAACAGTTCTCTAATCTCAGTTCTTACAAACTGACAGAGGAAGACAAGATTTAGCAGAAGATAAATATATACACAAATAAAATGATGTTTCATGCCTTGTTCATTCTGAATGCTGGAGTTATATTTATCTGTGCAATCTCTGTTGCTTCTCAGATACTTTACTGTCAAACCTGTCTATAAAATAATGACACACCTGTTTTCATTTGGGATGTCAGTCTCAATTTTTTATATCATCATGTCTCTTACCCTCAGTATTTCTCAGGAGACAATGCTTTATGAATGATGTAGGAAGAAAAACATAGAATTTTTAAAAAATCAAACAAGTGAATAATGATAGAGTCAAATGAAAACACTACAAATACATTGAATTTTGCACCAAATGCAGGTTATCTTTCTGATTCTCCTCAATTATATTTGGAAAGAAGGGATTGTGGGTCTGTTGTATCACTGGAAGATCATTTCAAATATAAAACAGAAGGATTCTCTGAGGAAAAAGAATCATTTCCTTTCGCTGTTAGAAAAACAGAGTCCCCTGGACTTTGTACCAGGATGTTTCCCATCATATTCTTGCCAGCTCAAATCACTGAAACATTTCAGTGTTTAGTAAACGTCAGCTCCCACTGGACTTAAAAGATGGGCCTACTGATATTATTTCTCTTATTGGCTCGCATTCGTTTTCAGTACCATTTCCAGCACATCCCTCCATATTCCACTCTTGGGGTCAGGTTCTGATTACAGATGAGGTGAAAATCGGGTGAAAAACAAATTTTAAAAAATTAATCATCCTCTCATCCTGCTCCAGGGATAGAAATAAGATTTAGTTTTTCTTTTTCTATCCTAACCCTACTAATGACACTCCCGGTGGAGTGTTAGCTTTTCCATGAGCAATATTCCTGTTGCAGAAAAATAGTTTTACTCTTTCAGATACTTGAAAAGAAAAAAAAAATAGTTGAAAGACTCTCTATGGTGGCTAGGGAGACTTCAGAATTCCTCTTACACTTAACTCTCTCTGTCCAGGAAAATAATCAGGAGCAAAATATCGAGTTCTGGATTCAAATTTTCTGTGTGTTTTCAAAAGAGATGACACAAGTCATCTGTTTCAACCTGTTTGCTTAAGAAACATTCTGGTCAGAGGCAAAGGCTAAATAACAAAATTGATGTGGATGAAAGTCCAAGGCAACTGAGGGCAGTGAGGGAGGAAATTCCAAGGTCGCAGAGTTTGTTGGGTGGATGGAAGGGGTAAAGGAATTGGGATAGATCTAATTGGGACCTGAATAGAAGGGGAGATAGTGGGCCTAGATCAACGGTGATTACTTTTTAAAAATACAATGTATAAGAATGGTCATATGAAATAGAATGTGAATGAAGGAATGTGTAAAACACCACATACATAAATGAAACACAATGTATACAAATTTTGCAGGGAAACCAATATAAACTTTTTAAAGTATATTCTAAATTTAAAACACCACCAGCAAAAACTAAGTCCTGTGAGGATCTTAACAGGGGATATGGAAGAAAGGTGAAAAGCCTTCCCTAGGAAGACTCAATATTGTGAAAATAGCAATACTACCAAAGGCAATTTATACGTTCAATGCAATCCCAATACAAATACCAATCCCATTCTTCAACGAAATGGAAAGGGTAATCTCCAGTTTCATTTGGAATGGAAAGAAGCCTTGAATAAGAAAGCACTCCTTAAAAATGGGAAAAAGGTGGGAGGCATCTCACTCCCTGATTTCAAATCCTACTACACTGTCATGGTGGTTAAGACAGCATGGTACTGGTACAATGAGAGACACATAGATCAATGGAATAGAACTGAGAACCCGGAAATCAGCCCATCTACCTATGGTCAACTGATTTTTGACAAGGAGATGAAATCAGTTAAGTGGGGAAATGACAGCCTTTTTTAATAAATGGTGTTGGCAAAATCGGAAAAATATCTACAGAAGACTCAAGCAAGATCCACACCTCACTCCATATACAAAAACCAACTCAAGGTGGATCATGGACCTAGGACTAAAACAGGAACTATAAACTTCATTAAAGAAAAGCTTGATGGACTCTAGTAGTCCTAATCCACAACATAAACAGTCTTCCAAGTATCCTGAAAAATCTATAATCAGGAAAGAGAAAATCGATGACTAGGACCTTCTAAGAATCAAATCCCTAGGCACATCCAAAAACTTCTCCAACAGGGTAAAAAGGGAAGCTACAGACTGGGAAAAAGTACTTGGTAATGATATATCAGATAAGGGACTTATATCTAGAATTTATAAAATACTTGAGCAACCACAACAAGATAAACAACCCAACTGAAAAATGGGCACAGGATATGAACAGACCCTTCACCAAAGACGACATTCAGATGGCCAACAAGCACATGAAGAAATGTTCAAAATTCCTAGCTCTAAAAGAGATGCAAGTCAAAACTACTATGAGATATCATCTCACCCCAGTCAGAATAGCAAAATTTAACAGAACATCAAGCAACAAATGCTGGCGAGGTTGTGGAGAAACTAGAACCCTTATTCACTGTTGGTGGAAGTGTAAAATGGTGCAACCACTGTGGAAAGTGGTGTGGCACTTTCTCAAAAAGTTGCAAATAGAGATACCATTTGACCCAGTAATTCCACTACTGGTAGTATATCCTAAAGAGACCATACCAACATCAAGCAGATATATGCACACCCATGTTTTTCACGGCTTTGTTCACAATAACAAGGAGTTGGAAACAACCTAAGTGCCCCTATGGTTATCACAGGAATCCAGAATTAAGGTTGCATAGCGGAGTGCATTTGGGGCTGGGAGCAGGGGGATTATGTACCAATGAAGATGTTTATTTTGCTTTTCAAAGAGAGGAGGGAACTGGGGGGTGGGGGGGTGTAGAGAAAAAAGTGCAACAATGAATGAATAGAAATCCAAAATCTCTGTAAATGTTCATTAAAATTAATGAAATTTTTTTTTTTAAAAAAAGGAGTCTTTGGGTAGAATGGAGGGACAAACTTGAACCAAGTTTTCTCTGACTTCTACTAACAGTCTGAACTTACTCATAGCTGACCCTCCAACAAGTTTTCAGAAGCCATCAACTGCGTGAGAAGAAATTGCCTATTTTCTACCTAGAAACAGCTGGAGAGTGCGAAATGACTGCCTCTAAGTTAACGGTCCAACTACCTATCCACTAGTCCACCAGAGCTCCCTCCTCATTCCTCCCCGCCCCCCCACCTCTAGGCCCAGTCAATCAGTGTTCTAACTTTCACCAGTTTCTATAGCTTGCAACCAAGAGTCCTATCATCACACCTGGTCCAACATTGGTGATTACAGCTGTCTTGTCTGCTTCCAAGTTTGCTCATCACCCTGAGCTGGTTTTAACAGCCAGGTTCCTGTTCCGTCCCTTCCTTGTATGTCTATACCCAATTTGCAGTGGCTTTCTTTTTTCCAAGCACATCTTAGTCCTCTTTGTTTTTTGGTGTTCTTTTTTTAAACTGGTTTGCATAGATTGCAGTGATTTCAACTCTAACTTCTTGTTGTGGTTAGGTGTCATGAGGTCATCTACTATTCATAGCAATCTTATGAACAACCAATCTGAATCTTGCCTTATCCTTTGCCATCCTTATCATCTCTGATACACTCAAAGACGGTGATTGTTACAGTCACCATGTCAACCCAGCTTTCTAAATTACACTGTTGTTGTGTACCATCAAGTGGGATTCGACCCATAGTGGACCTTTCAGTGGTTTTCCAAAAGTAGTTAATCACACGGGAGGAAATTGGCCACTCTTCAACTCCACTTCAGACTGGTCATTTTTCTCCCGGGGGTGAGAAACTTACATCTTCATATAACATATGCAAACACATTATTAAGATCATAACCATGGAGTTGAAGATTCCCTAACTGGCCATCTCATCCTCCTCAAGTAAGAATGATGTTTCATCATCTTGACAACTTCCCAGATTAAATACTTGTAGAGACAGGAAATTCACTGCCCTCAAAACCATCCTTTTTCATTGATGAACAGCTCTGTCTCTGAGAAGTGTCATTATTATTCCAAAATAAACATTTTATACTATTTCTGCTAAATCACACGACAAAAAGTAAGGGGATGTTTTCCCTCCTTGTCTATTTATCAGACTTCCAATCTGGGCTCTATCACTACAATACTATAACTAAATGCATTCCTCTGCTGTTTGTAGGGTTTTCAGAAGCCTGTTATTAAGAAGTGGGTGGCCAACCCTACTTTCTAATCTGTCTTAATCTGGGAGCTCTACTAAAACCTTTCCACTCCAGGTAATTCTTGTAGCATTTGACACAATGGTGGCATAGCTTTCAGTATCAAGGTAACTCATGAGTTATCAGTACATCAAACTGACAGATAAACACTGTACTAGTTCGAACAATGTTCTTCCCAAACACAACAAACTGCCAATTCAGTTTGTAACTCTAATAGCAAATCAGTCTTCACACCAGGCTAAAGGGAATAAGGTAGAAAAACCTTCTACCACATGGATTGACTCCCACAATGGGCTCTAATGTGTCAGGAAGTGTGAGGATTGCACAGGACAGAACAGAGTTTAGCTCTGTTGTTCCTGTAATCTATGAGTCATACATACTCAACAGCACCGAACAACACAACATTTGTCAGAGCTTCAGATATATGAAGATAATTACCATATCTTCCTTTAGCATGCACGTTTCTACAGTTCCTTCAGCTATTTTTTAAAACACATAGCTAACAGATCCTTTGACAGCTTGATTCCTTCCATCTAGGTGCAGTCTAGATTTTCAGTGGGTCTTTCAAAACATGTCATCCGCCCACACTCCCTAACCCTGAAGTAACTCTTGCAGAGGCTTGAAAACTACAGAAAACTGTGGGCATATCACTTCCAGTGAGCTAAAACTGCATTTAAGATAACAAATCTTAAGATTTTTTTTTCTTCTTTTGTTTTGGCTAACACATCACATATTTTATTTATAATTTTAATACCATGTCTGATACACAAAATGCATCCAAAGGTCTCTGTTGTTGTTTTTACGTGTCTTTGAGTTTAACTACGACTCATAGCAAACTTACGAACAACAGATCTGAATCTTGTTCTACCCTGCACCAACCTCATGCTCAAGCCCATTTTTACAGTCAATCTATGTTTAGGGTCTTCCTCTCTTTCTCTGATCCTCCACCATTTCAACCATGATGTCTTTGGCCCCACCTGGTAATGTGTTCGAAGTAGTTAAGAGAAAGTTTCCCCATCTTTGCTTCTAAGGGGCACATTGATGGCACTTCCTCCATGACTGTTGTGTTTGTTCTTTTTACATTTAATGGAATACTCAATACTCTCCACCACTACCGTAATTCAAAGGCATCCGTTCTTCTGCTGTCATCCTTATTCATTATCCAACTTTCAGATGCATAGGAGGCATTTGAAAATATCATGGTTTGGATGAGGCACATCTTAGTCTTAAAAGTGAGATTATTGCTCTTTAGCACCTGTTTAACATTTCGAGGTAGTGTAAACAGTTTGCACCCAATTGCAGACCTAATGATGGGTGGTTGGAACAAATTAACACACTAGTAGACTGCTCTGGTGATCTCTTTCCGTTAGGATTAAAGCCAAGAAACCCCTTGACAAGTCTGCTCTGTAATGCATGGGCTGTCATAGGTCAGATCAACTGAACAACTAACAACCACCAATGTAAACCCCAAGAAAGTTTGTAGCCTGAAGCTCCTGATGCTCAAAAAGGTACAAGATTTTTTTTTCATAAAAATCTATAACAATCAAAGTCTCTTTTCCTTTCCTACCATGAGCAAGCAGCAGATTAATTTTTATCCATTTCTTTAATCCAAGCACCAAGGTAGGACTCTAGCTTGATTGTTTATCCAGGTATAGCCAGCACCTGACGTAAAGGCTGGGACACGGTTAGGAACTCAATAAAAGCTGATGAACCAAATAAACACATGAACTTCCATCCGTTGTTATTTACTTAATTTTTAAATTTCAGCTTTGAGATTCAGTTAGTTGAGGTCATTTGCAGTCTAACTCTGCATTAGTTATACTTCTTAATTCACGTTGCCTCCAAATTTAATAAATCTGCCTTTGTCAGATTTACCTAAGGCACCGATGAAAACACTAGACAGGCTGGAGCCAAAGCTAGAGTTCTTACTTTAACGTTCAGTGATAAATGCCTCCCAGGTAACACTGAGTCATTACCAATGCTCAAGCTTTGGAGCTAAAGGAGCAAACTTAAATTATATTTCATTATCTTACTGTCAGAAGATTTTTTAAAGTGAAATTGCAATAAAATATTTAATCTGCTCTGATAAGGTTTGCAATAGAAATATCTAGACAGAGAAAGAGAAAAGAATATGTGGGGGGGGTGGGAATTAAAAAATATAAAACAACCAGACCTACTGGTCTAATAGAGATAAATGGAACCTCTGTGACTTTGAACGTTAGATGTTCTTTAAGCTTGGAACTGAATCCACCCTCAGGAATCTACTTTTAGCCAAGTAGATAAGTTTACAAACTGAGTAACAACACTAGGAAGAAATATACTCTTTAGCGTAACAAAGATGTTGTTGCTGTTGTTGCTAGGTACCATCTAGCAAAATACAACTCATAGTGATCCTATGAACAAAAGATCAGAACCTAGCCCTGTCCTGCACCATCCTCATACTTCTTGACACACAAGAGCCCATTGCAGCAGTCACCTTTTCAACCCACCTGGTTGAGCATCGTCCTCATCTTTGCCAACACTCTACCTTTCCCAACATCAAATCCCTCTACAAGGAATAGCACCTCCCAGTAATATGTCCAAAGTATGTGAAGTGAAGCCTCATAATCCTTGCCTCCAAAGAGCACACTGGCTGCACCCTCTCTAAGACATCTAACAGAAGATGAGAATTTCTACTAAATTCTGCACTTTGAAATTTATCAAATGTATAATTTATTGTGCATTAAAAAAGCATTGATAGAAATGCAAAATTTAAAAAAAAGCAGCACTGATTGTCAGAAAACACAGCATTCATGATGGAAATGAAGTCAGAGAGAATTGGATAGAACTTTGTGTGATCAATGACTTATCCTTTGCAAAAAGCTTTGATAGGGATAAAGAACATAAGAGGTAACTAATACAGAAATCAAATTTATTACACTTGTGCAAAAACAGGTGCCTTCGAGTCAACAACATCTCATAGCAACTCTTTGAACCTTGCACTCTCTGAGCCAATTGCACTGTCTTTGACACACCTGACTCCATTGCCACAGTCACTGTGTCAACCCATCTCAACCAAGGTCTTCCTTCCTCTCCTTGCTTATTCTCCCCCTTTCCAAGTATTATGTCCCCCTCTTGGCAACATGCCCAAAGTATGTGAGAAGGAGTTTCAAATCCTTGCTTCCAAGGAGCAATCAGGGTAGATCTGTTTGTTCTCTTGGAAGTCCGTGGTATGTGCAATACTTCTCTATAGCACTACATTCAAAGATAGCTTTTCTTCTTCTGTCACCTTATTCCTTGCATAGCAAGTGATTAAGTAGACCATGGCCTGAATCAGGCCTAATTTGCTCTCTAGACTGACAATGTTAGCACTCTAGAGAGGTCCGTCACAGTAGATTTTTCCAAATGCTACTCATCTTTTCATTTCCTGATCGCTTGTGCCAAAGATGTTGTTTATGGATCGAAGCAAGATGAAATCTTTAACAACCACAATCTTTTCTCCGTCTATCACAATGCTGCTTATTGGCCCACTGATGAGAGATTCTCTGCAGCAAACACTTCAAGTCATGATAGCAAAGGTCAATATAAAGATATGATGATTTGTTGTTGTTAGACAAGTCATAGCGAGCCTATGAACGAAAGACCTAAGCGCTGTTCATAGAGTTTCCAGAGTTAAGCTATTTCGGAAGTGAATGCCACTCCTTCTTCCGAGCTCCACCAAGCACTGTCCACCATGGGTAACCATTATCACGTTTGGCACATCAGTGTCACAGTGTTTAGCATCACAGCAACCACGAGTTACTGCTGTACAGCAATGCACTGAGCAGTGCTATGCCACTTAGAAGAATGTTTGACAAAAAACAACCTAGACAAAGCCCTTGGAATTTTTAACTAGGAGGCTTTATCACCTCCTTTCACTGCCCTTAATGAATCAACTTTCCATCCTAATGCTCACCAATCTTGGCCTATAAACTGTAGAACCCAGCTACAATGGCTTTCAAATTGGATTCCAGCTCCATGCTGCTGACCAAAAGGCTTTTTTAACTAGGAGGCTTTATTTAACTGGATGATAATAATAGTATCTAATTGATAGGGTTCCAGAGAAAAATAAGCAATCTCCTCCCAAGCCATTCACAGCCTCTGAAAACTCACTGTAGAGTCAGCTCTAAGTAGCCTGGGTAATATTATTTATATTTTAAAATACTAAGTGATTATTTAAAATTATAACTTCCCTTGTATTGTCTATAAATGTCAGTATATTATTAATATTTGGATAGTTATGTATTATAAATTGTATTCTAAATTAAATAGTCATCACCTTTCATTTGTCAAGTGTAGTATTGTCTTTATCCAAGACTTGTGCACATCAATATAGATTTTACTTACTCACTTTTATATGATTTATACTCACTTCATTTATATGATTAAAATGTATAATATCTGTCACTCATCATTATTTCTCATAGGGAAGGTCAATACCATGAGTCAGAGCAAAGCCAGGAGCTGACCATGGAACAGAGCATCAATTGCTCATAAGAAAGTTCAAGTTGAATTTGAAAAAAAATGAAAACAAGTCTACAAATGTCAAAATAGAAATACAATTTTCTGTGTATACTACCTGAATTTAGGGACCACCTCGAGAACAGACCTGATATATTGAACACTAATTAATGAAGTCCAAACAAATTGGAGTTGGCATCAAGCACATAATATAAGAAGAAAGTAAAAGGTCATGAAAAAGACAGAAAATGAGAAAGTGCAAAAATGTATATCAGAAGAGACTTTGACACCTGGGTGTCAAATTTATAAAAGCTAAAACAAACAAAAAAGTATGAAGAAATAAGAGTGCTGAGAAGACAAAGTATTATCATGAAATATATGCAAAGATCTGTGTTACAAAACCAAAAGAGAAAAACATGCTCAGCATTTCTCAACTTAAAAGAACTGAAGAAAACTTCAAGCCACAAATTATAAAACCGACCCTCCACCTTTCCAAGGATGATGTCCCTCTCCAAGGACTTGCCTCTCTTGGCAACATACCCAAAGCATATGAGAAGGAGTTTCAAAATCTATGCTTCTGTGGGTAGAGTATTGAATCACAAAGGAGTCTTTGTATCAAAGAGTTGGTTGACAGTGAATCATCCCAAGAAGTCATGTCTGATCAAGAATCAGTGATACTGAAGTACTCTTCCAGACTACACTGATTTCATTAACAAAAACTAAGGCTCCAGGAATTCACAAACTATCAACTGAAATGTTTCAGAAACAAATGCAGCACTGAGCATGCTCACTTATCTATGTTAAAAATTTGGAAGATATCCCCCTGGCCAACCAACTGGAAGAAATTTGTATTGATGTCCATTCCAAAGAAAAGTAATCCATGGTAATACAGAAATTATAGAACAATATTATTAACATCACACACACACAAAAAAACTCTTGCTGAATGTATTTCAAAATTGTTGATCAGGTATCAAGAGAGAACTGCCAGAAATTGAAACCAGATTCAAAAGAAGATATGGAATATTATTGCTGAAATCAGACAGATCTTGACTTAGACAAGAAGCCATTTTTTAAACAGAACAAAGGAACAATTGTATGGTTTTAAATCAGGAAGGTTGTTTGTTACTGTTGTATACTCTCTCCATAGTTAGTCAATCGTTGTGCTGAACAAATAATCTGAGAAGCTGGACCATCTGAAGTGGTAACAGGATTAGAAGAAGCCTCACCAAAAATCTTCTTTACCCACTTTGCTTGCCAAAAATAAAGATTAGAAACATTGATGAAATGCAATGGCTATAGCCTTCAGTATAGATTATATTTCAACATAAAAACCCAGAAATCCTTATAACTGGACCAATAAATAGTGCCACGATAAATGCAGAAAAGACAGGAGTTGTCAAGAATTTAATTTTACTTGGATTCACATCAATGTTTATTGAAACAACAGTTAATAAATTAAGTGCCACATTGCAGTGGGTAAATCTGTTTGATATAAGATGATCTGTGTAAAGTGCTAGAATACAAGGATGTCACTTTGATCCAAGCTACGGTATTTTCAATTGCTTCATATGCCTTTGAAAGTGGGACAAAGAATAAGGAAGACCACAGAACTGATGTTTTTGAAGTATGGTGTTGGCAAAAAATATTAAAAATGGCAAAAGAACAAACAAATCTGACCTGAAAGAAGGAAAGTCAGAATGTCCCTGAGAACTGAGGATGGTGAAAATCCATCTCAAATACTTTGGACAAGTTATCAGGAGGGGTCAGTCCTTGGCGGTAGACATCATGCTTGATAGAGAATCAACACAAAAAGAAAACTCTCAGAAAAATGGATTGACACAGAGGTTACGACAATTGTGTGGGTAAATTGGCATCAGTTTCATTGTATGATCACTAGGAGCGAAAACTAATTTGACAACAACTATAGGAAAATAAATTTCTGTTTTATAAAGCAGGTTTCTGAGACGCGGGAGTCTCAGCGGCCGGGAACCGGCCTTGGCAGTGCGGCGGTGCCTGAGGCCGCTTCCCCTCCCGCCCCATGGAGGGGCCCCCAGGCCTGTGGCCAGGGACGGATGGGCCCTGGGAGATGCGGGAGCGGCTGGGCACCGGCGGCTTCGGGAATGTCTGCTTGTACCAGCATCGGCAACTCGATCACAAAATAGCAATTAAGTCTTGTCGCCTAGAGCTAAGTACCAAAAACAGAGAGCGGTGGTGCCATGAAATCCAGATCATGAAGAAGTTGGACCATGCCAGTGTTGTAAAGCCTGTGATGTTCCTGAGGAACTTAATATTTTGATTAATGGAGCAATGGAATCCTGTTCCGGAGGAGATCGTCGGAAGCTACTCAAACCAGAAAATTGCTGCGGTCTTAAAGAAAGCCAGATACTTTCTTTACTTAGTGACATAGGGTCTGGGATTCGTTATTTGCATGAAAACAAAATTATACATCGTGACCTAAAACCTGAAAACATAGTTCTTCAGGATGTTGGTGGGAAGATATTGCATAAAATAATTGATCTAAGATATGCCAAAGACGTTGATCAAGGAAGTCTGTGTACATCATTTGTGGGGAACACTACAGTATTTGGCTCCAGAGCTTTTTGAAAATAAACCTTACACAGCCACTGTTGATTACTGGAGCTTTGGAACCATGGTATTTGAATGTATTGCTGGATATAGGCCTTTTTTGCATCATCTTCAGCCATTTACCTGGCATGAAAAGATTAAGAAGAAGGACCCCAAGTGTATATTTGCATCTGTAGAGATGACAGGAGAAGTTCGGTTCAGTAGCCATTTACTTCAACCAAATAGCCTTTGTAGTTTAATAATAGAACCCATGGAAAACGGAATGCAGTTGATGCTGAACTGGGATCCTCAGCAAAGAGGGGGACCCGTTGACCTTGTTTCAAAGCAGCCAAGATGTTTTCTGTTAATAGATCACATTCTGAATCTGAAGATAGCACACATCTTAACTATGACTTCTGCAAAGATAATTTTTTTTGCCTCCTGATGAAAGCCTTCATTCACTGCAATCTCATATTGAGCATGAAACTGGAATAAATACTGGTTCTCAGGAGCTTTTTTCAGAGACAGGAATTTCTCTGGACTCTTGGAAACCAGCCTCTCAATGTGTTCTCGATGGAGTTAGAGGCTGTGATAGCTATATGGTTTATTTGTTTGTTAAAAGTAAGACTGTATATGAAGGGCCATTTGCTTCCAGAAGTTTATCTGACTGTGTAAATTATATTGTACAGGACAGCAAAATACAGCTACCAATTATACAGCTGCGTAAAGTGTGGGCTGAAGCAGTACATTATGTTTCTGGGTTAAAAGAAGATTACAGCAGACTCTTTCAAGGACAAAGAGCAGCAATGTTAACTCTTCTTAGATATAATGCTCACTTGACAAAAATGAAGAACACTTTGATCTCAGCATCTCAACAACTGAAAGCTAAACTAGAGTTTTTTCACAAAAGCATCCAGCTTGACTTGGAGTGATACAGCGAGCAGATAACTTATGGAATATCCTCAGAAAAGATGTTAAAAGCATGGAAGGAAATGGTAGAAAAGGCCATCCACTGCGCTGAGGTTGGTGTCATTGGCTACCTGGAGGATCAGATTATGTCGCTGCACACTGAAATCAGTCACTGCAGAAGAGCCCCTATGGAAGGCGTCAGGGGGACTAGATAGAGTCTCTGGAGCAGCATGCCATTGATTTATATAAGCAGTTAAAGCACAGGCCTTCAGATCACTAGTACAGTGACAGCACAGAGATGGTGAAGCTCATTGTACACACTGTGCAGAGTCAGGACCGTGGTCTCAAGGAGCTGTTTGGTCATCTGAGCAAGTTGTTGGGCTGTAAGCAGAAGATTATCGATCTACTTCCCAAAGTGGAAGTGGCCCTCAGTAACATCTAAGAAGCTGACAACACTGTCATGTTTATGCAGGGAAAGAGGCAAAAAGAAATATGGCATCTCCTTAAAATTGCCTGTACACAGAGTTCTGCCCCGTCCCTTGTAGGATCCAGTTTAGAAAGTGCAGTCACCCCTCAGGCATCAACATGTCTCCAGCCGACTTCCACAGGACCTGCACATCCTCTGTCATGCGTGGTAACTCAAGATGGGCAGAATTTAGCACAAATGATAGAAGAAAATTTGAGCTATCTTGGCCATTTAAGCACTATTATTCATGAAGCAAAGGAGGAACGGGGCAGTAGTATAGTGAGCTTGGACTGGAGTTGGTTAACAGAATGACTTGATGCTTGTTCACTGCCCTGAACCTATGGAAGTGGTCACTACACATGTTGGATGTTTTACCCCATGAAACTTTCTTCAGACACCAGTCAGTGGAACAGCCATTATCAGAAATTACTTGTGATTTTACAAGCATAAAGTTTTGATTTTGTGTAGTTTTAACCTCTGCACATACATGGTTTCATAAAAAAAAAAAGTCAACGAACTTTTTAAAATAACCACAACTACTTAGGAAAAACATTATGATCCAGTGTAAACTTGGTATAAATATTATTTTCAAATAGCTCGTTAAGTTTTAACTTTTGGGGTGCCTAAAGCCCAAAGTGGTCATTTATACAGAAAAGAAAACCTCAACATGTATTTTAAATAAGAGCTGTTTGCCTATACTTTTGAGGAAGTAAAATTGGGCTCATTGGAGAATAAACCCTACCTCCTTGTGCTGCACTCGATGAGTGTGCTTGCTGGCATTGTAAGGAACACAGCTCAATCCCGTTTTCAGTTTTATTGCACATTTGGCCATTTCCCTTTCCTGCAGTAGGGACTGTGCCTCTGTGCCTTTGCTACCACTTGGTTTCTCAGCCTTGTTAAGAACTGTGCTGTGTGTGTATATGTATTTAAAATGTACATTTAATAATATCAGAGAAAACACTTGTTAATTTAGAATGTATTTGAAAACATTTATCTGTTTTTTCATTTGTAAAAATGAGTCACTTGTCAAAAAATCTTCATGTCTTGTCATACAAATTTATAAAGGCCTACACTTCTTTATCTGTAATTCCAAAATACAAAAAGCTTGAAAGTAAAGATTTTTAAGCTTTGTGACAAGTCATTTGCTTGTAAATCTGAATTGACATTGGATCTATGTATCCCATTTAGTGTGAATATTCATTTACATTGCTGCAGAAATAGTGTTTTTTATTACAAGAAATGCTGCCTCAGACCCTATTAGGGTTATGTAGTGGCATACTATAATAGATACACTGAATTACCTTTCTAAAATCCAAAAGTTTCAGAATTCTGAAATACCTGGCTTGATGAGTTTCAGATAAAGGATTGTAGATCACCGCATCTGTTAAGTAAGTTGGAAGGTATTGTTTAAAAAAGAAATGTGAAATGCTTTTGTATTTCTAGATAGTTTTTCACTTTGTGTATTAAATAATTTTGAAATTTAAAAAAAAATAAAGCCAGGTTTCTGTGGTATTTTTGTTAAAGAAGCATTAACTAAGACTGCGTGTTAACTATTTGCACCAACTAGGAATTCCTACAAACACATGAGTTCCTCAGATTGAATTTTCCTATTCCTTCTATCATTTTACAGTAAATATTAAGACATTAAATTAAATATGAATACTAAGACTTTACTGAAAATAAGTTGTGTTGATATACCATCCACTTGGAACTGACTTATAACTTCTAACTGACTCTCTAGTGGATTTTCAGAGCCTTGTAACCACAGAGCAACTGGAAGATTGTAATTGCCTGTCATTGGGTCGGCAATGCAACCCTTTATCCAGTAGGGCAGCAGAGCTCCCTTAAAATTAAATAGCAAAGTGATAATTTGCACTGTTATGAGGTGCTTCTCCACTCTAAACCTAAACCCACAGCCATGAATTCAGATGCATAGCAACCTTCCATCAGGTCTCTGAGGCTGTAAATCTTAATGAGAGAAGACTATCCATCTTTTTCCCTCAAAGCTGCTGGTGGATTCAAAGTGCTGGGGTCCTGCTTGGCAGCATAACAGATGCCATCAGAGTGGTCCCTCCTCCACCCTAGCAGTGTTACATGAAATGACCACATTAATAATATTGCTATTGTTGTGTGCCTTTGAGTTGGAACCGACTCATAGTTGACCCTCCAGTAAGTTTTCAGCAGCTATAAATTGCACAGGAGGGGATTGACCATCTTTCTCCCTGGGAGTATCTAGTGGATTCGAAGTGCATAAGGGTAACAGAAGAATCAATGCCTTTGAGTTGTGGTGCTGGAGAAGAGTCTTGAACATACAACGGACCGCCAAGAAAACAAATAGTCTGTCATGGAGAGGGTGAAATCAAGTTGCTCCTTAGCGGCTAGGATTGTGAAGCTCCATCTCACATACTATGGGCACGTGGCCTGGAGGAACCAGTCTTTGGAGAGAAAAAAAAATTAAGCTTGGCAGAGTGAAAGCCAAGGAGAAGAAAACCCGGACGAGATGGATTGACGCAGTGACTGGGTTAATGGGGGTAGCTGTATCAGAGACAGTAACATTGTCTCAGGGTAGGGAAGGGTTCAGAGCTATTGTGCACAGGGTTGCTGTAAGTCACAAGCAACTCAACGGCACATGACAACAATAAACTTTGCATTGGATTGGCAGCACAATTCCTTACCACTAAGCCATCCTAGCTTCCTACACTAATACACTGGTGGGTAAACCCAAAAGAAGAAAGTCTATATGGTAGATTTGTATGTAGTAACAGTTTTCTATGTTAGCATTACGGGACCCATTGTACAGGTTAATATTAGAGAAGTCATTTTGTTCTGATAGCTACTGTAAGAAATGCATGCCCCAATAATTTTTTTAATTTTTCCCCATTCATTCATTGTTGCATATTTTCCTCCCTGCCCACCCCTCCCCCAGTTCATTTTTCTGTTTGAAAACAAAAAAAAATTTCTTCATCATGATACAATACCAAGTCCATAGTCCACTTTACTATGCATTTCTTTTTCTGTAATTTTATCATGAAAATAATACCTAATCCTATATTTCTTTTATACAGTTCTCTCCCTCATCTGTTTCAATGCAGGAATACAGTACACATTATTTATCCCCTCTTTTTTTAGGTTCCCCCCAACCCCGATGTCAGTCCCATTTTACAACAGTGCCACTATGTAGTATATGTCCTTTTGTTACTGAGATTTTTCACTCAGTATAATGTCCTCCAGGGTCAACCATTTTGTATAATATTTCATGAGTTCTTTGTTTTCCAATGCACCATGAGAAGTCAGAAACAATAACAACTCCCAGGTGTAAAAAAATCTTAACTGCCAACTGCAATGAACTCTGTTTAACCCCCATGCCTAACGTCTGTATAAAAATCCAATCCTTGCTTCCCCTCAGGGTCAGAATGGCTTAAACACCAGCTCACGCCCAGACCCAACCAATAAAGCTTTGTTGATTTCTTAATTTTAGCTGACTACTTAAAATCCACTTGATGGCACATAACAACAAACAACAACAACTTAAAATCTCACAGTCTGCCACAATAGTAATGTCAATTTTGAAGGGTCTGTGGAAAATTTTAATGAGGTCCAAAGTTGCTGAAAATACAAATTTAAAATTGATGCATCATTTCATAGAGTAGCTTGAAATATATACTATAGGTAGAAATTACATAAACATTTATGTAAAAGAGATTATGGAAAAAATAAGGCACAGAAAATTGCCTCAGCATGTTATCATTTTCAAAAACAACAGAATCAAATAATTATTTTAAATATATACTTTACTAAGTTAGAGATAGCATTCTAATATGATTGTTCTTAAAATTTTGAATGAGTTGCTGAAGTATAACATCTTATGCACAGAATATCATAGAACTCATTTTTCTAGCTTGTTTTTGCTTTTGTTCATTTCTCATTTTGCAATTAATATTAGTGGTTAGAGGTGAGGAAGGAATTATAATGACACAACATCACGACTGTGTTTTCATGAAAGCACTCTTAAAATGGAACCCAGATCTAAACTTTAATCAGATCAAATATCTAACAGGTGTTTCTATTATTGAATCATGGAAAGAGTTGGGGGGAAACCTACAGATTTTAAATTCTCTGAAACCAGAAACTAAATTATTCTTAAAAGAGATCTCGTGCAAACGAACCTTGGCAAAAGAGATTTTAAATGAGCTCTTTTAAATAAGCTGTACTTTCTAATGGGCAACCCAACTTGAACTGTGCAAGCTTCTAGTACATTATTCAAAGGTTGCTTTTCCTCCAAAGAAAGCCATGCTGTGTCCTCTGCTTTTGCAGAGGCACACTTCTGGGTTGTAGTTGCCTGGGCTCCTAAATTGTCAATTATTTGTCAAGCTTTCTAGCTTGTGGATTCTCCAAAACTGTTTACTTCCCATTTGCCCACTCTGAGCTTGTAAGTAATAATGATGCACATTCACAGAGTGGTGTTTGTTCCCCAGCCAACCTTTCTGGGTGCAGTCTGTGTTGGAGTGAAATATTCAATGCAGGAGACAAGTGTTTACAACTGCCCTTGGGAATCAACTCCAAATTTAAGTGTTTCCTTAACTTGACATTTTGCTCACCTTGGATTACTTCCCTTTCATGTTTAAAGTTTTAGTCACTGCTGTTTTGTCTTTTCAGATAGTCAGGAAGCACATGCTTGGTCTACTGCCCTAGATTCACTTTTCAAAGGCACCTTATTGAAAAGGATTTGCAGCTGGAGCAGAGGTGACAAGCTGACCTTTGCAGGCTGCAAATACCTTTGTCATAATAATCAGCGGCTTGCTGGTCTGGAGGAGAACTATTCTCTTGTCTTTCCTTTATTGTTTCTAATATCAGCTCTGGGTCATTATATATATTCGTCCAGTCTACAAAGAGAGAGTATGCCCTTGAAGTGCCCCAGATTGTAATTTCCACTGAAAAGTCAGCCATGAAGAAGGTATTTTCTCCTTTAAAAAGCTTTTAGAGAAAATGTGCACCATACTTTTAAGTATATTAACCAATAAAATGGATCTTCAGATAAAGATTTACTAATCTTTGTGTATTTTTTACTTATATTTGTGATGGAATTTGCATCAAAAAGGCTACCAGTTCGCACTAAATATTTCTTCAAAGAGCCTGCATCCATTGATAAAGTGACTGTATACTAGTAAAACAAAGAAACAAACGCCCCTAAATCTTTAATAAATTAACAGACACTGGCCCTGAGTTGGCGCTAACTTTAGGAATCCAAAATGCCACTGTGACATAATGTACAGTGGTCAGGTGATTCATCAATTCCCAGCTGCCTCAGCTGTTTCTTCCTCGGTCCCTAAATGTAGACATGGAATAGACACGCACCACCTAACAACCGGGAGCCTCCTCACGGGGTGAGGATCATACTGGTAAGAAGAGGTGAGTGAAAGTCACTGGGACTTGCCCTCCCTGTCCAGAGAGCAAAAACTAAAGAGCAAAAAGAGAGCAAAGAGTAAAGGCAGGGTTGCATACCACCAGCAAAGTCTTGCAAGAACTGAGGATTGACCAATTCACCCACCAAGCCACACACAGGTCAAAGGTGTGTAGCGGGAGCCAACCATCAAACAGAAATGAGAGAAGCTTCAAGCAGATGTGACATCTATCAAATGTCTATTTAACTCGGTCTAAACAAAAATCACATCATTTCCCAAAAATAATGGGAAATTACAATCTTCATCAGGCAGTTACAATTGTTGTTATCTTCACTGAAGCACACATACATAAATCTGTAAATTAGTGTACGACTAATGTTTTGCTCTTCACACTAATTTGCAAGGAAGGAGCTCTAAGCATCTCTGACATCTGAATCCACCAGCAGCACCTCAGGCAAAAGGTGAGCAGTCTCCACTCTAAAATGTACGGCCTGGGAAACCAGGCAGAGGGTCCCTGAGGCAGAATGGACTCAATTTCACAACTTTGCTTCAGAGTTAGTGTAATTGTCCTGTTATCTACAATAATATAATCTTCAAAGATCTTGATGTTTCCAGCATCACAGTACATAGGCACTCTTCTAATAAAACCTAATAAAGTAGGAAGGAATACCTGAGACACTACTCTCCAAATACTCCCCTTAGAGCCTGAGATAAACCCTTCAAAATTTCAATTGTGGCAAATCAGTGAACCTTTAAGGAGAGCAGAGGTTTAGAGCATGCCCCTTCCATGATCAGTTTTCTTATCTCCTGCCTTAAGAAACAATCCTGGAATAGTCATTTTGAATTTTAGAAGCAAAACATTTTAGCGTGTTGCTTTACCTCCTCTGCAGAATTACATATATGTCTTCCAGTTTTGAGTAGAGACCAATAAAATGAAAACAGACTCTACAACTTTGTCTGGCTACAGTTCAAACTTCTCTATCACTTACTCCTTACGATCCAAGAGAGTCCAAGTTTCTGTAGCAAATAAGGATGTTCTATGAAAACTCTAACCAGTATCACTAGGAGAACCCCAATGTAGGTCTGTAGATGGTGGAGAAAATCCATCCCCTTCCTCTAGCGATGACTTATTTTTCTTTTACGAAGAAGCTGCTGCTTTACTACTTGATCTTTATAGAAATTGAATGCCTAACCATGGGACATCAAATGACCTGCAGCCTGACCTTCGCATCAAGAACTGGGTATTGCTCCTTTGGGTGGCCACAGGATAGATGTGTATATCAGGACCCAATCATCAAACAAAAACAAGAAAGAGAGCTAAAGTAGGCTTGGAAGATAAGAGTAACTTCCATGAGCTGGGCGGTAAGATCCTATTAACCCCAACACAATTGTATTTCCTACTCTCCCTCAACCCATGTCTATGGTTCCTGGGATTTTCTTTCTGACCAAGTGATTGAAGTGAGGAGAGTAAGAGGGAAAATCAAGCCTATTATATAGATTATTATATAATAATAATAATAATATATAGCTATTATATAGATAGTCTGGTGGTACCTGAAAGTGGAGTGCTGTAGTGTTGTACCTCCACTGAGACCCTGGAGGACAGTGGTAAAGGCAATTACCTTGCTTGCAACACTAATTTGGTTGTTCCACAAGACTGGAATGGAGGAGCTATCCAGAAGCATA
>NW_006399810.1:2022136-2028157 GCF_000299155.1 Elephantulus edwardii
ATAATAATAATATATAGCTATTATATAGATAGTCTGGTGGTACCTGAAAGTGGAATGCTGTAGTGTTGTACCTCCACTGAGACCCTGGAGGACAGTGGTAAAGGCAATTACCTTACTTGCAACACTAATTTGGTTGTTCCACAAGACTGGAATGGAGGAGCTATCCAGAAGCATATGTCTGTACTGATCCACCAACAATTTGTAATTAGTAGTTCAGCCAGATAACTAAAACTTTGGATAGAACAGAACCAGAAGATTAGTTTCAAAGTAATCTATAGAAACAATACATGGATGGACCTTGAATAAAGGGCACAATCAGTGATGATATTTGTGTCTTGTGTGAATATCATCCAAAAAGTTATCCACTGCAGAGAAATGTATTAATACTCACACAGACAAGATAATACATTCTTTGCCTCAGTAGCTCAAGTCATTGCTTGATGGGCTCATCATATCCGAACTGGCCACAACGACGGGGTGGAAGACGCATGAACTCAACAAAGTCAACTGGGTTAAAGCCACTGCTGACAGATCAGCCTGTCGTTAGCTGAGACCAACACTGGCTCTTCCCGTCTGCACCATTTCTCAAGATACACTTGCACTAGCAGGTTGATTACGTTGGACTCCTTTCAACATGGAGGAACATAGATTTATGGTCATTAGAATAACACAAATTCTGTATATGGATTTGCCTTCATTGATGAAAACAGAAAGTGGTAGTTGTGACCTCCTTAAGTAAGTATACAAAATGTTTTATCAATTCTCATGGCTTTTTCCATAGCAATTCTTCTTTAAAAAAAAATTTAAAGAACAGCAAAGGACTTATGCTTGTGAAATACACCAGCTTATTAAAAGAAGGAATGGCTTACTGGAAAGTTGGTTAGAACACAATGTCATGAAAGGCATTCAGTCTTGTAAGGTGCTATCTCTCCCATAGCCACAATACCTGGGTCCAGAAATAAAAAGATGAATGTGGAAACAACTCCTCTTACTATTGCTGTTGTCAGGAGCCATAAAGTCAAGTATGACTGACTCATGGCGACCCTATGAACAAAAAAAATCAGACCCCTGTTCTATCCTGTACCATCCCCACTCTTTCTGACACACAAAGCCCATTGCAGCAATCACTGTGTAAATCCACGTGGTCTTCCTCTCCTTCGTGACCCTCCACCCTTCCCAGTATCAGTAACCTTCTTCAAGGAATAGTATCTCTTAGCAACATGTCCAAAGTATGTGAGGCAAAGCCTCATCATTCTTGCCTCCAAGAGCAGTCTGGCTTCTCCAAGACATAGCTGTTTGTTTTCTTGGCTATCCATGAGATGTTCTGTGCTATTCTCCAGCACCACAGCTCAAAGGTGTCAACTCTTGTCCTGTCATCCCTAGTCATTGTCCAGCTCTTAGATAGATACATAGTAAGTAAACAGAAAGTCTACGGTCTGAATCAAATGCACCTTAGTCTTCAAACTGACATCATTATTCCTCAATAATTTGAAGAAGTCCCTAACTGAAGATTTTCCCAGTGCAATGTGTCTTCTTATTTCCTGACTGCTGGTACCAAGGATGTTAATTGTGGATCCAAGCAAAATTAAGTTCTTGACAGTTTCAATCTCCTCTCCATTCAATCATGACACTGCCTATTGGTCCAGTGGTAAGAATCTTTATATTTCTGGCATGGAGATGCAATCCATATTGAATACTGCATTCCTAGATCTTCTACAATAAGTGCTTCAAGTCCTCCTCACTTACAGCAAAGTTGTGTCTTCTACATAACACAGGTTATTGATGAGTCTCCCTCCATCCCGATGCCACATTCCCCCTCATAGAGTACAGCTTCTCAAATAATTTGTTCAGCATACAGACTGAATAGGTATGGAAAGAGAATATTATAACCCTGGCATACTCCCTTCCTAATTCCAAACCATGCAGTGCTCCCCTGCTCCATTCACACAACAGCCTCCTGGTCCAGGTATAGGTTCCACATGAACACAATCTGGATTCCCATTCTCCTCAATGTCAGCCACAACTTGTCATGATCCACAAAGTCAAATGCCTTTCCATTGTCAATAAAACACAAATAGACATTCTGCTGGTATTTCTTACTTTCAGTCAGGATCCGTCAGACATCAGCAATGATATCCCTGGTGCCATGGCCTCTTCTAAATCCTGCTTGATCAGCTGTATCTATGTTCTATTCAAGCTGGGGTGGTTTTCTTTTTTTAATGATCTTTAGCAATATTTTGCTTGCATGTGATTTCAATGATATTGATTGACAATTTCCACATTCAGTTGGATCACTTTTCTTGAGAATGGGAACAAATATGGACCTTTTTCAGTCTGTTGGCCAGACAGTTGTCCTCCAAATTATTCTCTTACTATTACACTTAATAAACTGCTTTCAGTGTTTTTGTTTCTTCTCTATGCAAGACTAAACTTTATTGATTTGGGGATGTTAGTCTCTAATTCAAGAATTCCTCCAATCAGAGAACACAATGTTTCCATTGAATTGAAAGGTGAGATGAGCTGACCGTTTTAGGCTATGTCACGAATCAACAGGCAGAGAGGCAAAGTGTTGCTTTCCTGATTGCAGTTACCAAGGTGAAATTAGACTGCTAATGCAGAATGCAGGGAGCTCTGGTGGCCCAGTGGTAAAAAGTTGTGCTGCGACCCCAATGGCACACAGTTCAAATCCACCAACTTCTCAGTGGAGAAGAACAGGAAATCTCCTCCCATTCCATTAAACTGCTTCTGAGCCTCTGAAAACGCACGGAAGGATCAGCTATGAATCAGTTCTAATTCAACAGCACACAACAACAATAATGCAGAAAGAAAACAGGGAGAACTGGTTCTAGAACACAGGGAGTTTGAGGGGGCGTGCCTCTCAGTAATTCTAAGCACAACAGAAAAGTTGATGGAAAACAGTTGGGGGGGGGTGGAATAAACAAACCAGTGAGGGATACAGATTCTTCAGCAGTGAAGTTTTGGTTTGCTCTACCACGTAAAGAACTCCGACCACCTGAGGTTCTGACTGGAGAATAAGAAATATATGAAAAAGTTAGAAGCAGAAGGATGTCACTGATATCGATGACAGCTTTATGAACAATTAGAGAAACCAAGTCTCTGGTAGTCTTTGCCTATTTTTCTCTTTGCTAATTATGTGTCCGTGTTTATTTTTATATGTTAGCCGTTTTCTTCTTCCACTTCCTTTTTGTTTTTATTTTATGTACAAATGAGTGGAGGGTGGCTTTATAATTTAGATCACAAATTACAAAATATTCTATGGGTTTACGACAAAGCTGGATGAGTAATTAAAACATTCACTACCAGGAGATCTCCTTGTTTGGGGGATAGTGTAGGACTTTTTTACTTAAAAGAAGGGTATCTTGATACGGAAAAAGTAGATAGTTGCTTCACCATTGTGAAATCCTGATGTGTGTAGAAAGCATATGTAGAAGCTGAGCAGCCGAAGGGTTGGACTAGAGGAGTTACCCATTTCTTCTCTCTCAGTTCCAGATCCATGTTTTACTTGCCTCCTTTGTGGTACTGGAACTGTGTTATTGTTATATGTCTTTAAATTAGAATCAACCCATAGCTGAAGCTCCAGTGGGTTGCAAAGGCAGTAAATTGCATGAGAGGAGATTATCCATCTTTCTCTATGGAACAGCTGGTGGATTCAGACAACTAGGTCTGAATAAATAGTTCTTATTTGCAGGCTTTCCCAACGTTAAGCTTTGTCACTTGGTGGCTCTGTCTGGAAGCACCCTGGAGGACGAAGGGGTTTCTCTTCTTGGTTCTGGTGTACTCCTCCCTTGATGCTCCTGCAATATACATGTGCCGCTAGCATCAGGCTCCTGCAGCATAGATCAGTGCGCTGGCACTCAGTTTCTGTGCAGTGAGCTGCCCCTCCTGCAGTGCTTAGCAGTCAGAAGAGTCCACCAGTCAGCAGTTGCCCCACCGTCACTTCAAGTAACATCAGCTACACAGAGAGTGGAGCCAGCAAGGCATTGACCCGTGAGTGGCTTCCCCCAGGCTTTGCCTTTTGCCTAGACTGTGAACTAATGAAGCATGTTTATTGTTGTTAGATGCTGTCGAGTTAAGTATAGGGACCCTATGAACATCAGATCTGAACCTTGTCCTGTCCTGTGTGATCCTCACAGCCTCTGACACACTGGAGCCCATTCCAGCAGTCACTGTATCAAACCACCTGGTGGAAAGCGGTCTTCTCCTTCACCAACCCTCCACCTTTCCAAGCATGATGTCCCTCTCCAGGGACTAGCTTCTCCTAGCAACATGCAGCTTTATCACCGAAGCTTAATTAGGTAAAGAAAAGAAAAAAAAATTCCATTGCCAAAGTCAGATTTTATTATAGTACTTACTAGGAAATAATTCTACATATATGTTATGTATTTAGGTGCATTTATAAAGCTTTCTCAATAAATCTTCACATTGTCAGGTAACAGGCTTGTGATTTCTACACTTCAAATCACTCTCTATTGTGAAAGTGCCAGAGCATTCAAAAGTCAAAGTTACGGTTTGCTTTTGTTGTTGTTGCTGTCCAGGCATAATTGCGATTTTAAAAAGTTTACATTATATATTATTAAAGTTTGTTGTTGTTGTTGTTGTTGTTGTTGTTGTTGTTGGGACCTATGCACCACAGATGGAAACCTTACCCGATTAATCCGCCTTCCTCACACTGTGCCCAAATCCATAGTTGTTATTATTATCAAACGTTGTAATTTAAGGTCTTTTTCCACTTGTCTGGCCTATCCAACCACAATGTCCTTTCACAAGGATTCTGAATGCCCAAAGTATGTTTATTAAAATTAACACACCATAAAACTAGCCTCCTGGCCCAAAGAAAAGGATTTGTATGTGCTCCTTGCCAATTTTGCTTCTGAGAAAGAAAACCAATGAAGTATGTTTGCCAATAGATTGGGATTTTTATTGTTCGTTTTTCTTTTTAATTCTACAATTCTTTGGTGCAAAGAACTCTGACACCATGAAAACCAAAACAGAAAATGAAAGGAAACCGTAGCAGCATTAGTGCTCTGTGCCCAACAGCGAGGCCAGCGTCATGCAACTGTTCACCAATTGTTTGCTTTTTACCAGAGTAATTCTTCAACCACTGGAATTATTTCCTCTTTCTCAGAAATTCAACTATAAGAAATGTATCTAAAATAAATCATCAAGCTATCAGCCAAGCATTTGCGCTTCATAAATGTGGGCAAACATCTTTAGACTGACTCCATAGAAACCAAAACCACTGCCATACGATGGATTCTGAGTCATGGCAACCACAGGTGTCACAAGGTAGAACTCTCCCACAGAGCTTTATTGGCTGTATTTTTTACAAAGAGTGTTGTGTATAACACGTAGGTCACTGACTGAAAGGTTAGAAGTTTCAGTTAATCAGTCATTCCACAGGGGACAGCTGGGCTTTCTCCCATAAAGATCTACAATCTCAGAGACTCAGTGGAGGGTCAGGAGAGCTGGTGAGTCTAAATTTTATAAAAGCCTATCTCCAAGGTTTCTTTTGTAGTTTCACCTGGTGGGTTTGAAGAGCAGCCCTTTGAATTAGTAGAGATAAGAGCCAACCGCCTTTACCACCCAAGAGCATAGACTCGATAGGCCATCCTTGTCGTTGTGTAGGTACCATCGAGTCACACTGGCTGGTGGTTAGCACCCCGCGGGCCTTCAGAGGCAGTGAATTCAACAGGAGGAGGCTGCCTGTTGTCTTCCCATGAAGCAGCAGGTGGAATATTACTCATTCATCAAAAAATACCTTTAAGACATATATAAAATTAAAAGCGAGAAAAATCATGATATAAAACTTGATAGAGTATTAAATGAGTTCTTGTTGTGTGTTGTCAAGTCAACTGTGACTCTCAGCAACCTGCTAAGACAAAGGAGCAGTGCCGAGTAGGGTTGTCTAGAAGAAGAGCCTCACGAGATCAGACGTTCTGGTCTTTTGCTTCCATAGAGGGAGCTCTGGAGGAGCATTGTGCTGTGAACCCAAAGGCTCCT
>NW_006399810.1:2036252-2059690 GCF_000299155.1 Elephantulus edwardii
CGCCCTTAGGTGCTCTCCCGGGTAATCAGCAATGCCCCAGTAAACACAGATAAGATCCTACCGGCCTTTCTCCTGCCAGGTTAGTTCCTCAACAGCTTGCCTGATAGCTCCGGGTAATGGCTGGATCCAAGGTGGTGCCCTGAGGTCACAGGGCTTTGGTGGGGGTTGAGATATGTGGTTGTGGAGCTGCAAGGGGGATGGGGGAAGGGGAGGAAAGCAAGGGACTAGGGGGTAATGAGCGCAGGGCTTGGATACTATCACCAAGACGTGGGGGCAGGGCTTAGGCGCTGCTGGGGGTTTATGCAGCAGCACCCTGTGTGTTAAGGGTCACACAAGTGTGGGTTGCAGGGGGGTCACACAGTGTCGGGTTGTCTTCGTTCCTCCGGGGTCTCACAGTCTTCGTTCCTCTGGAGTTCCGTGGTAGGTGGATGGCTGTTGTTCTTCCCGGGTCTCTTCCAGGCCCCTCTCATGGTAGAACCCCATCTGGCAGCGGCGTTCTCCCGTCTGGCGGCAGCGTTCTCTGGAAGCGGCGTTCTCTCACTGCATCGCTCTTGCTGGCGCTCCATCACTCTCGCTCCTCCCTCAGGTTTCTAAGGCTGTCAGTCTTGGCAGAAGAAGACTAACCACTTTTCTTCCTTAGAGCTGCTGGAGACTCCTAGTCTTTTGGTGACCAATACAACACCAAGTCTCCCTTGGGGTATATTTTAAGCAGTGGAATAGCTGGGTCGTATGGAATTTCTATGGCAGCTTTTTGAGGAAATGCCAAACTTCCTTCCAGAGTGGTGTACCATTTTACGATCCCACCAACCGTGTATAAGAGTTCCCGTCTCACCACATCCTCTCTAACACTGATTACTTGCTGTCCTGTAAAACTTTGCTACTGCTACTGAGGTGAGATGGTATCTCACTGTGGTTTAGATTTTCATGCCTCTTATCGCCAGTGATTTTGAGCATTTCTTCATGTGTCTGTTGGCTATACAATTATCTTCCTCTGTGAAAATTATTTCCCTGTATTTTGCCCATTTTGTAATTGTATTATTGGTCTTTTTCTTGTGAAGGTCCTGTAGGATTTTGTAAACTTTTGATACCTTGTCTGAAGTGGTACTACCAAATGGTGGGGCTTTTCCCCTCAATCAGTAAGTTTACATCTCACACCATACATAAAAATCAATTCAAGGTGGATCAGAGACCTGGGAATAAAGCCCAAACCATAAAAGACAAAACAGATCAAGCCAAGATGGCCTCGTCATGGTAGAGAGAGACTGCCAAATACAGCCAGAAATGAACAATCTGGAGAGGATAAAATTGGTGAATGTGACTTTCTAAAGATTAAATCCCTGTGCACATCAAAAGCTTTACCAGCACTGTCAGTTTTTGTGATGGTGATGAGTTGAGTTTGGCAATCCCCTTCTTCCACAGAACCACTAAGTGGATTTGAATCACTAACTTTTGGATGAGTAGCCAATCTTTTAACCATGTGTCTCCAGGGTTCCAGGTAAACTTGTTTGGTAGGCTTGAGGAAAGAAACAGAACTAGCTAGGAACACACACATACATAAGATTCCAGGTTTTAAAAAATAAAACAATCAGAATGTGTATAACATAAATGAAGTTGATGGGCTGTGGTTTGTTGGGTTGGGTTTTATGTTTGTTTGGGGGTTTTTTTCCCTTCCTTTACCATTTTCACTTTTTTCTAGGCTGATCTTTGGTAAACATTACTGTTATTAATGTGTACCATAGAGTCGGGACCAACCCATAGCTGACTCTCCAGAGGGTTTTCAAAGGCAGTTAATTGCATGGAGGAGATTGCCCACCCCTCTATAATAATGAGCTCAAGCATATCAGAGATAATTAAGATGGCACAAAACAGGGCGATGTTCAAATCCGTTGTTCACAGAGTCATTATGAGTTACCATCAACTCAATAGCACCTGAAAGCAACAAAACATTGATTTCCCAAAGATGTATCCTGTGGCAAGTTATTTCCCAGGTGCATAGTAGCATTTGTAAAGACTGTTCATAAGATTTAAGCTGTGGTGCTGGAGAAGAGTGTTGAATGTACCATGGACTGCCAAGAAAACAAGCAGATTCATCCTGGAGAGGATTAAACCAAGCAACTCCTTGGAGGCAAGGATTCTGGGGCTTCGTCTGACATACTTTGGGTATGTTGCAAGGAGGGACAGGTCCTTGGAGAGGGACATCATACTTGGGAGGGTGGAGGGACGACGCAAGAGGGGAAGACCCTCTATGAGATGGATTGATTCAGTGACTGGAGTAATCGGGATGGGTGTGTCAGAGGCAGTGAGATTGGCACAGGATAGAGCAGGGTTTAGGGCTGTTGTACATAGGGTTGCTATGAGTCGCAAATGACTCAATGGCACATAACAACAACAACAACAACAACAATATTTATAAGATTAATTGACATTCCATTTCCATTTTATCCTTATTGGAGGCAAAATTTACAATGTGTTATGTAAACCATGTATAAGTTAATTTGTTTAAAGTCTGCTTGAACAGCCTGTATGCACCAATAATGCCGTGGAAACACGGATCATGACTTATGGTTCCAAATTCTTATTTTAAGTTCATAGTTGAGAAAATAACTATCAAATTAATCCTGAAGTCTGTTTCTTCAGTCAATTTCACTGAGTTGAATTTTTGTTATAAAGGTGAGCCAATAAACTCTTTTTCCTCCATGCCCCCAGCCCTTCTCTAGTTCCTGCTAACAATGACATTCAGCATAGGGCAATGGATTATAATTGTTGAAACCACACTCATTTTAATTACTTTCCACTTACCATCAAGTCAGAAAGAAATATGAATCACAATGTGAAATTATCTTTTTAAACACAGTGTCAGACTACCCAATAAAAAAAGCAAACATGGATTTATTTATGCTTACTTACTAATCTGTAGTGGACAATTTCACTACTTCAAAGATTCTGCTTCTAGATATGATTGGTCTTCTAAATATGATTGATCTGGTCTCTTAACTCCACAACACCTTGCTACGGAATTAAAGCTGTTTTACAAATTTACCATCCCAGGCAGGGACATGTAAAGCATTGGCGTCAGGATTGGAGAAAGCCGCATCAACATTCTATGTTATACAGATGTCACAACCTTGTTTGCTGATACTGAAGAGGACCTTAAGTGTTCACTTGCAGAAGGTCAAGAACTGTAGTCCTCAACATGGATTGAAACTCAACATTAGGAGGACAAAGATTCTCACCACTGCGCCAACTGGCAGCACCATGATAGATGGACAAGAGATTGAGGTGGTTAACAATTTCCATTTGCTTGGCTCCACAATCAACATTCTTAGCAAGCAGTTAGGAAATCAAAAGGTGAATTGCATTGGAAAAATCTGCTGTCAAGAACCTCTCCAAAGTCCTAATGAGTAATCACATCAGTCTAGAGACTAAGGCGCACCTGATCCAGGCCATGGTCTTTGCAATGACTTGCTATGTCTCAGATAGCTGGACAATGACTAAGGATGACAGAAGAAGAATTGATGCGTTCAAATTGTGGGACTATAGAAGAGTCTTGAACATACCATGGACTGCCAAGAGAACAAACAGGTCTCTCTTGGAGAAGGTGAAACCAAATTTCCCCTTGGAGGTAAGGATTTTGAAGTTCTGTCTCACATACACATGGACCAGAGGGACCGATCCTTAAAGAAAGACATCATGCTTGGAAGGGTGAAAAGACAGAGCAGGAGAGAAAGACCCCAGATAAGATGGATTGATACTGTAACTGGGGTAACGGGGGGTAGATGAGTCAGTGAGACTGGCTCAGGACAGGGCAGGCTCCGGAGATGTTATACATAAAGTCGCTATGAATCCCAGGCCACTCAGTGGGACATAACAACAACAACAACAGGCAGGGAACCCAGGGAAGCACAGGCTCATTTGTGTTTGTTTACTAATTATCCAGTAAACTCCCCTCATTGCTATCAAGTCAGAAATGACTCATAGCTGCCCCTCCAGTGGGTTTTCAGAGGCTGTAAATCACACAGGAGGAGACTGCTCATCTTTTTCCCTGGAAGTAGCTGGTGAATTCAAACAGCCTGCCTTTAGGTTCACAGTACAATTCCTTACCCACCAGGCCACCAGAACTTTCTACATATTAGTTAATAAATACAAGTAAGCCTGTGCCGTTCTTGCTTACTGAGTGATTCACCCCCTCCAGGCCATGCTCATTTGGGGAGGGGAAAAGTGTACTCAGCAGTCTGGGGTCTATTCTTGGCTGTCAATGCTATTAAGATAACTATTTCTAGGTGGAGAATGTTATTTCCCTATCTGCTTGTGGTTTAGTTCTAAGAAAGGCTTTGCTCCTGAGGGCTCCTCAGCAAATCTAACCTCTTTTCCCAGAAGTGACCTTCCTTTTTTTTTTTTTTTTTCATTTGATTGAAGAACTTGAACCGTGAGGGTTGTTTTTGTTATTATTTTTGTTTTTACTTTGCTGCCATTTAGTATTTTAATTCAACCCAGATTCTAGAAAATGTCACTTCCATGAGGAGGAATTTTAAGGTCAAGTAACCCTTATTATGAAAATATCTTTTTTAAATTACCTTTACAGAGTCCAGAAAGTCATCCCATTTTTGTTGTTTGGGTAAAAGTCATGAGAGACTCTGATTTAAAAGAAAAGGAGGGGGGGGAAAGGTGAGGGTATTAGCTAAGAGAAATAACATATTGGGAGGGAGAAACCTTGTTACAATTTTGTTCTTAAAACTGATTATTCTCTATTTAGATGTATGTGGGAATTGCACATGATAGTTGACCTTGAATTTGTTAGTAAGAAGAGATACATTCCCTGTGAAAGTAAGTTGTTGATGTTCTGAACCACTTTCTGGAGTCTGAGCTTCAGGGGAGTGGTAATGAGTGGTTTAACTAGTGTACTTCAATTACCTGCAAATTTCAAAATTTGCACGTGCCAGGCTGGAAAAAGAAGCAGATGCTCTCTCAGTTTCTAAGAAGCAATTAGAAATGTATTGCAGTGGACATCATTTGTCCCCTCTCTTAGTTTCCCTCAAGCCTGATGTCAGTGTACACTGCATTGAAACAGATGAGGGAGAGAACTGTTTAAAAGGAATATATGTTTAAGCATTATTTGCATGACAAGGGTCCAGAATTAGAGCTGGACTGGGGCGGGGGATTATATAACAATGAAAGAATTTTTTTTCTTTTTTCCAAACAGAAAAGTGAGCTGGGGGAGAGGGGTAGACAGGGAGGAAAATGTGCAACAATGGGAGGGAATTTTAAAAAGAAATGTATTGTTCTGAGTGGGAGACATGGTACCTGGGAAAGATGCAGGCCAGGAAGCATCACTGTTGTTGCTTTTCCTTTTGGCGTCTGCGTGGAGGAGAAACGGAATTCCGAAGGGAATTGACTGCCCCTTGTTTATTCCCTATCCTCACCTGGTTCCTGCAATCAAGTTACCATCTATCTGGCCCCTGAGCCCTCCTCGAGGCTTCCCTTCCATCTCTGAATCTGCTGTTGTCAGAAAAGTCTCCACATCAATTGGCCCAATTTTTTTTTCTCTTGTAAAAGAGTATGCTCAAGTACGTCAGTGATTGTGAACCTGGCACAGCATTCAGATCTGCTGTTCATGGGGTCACTATGGGTCGTACTTGACTCGACGGCACCTAATAACTTACATATTAAAATCTCTTATTTATGCATAATAAACAAAGGGAGATTATTGCGATGCTGTCATGAGACCCACAATTGTCAAAGGTGGAAGACATAGAATTGGAAAACAGTTGTCAGCCTGATAATCAGCAAAAGGGGATGACAGCAACGGTCTGATCAAACCGAATATGACAGATTCCAAATATTTGCAATGCTTGTCGCTCTGGTTAAGAGTCCAGTTCCAGAGAAGTGTTTCCTTCGGCTACACTGGACCTGCTGCCAGCCATTCCTTGAACAGGGAAGAATAGAACAAGACCACAGATGATGGAGAATACATATATCTATCAAAGAAATCTGTGCAGAGGAGAAATAAATTCAGAACAACTAAATCCATGAACTTTGTAATCAAAGGGTAAGTCAGTGGACTTGGGTTTATCAGTATCCATGCCATTGCTAACTCAGAAACAGCTTTCTTTTTTTTTTTTTTTTAGAAACAGCTTTCTTTTAAGAAGAGAATATTCATTTCATTTCTCCCACAACTCCATATCTAGATAAGCAAAGCTAAATTGTATTAGAAACTAACTTTAAAACACTATAGAAATGACATTTTAAATATATTTTCAATAACTCTAGGAGTTGGTATTATAAAGACTTGAAATATATTGGCTCATTAAAAAACCACTCGCCCTTAGAACTTCCTCTAGTGACCAATCACGACTCGGGCCGCTTTGATTCATGGTGTTGCCCACTGTGGCCGAGCCATTTAATCTTATAATCAACATCAATCACCAATTTTTATTACAACATTTTGCAGGCTGAGCAAAAAATATTTCTCTTGAGGACAAATTAGGCACCCCAAAGTGACTCTTGCAAATAAATACTGTTGGCCATAACTGGCTGTGCTACCATGAAGTCAGGCAATTCATCCCACAGAAGCTGAAAGCAATTGTATCATTTTAAAAAATGAAAGAAGTGCCCACAGAGATTCCTATAACATAATGGCTATCTGGTGACTGAATAAAGATTTTTCCCCCCAATGGCTCAATGACAGCATGTACTTTCATTTATGCCTCCAATGGTTGTCATTCAAAAGATATTAAGTGTGTCCAAATATCCTTCAAGACAGACCATAACTCCCCATTAAGATGATGCAAGGCCCTATTAGATTGACAGCCAGGCTTTCTATTGGTGTAAGGTGCTCATCCCTGAGCTGTAACTCAATAGCGAAAAAGTAATGGCCAAACAGAAGACGCTGCTATGCCGAGTGGCTAATTGCCAGACAGACCAACCAATAAATCAGCTGGACCCCATTAATACATAATGACGTTCAATTTACTGTTAATTCAGATACTCCCAGCAAACCCAGGGAGCTCTTTAAAAGTAACTGCAGTAATAATTCCCCTTTATGTAAGTCAAATAAAATTAGCATTTAATCCTGGGGTTGTATCCCATGGACATAATCTTTACAATAAATTATTTAACTCTTTCTCAGTACACATTACAGAACTCGAGAGCCTTGGATCCCTCTGTGGGTCCAGCCCGGTGACTTACTGTCTTTGGTTTCCTGAGATGCTGTCAATAGAACAGGAGAGCTAAAAATATTCTAGAAGCAATGCATGAGTCAAGATTTCATAATCATTATTAGCTATAATAACAAACAGGGCTATGTTGTTGACAATATCTACACGTTTCTTGACTTCTCTGGACTTTAACACAAATGACGTGTTTTCAAGCACATTTGGATTTTATGTGGAAAAGTGTTCAACAAGGATCCTGTTAGTTGCTGTGAAGTAGCAGGGGGAAGTGGTTTTCCTTTTCTCAATCTTGCAGTTTTCCTTTCCAAAAAGTACTTGTGGGGTTTTGCTTTTTGTTGTTGTTGTTCTTTCTGTCTTGTAGCAGGTAAAAGAAATTATAAGATACAGTCTTTCCCTGGAGGTTGGCATGTCCCAAAACAATCTGAACAATTGGTATGACACTGGTCAAAAATGGAAAAGAAAGAATGGGTTTCTGTAGCTTCTTTGGCTTTGCATGCATTCCCAGCACTTCCTCACCAGCAAAGGATTCGAGTGTTAGCACTTCTGGCATCTCTAAGCACATCTCAACTTACCTCCCTGGCTTGTTGTGAGGAACAAATGAGATGATATATGTAACGGCACTCTGTAGAATAATAAAACCCTGTGTGCATGCTGGACATGATGCAATATTATTATTATTAATACAATTTAGAAATAACAATAACATGCACTTAAGCACTCCATAAAAAATGGCCCTCCATGGTCTGTTAATCTGAGTCCTGTCTACAGCCTGGAATTTATATGTGCAGGACATCCTCTGAGAGCTATTCTGGATGTAATGTACACATTTTAAAAATACAATCACTACCAAATTAAGAATTATTTTTCAGGAGACCACAATGGTTATTAGAATGGGTAAACATTACAGCACACGCTTTTCAAAAATGCATTAAGGAATCTTATATACTGATTGTTTTGCTGGTGTTCCCACTGCCAAGGAGATATAAGCAAGAAGTTATCTAATTTTTTTCTATTCAACTAGCCCACTGTGCATCTCCCAAGACAAATAGTTGGATTTTAATCCAATAAGAACTTTCATCTACAAATATGAATATAGAATAATCAATAAAGTAAGGACCTGGGAAGAAATTGGGATCCAGGCAGCCAGAATTTTTAGAATGTGAGTCACAAGAACTTCTATTGGTCTAAATGTTGCTTTCAGTGCTTTCATTGTTAAAAAGAAATGAAATTGTTCTTATTTCTTTCTATAGTGCTTGAGATTCATTTTTTTAAAGACAAAGGATCAGGACCTTTTGTTCAAATTAATAACTAGTTTATTATGTGCATAAATTTGCTTAATTGAGTTCAAAAGCCTCAAAATCAAACTACGTAAAATAAATTATTACATCCACAAGTCTAAAACCATTTTTAACTCAATATTCAAGAAATGGAGACTATGTGTCTCCTGTTTCTTAAACCAATCACATAAAATTGGGGATTGGGTAAAATACATATTTATATGACAGTTTGCCTAGTGAGCTCTTTTTTCAGGTGATTTTTTTCAGCCAGGGTTGAATTTCAATTTCTCCACCCAGCATGGAGAGAATGCAGTTCCCCAGCCTTGGTGAGGGATTGCCACAACTCCGAGGCCTGGAAAGACATGGGTCCTCCAGTGGCCTCTTCAGCACACAAAACATGACCCAGCACGTTGTGACACCTGCACAGATGTTGACAAGTCCCCCTGTGGTTTGTCCCTATCCTGCTGGGTTATACATTATACATTTCAAACCCTGAGCCAGAAAAACACACTAGTGAGACCAAAATAAACATCTCAAGTTCCCAGGCCTTCCCATCAGAAGCCGCTTCCCGAAAAAGCAAGTGCACAGTCATTTTAGATGGCAAACAAACTCAAGATGAAAATTAGTCATTACATATTTATTTAGCTGGACATTTTTAAAAATTCAGCTAATGTATCAAGTTCCTGTGCCATTTATTATTATTTAAGAGTACTGAGTTTTAGTGGGTTGTTGATTTTTAACATGTATCAGTAGGAATAATATGAGCAAAATTATACCAGTAGGAATAATATGAGCAAAATTATACCAGTGGCTTGCAAATGGATATTTTATTAATATAAATAGTACTGGATTTTGTTCGTGGTCTGTTTGATAATGGAGTGATGTGTTGCTAACTCAAAGATTGTGAGTATCTGATGGTTCAAAGCCACCAGTGGTTCCAAAGGAGAAAGATGGGCAGTCACCTCTCATTGTGATTAACTGTCTGGGAAACTGTATGAAGGGTTTCTGTGAGTCCCAAACACTCCAGAGTGATGAGTTTGAGAGATTTTTCAATTTGAACCAGTGTTGGTCGCCTGTCTCTCCCTTGTGGAGCTGCTGGTGAGTTTAAACCAGTCACCACAAGCACCTGAAGGTTAGCAGGGCAGCTCCGCACAGACTATGCCACCAGCACGCCCTGAAGTAGTACTGAATTGTTCTAATGGAGAATACAAGTATCGGGCTTTTGTTCCTCTGTGCTACAGACTATGGACATTTATACGAATGGAGAAACATTCCAATTGAAAATGCTGGCTCTGCGGTGTGGGGATAGAGCCATGGCTGTTTGAAGTCCTACTGGGTTGGATGACTCTGAGATCTTGGGCAGGTACTCTCCAGATAGCATCTGCAAAGCAAGACCAATAATAATGTTGTCGTTGTTATTGTTGTTGATTTTGTTGATTGTCAAACATGACTCATAATGGCTCTATGAACAAAAGACCTGAAGTCTTTCTATAACAATCATCATTTCTCCAAGTTCATAGAGTTTCCATAGACATGCGGTTTAGGAAATGGATGCCAGTCCTACTTCCAAACCTATCTTAAACTGAGAGTTCCCCCAAACACTGTCCACCTTGGGCAACTGTTTTGGCATTTGACACCCCAGTGGTACAAGGATCAGCATCACAGCAAACCTAGATTACCTCACTACAGCAAACTGACAGAAGGGTGCTGTACAACTTAGAAGATTGTTCCTCCAAAATATAAAAACACTAGTCTCACTTAGCAATGGTTAAGTGTCATCAAGTCAAATACAACCTATAGGGACCCTATGAACAAGAGACCTGAACCCTGTTCTATATAGCTAACATCATTTTGCTATGTTCCTAGAGTTTCCAGAGGCATATGATTTAGGAAGTGGATGCCACTCCTGCTTCCAAACCTGAATCAATCTGGGAGCTCCACCAAATACTGTCCTTGATGGGTACCATTCTGGTGTTTGACACATCTATGGCACAGTGTTCAGCATCACAGCAACTCCAAGTTATTTCAGTGCAGCAAATAGACAGATGACTGCTATACAAGCATGTCCAACAAATGCTGGGTAACTGTAAAACCAAGTAGACCCTCCACCTTTGGGTCATTTTTAGCTAAATTCTGGCAAAAGTCCAGTCAGTTGACACCCATTTGTGGAGGAAACTCACCCCCAAAAACCGCATACATTCCTAGTGACCCTTATCAAGGCTCTAGAAACCATCTTCCATAGTGGAACCACTCCACAGGAGCCTCCAGTCACAGACTTAGCCCAGCACTATGGGATCCCAATAATAAAAGTAATAAAAATAATACCTATTTCTCTGGATCTTGATAGGACTTAACAGAATTCTTTTTAAGGAAAAAATTATAAGGTAACTATGTTGTTATTTTTATAACTTTTATTATGGGGAAGGTCTAAATTGAATCAAGTTGAATTTCATGTGTACATAATACTCATAGTAGCATTATTCACCATAGCAAGAGCATGGAAACAGCCCAAAAGTCCAGCCACAATGGAATAGATTGAGAAATTATGGTACTTTCACACAATGGAATACTATACAGCATGCAGGAACAATGATTTTGTAAATCACTACCTAACATGGGAGGGACCAGAGAGCATTATGCTAAGTGAACTCAGTCTCATAAAGACAAATATTGTATAGGTGGAATACTTATTGTAGAATTCTACTTATAAGTAGAATACTGTGTTGTAGAATACAAGGATCCAAGGAGGGGAGAGAGGGTGCTTAATCATAGGGTCACACAATATGATGGGTGAGAGAGGGATGGGGAAAGGGGAAAGATCCAGTGTGAAAAGAAATGTGTATGAACTTTGTATGTAAACCAGTACAAAACAAAGCAAAAATAAATAAAACATCCATTTAAAAAAAACCCCATATGTTGATATTATAAACTAGTATCTGTGAACATGACCTTATTTGGTAATCTCTGTAGATGCATAACTGATGCATAGCTGATCCTCCAACCAGATTTTGGAAGCTGTGACTAGTACAGGGGGAGATTGTCCATCTCTCTCCCGTGAAGCAGCTGATAAGTTCGAACTGGTAGAGAGGGGCTCGTTTTGTTAGCCACCCAGCTCCCTATGGATTATGCCACCAGACCTCTCTAAGCTGGGCCTTAACCCAGTGAGACCATTATCCACGGAAGGAGAGACACACACAATGGGACGGTAGCCACGTGAAGATGGAGGCAGACATTAGAACCGCCCTGGCACAAAGCAGTCTGTGATTTTAAGAAGCTGTAAGGAACAAGAAATAATCAGTACCCTGAATTTAGACTTCTCACCTCCAGAGCTAAGAGAGAACACATTCTGATGTTTTAAGGCACCTGGTTTGTGGAGCTTTGATACAGCAGCCCAAGGAAATCAATCCACTGCTTCTATTTCATGGTGTCTGTTATTTTGAGACTAATATTAAGCTACTTTCTACAAGGAGTTCAGAAACAAAGCAAATGATTGGCAGGCCAGATCCATGTGCCTGCCCTGGGCACTTCCATCCAGAAGACTTAAACAAATCCACTGCTGTCAAGTTAAGTCCAACTCATAGAGACCCTCTATCAGATTTAGGAGGCTGCAGATCCTCCTCCTTCTTGACAAAGAATTGTTTTAATGTGACTGAGCCCCCCCAAGACCAAACAAGAAGTCCCTGTGCAGCCCAGGTGAGACATGAGAACAAGGCCTGTGTGCCGCCTCCAGTCATCTGCATCGACATTCACGTGACAGGGCCAGCAACCCACGGCAGTACAGCAGACAAGCTGAAAGGAAGCAAAGCACAAGGAGGGCACCTGAGAATAGCACCCGACAGTGGGGCTGTCAGAGTCGAGGCGCAGCAGGGTTTCCATGCTGGCACAACCCACTCATCAAAGCAGAAACTCGTGAAAATCAGAGTAGTACAATTTTTTTTTCATAAAAGTTAGTCTCAAAATGCAAGTCCGGTAGCTATCAAGAGGAGGAGGGGAACCTTGCAAAGAGCTCTGACAGCCACAGGCACACACCTTGCTCTAGGTTTTCCTCCACCTCCCTAACCCCACAAAGCCGAGGTTAGAATTCATGTCAGCAAAGCTCATGAAGCAGGATACAAGTTAAAGCAGCTGTGGCCTCCCCTCTCAGAAATGGCTCTATGACCCTCAGCAGTAGTCTAGGGATGGGGAGGTGACAGAATGTGGAAGATCATCCAAAAGGAAAAGAGGGAGAAAGGTTGCAGGACTACATGCCTTCTGTACTTCCTTTCCTCTTGTGTGTGTGTGTGGGGGGGGGGGTCAATGGATTACTTTAAAAAATTATTTTATATTGGTTTGCTTACAAAGTTCAATTCATTGTGTTTCACACTATCTTTCATCCACATTGTGTTTCATACAACCATTCCCTCAAAGGGTTACTTTTATTTGGCCTTTTTAGTCACCACAGAGCCAACAAACAACATTACAATAGATGGAGAAAGGACTGAAGCCATCAGTGACTTAGTCTTACTTGGATCTACAATCAACATCCTTGGAACCAGCAGTTAGGAGATCAGGAGACTTACTACTTAGGCAAGTCTGCTGTCAGAAGCGTCTCCAAAATAGTTTAAAACAATGATGTCAGTTTGAAGACTAAGGTGTACCTGATTCAGGTCATGCTCTTTTCAAGCATATGTTATCTGAGAGCTAGACAATGAATCAGCATGACAGGAGGAGAATTGATGTCATTGAACTGTGGCGTTGGAGAACAGTATTGAATATCTCATGGATGACCAAAAGAACAAATAGATACGTGTTGAAAAAAGTGCAGCCAGAGTGGGTTTTGGAGGCAAAGATCATGAATTTTTGTCTCTCATAATTTGGACATATTGGTAAGAGAAGCTGTTCTGTGCAAAGAGGTATCATACTTGGAAAGATGGGGGGTTGGTGAAAGATAGAAGGACCTTCAACTGCGTGGAATGACATACTGACAGCAGTAGTGGGATCAAGTGTATCAGATGGTGAGGATGGCACAACATAGTGCAAGTTTCAGGCCCGTTGTTCATCTGGTTGCTACTCGACTCCACAGCACAACAGTCATGGCTTTATCACTCTCACCAAAGGACTGGATGGGACTATTCAAATGAGCTTGTGGTCCATCAAAAGGACTGGACAGCTTTTTGATAGCACAGATAAGGTATATGGTGCCCTCGTGGGCTGAAATCTTATATAAATAATATGTACAGAACCCTAAAAAGATAATTGATTAGTTTTGTCATTCATTCATTTTTAAAAATAGCTAATCCCAGAGCAGACAGGAACCTCACTGTCATCAAGAAAGAAGGAGAGAGAACATCCTTCGGACCTGGGATCCCTGCACCTAGAACCTCCTAGACCCGGGCGACAGAGAGGGAATTGTAGCAATGAAGACTGTAAGAAGGAGGGGCAAAGAAACAGGAGTGCATTGTCAACAGAACTAGGAGATCAATAGGAGAGTATGTGGTGGACGTCCCAGTCTGTGGAGTGAGAAGACAGTCTTTGGGGCCAGAGGTTTTCTGGTGAAGAGAAGTGCCTCCAGGAACTTGGTGGAGCTAGGCTTATTGGCCAATAGAGGTGGCGAGCTGAACGCCTTCAGACTGAGAATTACTGAAGTGCGCCTATCAGTGGAGTTAAAGAGCTTTGTAAAACTTGCCTGAGTGGGACAGAAGCTGTTGTTCTTGTTATTAGGTACTATCAAGTCAAATATGACTCATAGAGATCCTATGAACAACAGATCTGAATCCTGTTCTAGCCTGTGCCATTCTCATCATCTCTGATACACTGAAGCCCATTGCTGTAGTCACTGTGTCAATCCACCTCATTGGAGTGTTCTCTTCTGTTGACCCTCCACTTTACATTCCTTTTCCAAGGAATAACCTCTCCTAACAAAATGTCCAAAGTATGAGAGACGAAGCCCTACAATCTTGCTTCCAAGGAACATTGTGGTTGCACCTTTTTCAAGATATATCTGATTATTCTTTCAACAATCCATAGGAAATTCAGCTCTCTTCTCCAACACACCATGGTTCAAAGTCATTGATTCTTCTTCTGTCATCCTTATTCATTGTCCAACTCTCATGCATAGCAAGTAATTAAAAAAACAAACAAACCATGGCCTGAATCAAGTGCACCTTCATCTTCAAAATGACATCATTCCTCTTCAATATTTTGAAGAGGTCCCTGACAGTGGTTTTCCCAGTACAATATGTCTCCTGATCTACTGACTACTGGTAGCGAGGGTGTTGATTGTGGATCTAAGCAAGAAGAAATCATTGACAGTTTCAATCTTCTCTCCGTCTATCAAGATGTTGCCTATTGGCCCAGTGGTAAAGACTTTTGTTTTCTTGATATTGAGATGCAATCCACATTGAAGACTGTAGTTTTTTATCCTTTTTAACAGATATTTCATATCTTGTTCACTTTAAGCGAGCAAGGTTGTGTCATCTGCACAACACAGGTTGTTGATTACTCATTCTCTAATCCTCATGTCACATTCCTCTTTATAAAGTCTGGCTTCACAAGTTATTTGCTCACCATTCAAACTGAGTAAGTATGGAGAAAGGATACATCCCTGACACACGTCTTCCCTGATTTACACCATGCAGTGTTGTCTTGCTCTGTCCGGACAACAGCTTCTTGATTTAGGTATAGAATTCATATGAGTGTTTAGAAATCCCCATTCTTCTCAATGTTAGCCAGTTCGTAGGCCTACCCAAAATACTTTTGAGATCTAGCAAGTTTAGGAATCAAGGGCCAAGAGTCCAAGGGCAGGGAATGTCCTGCCTCTGGGCACAACTAATCACAACTTTGATTAGCTGCCCTAATCAAAGAACTGTATCCCAGAGATTCCAAATTCCAAAATGTAATCTGTTACTTTTTAATAAGCCTTATAATCTTGAGTAGTATATGTGAGTTCTGTGTGGCCATTACAACAATTTATCAAAGTCATCAGGGAAGGAAAAGTTGGTGTAGGAGAGATGGCTGGTGTTAGAACTGGTAAAAATGTTAAACAGGAAAGGTATATCCAAATTCCTCTGCATAGAAATCAGCTTTGGATTGTTGATGCTGATAATGATTCTCCTCCTTGTGAAGGTGCCTCTGCTATGCCATTTCCACCAGCAGTAACAAATGAGCAAAAACAAAAGCGAATTTCTTGCATTATCTATGTTGACTGCTTATGTAAGTTATATAATTTAATGTAATTATAAAATTAACTGTAATTTTGAACTCAACTAAATGGGTAGGAATAAAAGTAGAGAACACATTGTAGTAGCAATAGTATGAGCAAAAGCAAGAAAGAGGAGCTCCCCCATTAAACAAGCATGGAAGGAGGAGTGGCATCCACTTCCACAATAGCTTGCCTCCGGAAACCCTATGAACTTGGAGAGAGGATGAAAGGCACCCAAGAGTCAAGGACTCTCCATAGGGTCGCTATGAGTCGCCTGTGACTCGATGGCACATAACAACAACAAGACACAGAAAAAGAAGGGAGCTCTGGTGGCCTAGTGGCAAGAAGATGAACTGCAATCCCAAAGGCATGCAGTTCGAATCCGGCAGATGCTCCTCCGGAGAAGATCCAGTCAGATCCAACTTGACGGTACACAGCAAGAAAAAACAGCAAAAAAGACAGTAAAAGAGAAGAAATTATGAGAGGTAAGCAAAGATATGAGAAGTAAACAAGTCCATGAAACCAAAATATCATTTTGAAACTATTTCATCTAAATTTCAAAGTCATCTTAAGAAGTTTGAAGCATTGAACACCGATGATCAAAGACCAGATGAGTTGTGAATGATATCAAGTTTATCATCCATGAAAAGAGCAAAAAGGTCTCATAAAGACAGAATACAATTTAAAAAATCTAAATACATGTCAGAAGAGACTCTGAAAATTGCACAAAAAAACATCAAGAGGCCAAAGAAAAGGGAAAATTTTCCAAGAGTTCAACTGAAGATTTCAAAGGGAAGTTCGAGAAGACAAAGCAAAAAATTATAATGGAATGTGCAGAGAACTGGAATTAGAGAACCAGAAGGGGAGAACTCACTCTGAATTTCTCAAGTTTAGAGAAATGAAAAACAAATTTGAGCCTGAAGTCACAATATTGAAAGACATATGGGTAATGTATTAAATGACTTAGGAAGCATCAAAGAAAGATTGAGGAAATACACAGACTCACTGTACCAAAATTAAGTGACAATGAAAAATTTCAGGAAGAACCATATGAGCAGGAGCCAATGGTAATGAAGGAGGAAGCTAAAGATGCATTGAAGGTGTTGGCAAAAAATAAGGCCCCGGGAATCAATGTGATACCAACTGACTTGTTTCAATTAACAGCTGCAGCCTTGCATGCACTCACCAGTCTATGTCAGAACATTTGGAGGACAAATGTCTGGCCAACACATTGGAAAAGGTTCATGTTTGTTCCATCCCCAAGAAAGGTGATCCAATTGAATGTGGAAACTCTGAAACAGTATCTTTAATATCACATGCAAGCAAAATATTGCTGAAAATCATTCAAAAATGGCTAGAACAGTACATAGATAGGGAACTACCAGAACTTCAAGCAGGATTTAGAAGAGGCCATGGCACCAGGTATGTCACTGGTGATGTCAGATGGATCCTGGCTGGAAGTAAAGAATACCAGAAGAATATCTAATTATGCTTTATTGACTATGCAAAGGCATTTGACTGTATGGATCATAACAAATTATGGCTAACACGGAGAAGAATGAGAATCCCAGAGCACTTAATTGTGCTCCTAAGAAGCCTAGCCTAGACCAGGAAGGTGTTGTGTGAACAGAGCACGGGAACACTACAAGGTTTAAAATTAAGAAGGGAGGATTATATTCTATCACCACACCTGTTTAATCTGTATGCTGAGCAAGTTATTCAAGAAGCTGGACTGTATAAAAAGGAATGTGGCATCAGAATCAGAGGGAGATTTATCAATAACCTGCATTAGGCAGATGCCACGGCCTTGCTTGCTGAAAGTGAGGAGGGCTTGAGGCACTCATTGCAGAAGATCAAAGAATACAGCCCCAGATGTGGATTGCATCTCAATGTCAAGAAAACAAAATCATTACCACTGGACCTATAGGCAACTTTATGATAGAAGGAGAAAAGATTGAAACTGTCAACAATTTCATTTTACTTGGATCCACAGTCAACACTCTTGGTACAAGCAGTGAAGAATTCAGGAGATGTATTGCACTGGGAAAGTCTGCAGTTAGAGACTTCTCCAAATTATTGAGGAATAATGATGTCAGTTTATGGACTAAGGTGTATCTGATTCAGGCTATGGTGTTTCCAATCACTTTCTATGCAACTGAATGCTGGATAATAGATAGGCTAAGGATGACAGAAGAATTCATGCCTTTGAGCTGTGGTGTCACAAAAGAGTACTGAACATCCCTTGGACTGCCAAAAGAACAAACATAGGTGTCTTGGAGAGGGTGCAGCCAGAGTGCTCTTTGGAGGCAAGGATGATTACATACTTCAGTAATGCTGCTATTCCTTGGAGAAGGACATGATGCTCAGAGAAGCAGAGAGTCAGTGAGGGAGAGTAAAACCATCAACTAGGTAGTTTGACATGATGACTGTCGCAAATGGGATCTAGAATGATGTGCTGTCAAGTCAGAACCAACTCATAGTTGACCCTCCAGTGAGTTTTCCGAGGGTGTAAATCACGTGGGAGATGACAGCCCATTTTTCACCCTCAAAGTTTCTTGTGGTTTCAAACCTCCTACTTTTGGTTGGCAAGACCAACCCTCTTCCCACTGGCCCACCAGAGCTCCCTAAATATGTTGTTATTGTTGTTGTTATTATTGTTGTTGTTGTTGTTGTTGTTGTGTACCATTGAGTCAGAAACAACCCATAACTGACCGTCTAGCAGGTTTTCAGAGGCAGTTAATTGTGTGGGAGGAGACTGTCCATTCTCCCACGGAGCAGCTAGTGAATTTGAACCATATGCCGTTGGGACTGCAGTGCAACTTCTTATCACTAGGCCACCAGAGCTCCATATAGTAGTAGGCAAATTAACTGGCTTACTCATGAAACTATGACCCAAAACATCAAAATCAAGAAATAAAATTTGAGCCTGCCATATTGGCCTGTTTCCTTTGACAGGTGAAAGAGTGATTTACACCTCCCACCAGATCCCAAGATGGAGTGGGGCCCTGCAGAGATATCAGTCCACCTCCCATAACCAAGAGAACACCCACAACCTACACTCCACCTCCACCCACCACATTGGCTTGTTTCCTTCCACGGGTGAGAAAGTGGCCACCCAACAAGTCCTGGGATGGGCTGGGGTCTTTCAGAGAAATCAACCCACCTCCCTTGGACGGAGACCACTCAGCACCTACCCTCTGCCTCCAGCCCACCATATTGCCCCATTTCCTTTCAGGAAAAGCACCACAGCTCAAAGACATCACTGCTTTTTCTGTCATCTTTCTTCATTGTCCAGGTCTCAGATGCATAGCTAGTAACCGGAAAGACTATGCCCTGAATCAGACACACCTTACACCTCAAACTGACATCACTACTTGTCAATAATTTGGGAAAGTTCTTAAATGCAGATTTCCCAGTACAATGCATCTCCTTATTTCCTGATTGCTAATACCAAGGACGTTAATTGTAGATCCAAGCAAGATGAAGCTATTGACAGTCTCAATCTCCTCTCCATCCATCATGACACTGCCTATTGGTCCAGTGGTAAGAATCTTTGATTTCTCGATATTGAGATGCAGTCCATACTGAAGGTTACATTTTTTAATCTTCTGCAACAAGCCCTTCAAGTCCTCCTCATTTTCAGCAAATAAGGTTGTGTCATCTGCATAATACAAACTATTGATAAGTCTCCCTCCCATTCTGATGCCACAGTCCTCTTCACAGAGTCCAGCTTCTTGGATAATTTGTTCAGCATATAGATTGAACAGGTATGGAGATATACTACACACTCCCTTCCCAATTCCAATTCCATGCAGTGCTCCCCTGCTTCATTTGCACAAGCCTCCTAATCCAGGTATAGGTTTCACATGGGGACAGTCAAGTGCACTGGGATTTCCATTCTTCTCAATGCCAGCCACAACTTGTCATGAGTCACACATTCAAACGCATTAGTCAAGAAAGCACAAATAGACTTCCTTTTGGTATTCCTTACTTTCAGCTAGGATCCATCTGGCATCAGCAATGATATTCCTGGTACCACAGCCTCTTGCTTGAACTTCTGACAGTTCCCTATCCATGTACTCTTCCAAATATTTTTTATGATCTTCAGCAGTATTTTGCTTGCATGTCATAGAAATGATATTTTTTGGTAATTTCCACATTCAGTTGGATCAACTTTCTGGGAATGGGAACAAATATGTACCTGTCCCAATCCATTGGCCTGACAACCACCCTCCAAATTTCCTGACATATACTGGAGATCGTCTTCAAGGCTGCATCTGTTAACTGAAATAAGTTAATTGGTATTCCATCTTGCGTAGGCAAACAGGATCTGCTGGGCAGGACTTTTTTATTTAAAAGTTGGTCTGGTCCTACCAGTGAGTGAGCCTTTAGTTTGGCGTAATTGGTTCCTTGTGAGTAAGTGGTTTTTGTTTGTGGGGTTTTTTTGGGGGGGAGGGAGGTTTATTTACGTGAAAGCTGGAGATAAACTATTTGGGCACTTCTAGTTGTGTTAGCAATCAATTGTAAGCTGATTAATTGTATCTGATCTTGGTTACAACCAGCGTGAGTGGGAAGCCATTTACAATAGCCAACCATAAATTGAGATACTTGGGAGTGAAACCAACTAAAGATGCAAAAGACCTATTCCAAAAAAAACTACAGAATGGTCCTGTGAGACAATAAAAGACCTAAATAAATGGAAACATTTTCCCTTTTCATGAAGATTCAATATTGTGAAAATGATAACACTACCAAAAGCAATCTACCTGTTCAACACAATCCCAATAAAGACAACAAATTCGTATTTTAAGAAGATTGAAAGGAAAATTGTCAAGTTTATTTGGAGAGGAAAGAGACTCTGAATAAGAAGAGCACCTCTGAAGAACAAAGATGAAATAAGAGGCATAACATTCGCTGACCTCAAAACCTGCTACACAGTGATAGTAACCAAAACAGCATGGTACTGATACTATGACAGGCACATAGACCAATGGAACAGAACTGAGAACCCGGAAAAAGGCCCAGCTATCTTCGGTCAATTGATATTTGACAAGGAAATAAAACCTATCAAATGGGGAAATGACAACCTCTTCAACCAACGGTGCTGGCAAAACTGGATATCTACCTACAGAAAGCTGAAACAAGATCCACATCTCACACAATACACAAAAATCAGCTCAAGTTGGCTCAGAGACCAGGGACTAAATCCCAAAACCATAAAGTTCATGAGAGACAAATGGAGATCAAGGTTAGGCATCCTAATCTATGGAATCGAGAAACTGTCAAATGTACAATCTGGAGAGAATAAAACTGATGAATGGTTCCTTCTAAGGATTAAATAACTGTGTACATCAAAAACATTTTCCAACAAAGTAAAAAAAAAACCTACTGACTGGGGAAAACCATTTGGCAATACCATTCAGACAAGGTTCTCATATCAACAGTTTACAGAATCCTACAGGGCATCCACAAAAAAAAGAAAAGTCTGATAACACAATTACAAAATAGGCAAAAGACATTGAAAGAGTTTTTAAAGAGGAAGAGATTTGGTGCCCAACAGACACAAAAAGAAATGGTCAAAATCATCGGCAATAAGAGAAAGGCAAATTAAGACCACAATGAGATACCATCTCACTCTAGTAGCTGTGGCAAATGTTAACAAGGCCGGACGTAATAAATGTTGGAGAGGATGTGCGCGATATAGGGACTCTAACTTACTGTTGGTGGGATTCTAAAATGGTACAACCACTCTGGAAGACAGTTTGGCATTTCCTCAGAAAGCTGAACATAAAAATGCAATATGACCCAGCAATTGCACAGCTTGAAATATATCCTGTAAGTATTAGAGATTTGTACACCAATGTTGATAGCAGCATTATTCACCATTGCAAGTACATGGAAGCAGCCCAAATGTCCAGCCACAATCAAATAGATTGAGCAATTATGATTCATTCACTATGAACCTTATATGGAATACTATGCAGCATTTAGGAGCAATGATTTTGAAAACTACTGCCTAACTTGGGAGAGACTGGAGAGTATTACACTAAATGAACCAACTCAGTCACACAAGGACAAATACTGCATAAGACCATTATTGTAGAAATATGTAACTAGCAAAATATGCATGAGAATCTAAGCTGGGGAGGGTGGGAACAAAGAAGTGAGGTTGGGCGGGGGGTAGTAATCATAGGGTCACAAAATTTGATGAGTAGAGGGAAAGGTGGATTAAGGAAATGGAAAACATCCAGCATGAAAACAATATATACGAACTTTGTAAGGAAACCAGTTGTTGATTACATTTGAGTCGAGCATGACTCATAGCAACCCTATGAACAAAGGGCCTGAAGCCCCTCTACAACTATCGACATTTATCAAATTCATAGAGTTTCCAGAGGCATGTTGTTTAGGAAGAGGATGCCACTCCTGCTCCCAAACCTGTCAAAGAATGTTATTGTAATGTAAACCAGTATGAATGTCAATGTAAACCAGTATAAAACATTTTATTTTAAAAAAATCAAATTTTATGAGGGTTTTGGCTGTAGATAAGCAGCCTCAGTAGCTACTATTTTGTTTGTCTGTCCTGTAGTTATTACAGACATATCTGTCACAAAACTTTCTGCCAATTCAACTTTTTTCAGGTGTCCAACTTATTGACAGAAATCTCAGTAACTTACTATGCAATTATATCCTTAATTGATATGATAGTTCCATCAATCTTAACCCTCCTTTGTCTCTCTCTCCCACTCCTGGTAATTAATAAATTTTGTTATAAAACATAAAATTGAACATTAAAATGTACAGAAATACATTTACTTTATGTTACCTTCTTTTGTGAGATTGTTCACTATTCATCTTTTGTGTTTGATTATTTGATCCAGCATGATGTCTTCAAGCTCCATTCATACTGTAACATGTCCCACACACTTCCTTCCTATGACCGGCTGAGTAGTGTTCCATGGTATGTATGTTGTTGTTGTTGTTTAATGCCATCTAGTCATAGACGACTCACAGCGACCCTATGAACGAACAGCCTGAGCACTGTTCGTACATAGAGTTTCCGGAGGCAAGCCATTTTGGAAGTGGATGCCGCTCCTGCTTCCAGCCTTGATTTAGTCGGAAACTCCAGCCAACACTGTCCACCATGGGTGCCCATTGCTACATTTAATTTAACAGTTGTTACTCTGGTAGACATTTATATTGTTTCCATCTTTGGCTATTGTGACTAGTGATACAATGAGCATTGGTATACAAATTTTTGCCCCCCACCCTAGCTTTTGCTTTCACATTTTAGGAGTATATGTCTACCAGCAGCCCTGGTGTTATAGTTTGTTAACATACAGTGCTCCTATGGGAGTTCTGGTATTCCTGTGGTAAGAAGCTGTGCTGCAATCCCAAAGGAATGAGGTTCAAATCCACTAAGTGCCCTGCTCCACCAGCACGCCTCTTGTGAAATCAACTGCCTCTGAAAACCCACTGGAGGGTCATCTATGAGTCAGTTCTGACTTGACAGCACACAACAACCAAAATGATGACAGTTTCCATTCATTAGCTGCTCCATGGCAGTAGGATATATAGGACAGAGTAGAACTGCCCCTTAGGGTTTCCAGAGCTCTAATATTCATGAAGAACACTAATGGTGTTGTGGTTAAAGTAACTGACTGCTAATTGAAGAGGTGAAGGTTTGAACCCACAAGTTGCTCTGTGAGCTTCTATAAAGATTCACAGCCTTGGGAGAAAAGTGCAACAATGAATGAGTGGAAATCCAAAGTCTCTGTAATTTTTTCCTGAAATTAATAATAAATTTAAATT
>NW_006399810.1:2059790-2062870 GCF_000299155.1 Elephantulus edwardii
GTTCTATTTTGTCTTGCAGGGGTGCTGGGGTTGGAATCAACCCAAATGTAGTGGGTTTGGAGAGAATCTTTGTAAAAGCAGACTGTCACATCTTCCTCCCAAGGAAGTGGGGTTGAACTGCTGACCTTTTGGTTAACAGGTGAATTCTCTAAACACTGTTCTATCAGAGCTCTTTGTGGGTATGCATATATGTTGTTATTGTTGTTATGTGCCATCAAATTGACTACAATTCATAGTGCCCTACAAACAATTGCTCTGAACCTTGCCTTATCCTGAGCTAACATCACTGTCACTGACACCACTGACACAGTCATTGTGTCAGTCCATCTCATCCAGGGTCTCTTCTGCACTGATCCTCTACCTTGCCAAGCCTGATGTATCTCTCCAAGGACTGGTCCCTTTTGACAGCATGCCCAAAGTATGTGAGCCATAGCTTCAAAAACTTTGCCTGAAAAAATAAAGAAGAAAAGAAAAGGGGAAAACCCTTGCCTCTAAATAGGAACCTCGTTTCGCACTCTCCAGGACAGACCTGTTTTTTCTCTTGGTGTCCAATGGTATCCAGCACCACAGTTCAAAGGCATCAGTTCTTCTTCTGTCATCCGTGTTCATTGTCCAGCTCTCAAACGCACAGCAAGTGATTTGAGAAGATGATGGCCGGGATCAGGCACAACCTTAGCCTGTTACTCCTAACACTCTGGAGAGGTCCCTGGATTAGATTTTCCCAATGCAACTCATCTTTTGATTTCCTAACTGCTGGTATCAAGGATGCTTTTTGTGGATTCAAACAAGATGAAATTATTAACATCTTCAATCTTTTCTCCATCTATCATGAAGCTGCCTGTTGGCCTTGAGGTGAGAGTCTTTGTTTCTTTGATTTTGAAATACAATCCATATTTAAGGCTGCAGTCATTGAACTTCTGCTGCAAACACTGTAAGTTTTCCCTCAGTTTCAGAAAGCAAGAAAGAAAGAAACACAGATTGTTGATACACCACATTCTTCTTCACAAAGTGTATACATATAAATGTATGTACACATTCCCCTATTAATTAATAGTACTACTCACATCAGCGCTCTGGTGTTCTAGTGGCAAGAAGCTGTGCTGCAATTCCTAAGGCAAGCAGTTTGAGGCCACCAGATGCTCTGTGGGAGAAGGAGAGGCAATCTCCTGCTGTGTGATTATCTGCCTCTGAAAACCCACCCGAGGGCCAGGTATGGGTTGGTTATGACTCAATGATGCACAATAATAACAACAACTCATTTTGGATAAGCAAAAGTTGTACTGCAATCCCAAAGGTTCATGGCTCGAATCCACCAGCTGTTTCATGGAAGAAAGATGGGCAGTCTCCGACAGTGCAATTAATTGCCTCTGACAACCCATTGGAGGGTCAGCTATGAGTCAGTTTCAACTCAATGACATACAACAAGGCTTCTATACCATAAGACATATACTAAGCTACAAAATAAAAAAACAATAAGAAGATGCAAATCAAAACCACAATGAGATAACATCTCACCCCAGTAGCAGTGGCAAATTTTAACAGACAGCACATAATAAAAGTTGGAGAGGATGTGGTAAGATAGGAACTACATGATTGGTGGCATTGCAAAATGGTATAACAACTCTAGAAAACAATTTGATGTTTCCTAAAAAAGCTGAATATATAAATTCCATTTGACCCAGCTATTTCATGGCTTGTAATATACCCTGAGAAAAATACAGACAAAGATTTGTACATCAGTGTTTACAGCAGCATTATTCACCATTGCAAGAACATGGAAACAGCCCAAATGTCCAACCACAATCAAATGGATTGAGAAATTGTAGTAGATTCAAATGGTAGAGTTACACACCATGCAGGAACAATGATTTTGAAAAGTACTACATAACTTGGGAGGGAGTGGAGTGCATTATGCTAAGTGAACTAACTCAGTCTTGTAAGGACAAATACTGTGTAAGACCATTATTGTAGAAATAGAAAGATAACTGGTAAAACATGCCTGAGGACCCAAGAGGTGGGGGGAGGATAGGAGCAGAGGGGTGAAGATGGGCAAAAGGATAATCATAGGGTTGCATAATTTGATGGGTTGAAGGAGGCGGGGATAAAGGAAGTGGGGAAGATCTTGTGTGAAAATCAATGTATATGAACTTTGTAAATAAACCAATATAAAATTAAAATTTATTTACAGAAAAAAGAAAGCTTCATTTTTATTTGATAGCTATTGAGAGGTCATATTGTAAGTCTAGACTAGTTGATCTCTATATTAGCCACAAAGAGGAAAGGAAAAACTGAGACTAGAGTCAACAAATAAAAACTCCAAAAGATAGTCTGACTGAAGATGCTTTTGGAGACTTATCTGATTTTACTTTTAACTTTAGCCTTTTCAGTTATGTGACATAATTAATGTTCTTTGATTTATAATCATTTACTTTGTGTTTTTTAAAACTCCAAGCTTTTGAACAAATTAAACCTCATCAGCCTGTTATATGTGTAAAGTGGATTCTTATGATAATTATTTATGGATCTCCCTAAAAGAAATACAAATCCTTAAAAAAAATTTACTGAGCTCAGTTGCATTTTGTACAGTTACTGGGGGGGGGGAACAAAATAAACAAACACAAATAAAATATTCTGGTAAGAAAGTGAAAATACAATAATAATATAGTCAGTTAAAATTGTATCATAATGTTTTTAAGAGCCATTGGAGGCTTTTTATGGACATCAATTTTCCTAAGGAGAGCATAGGCCACATCTCCCATCTGCATGAGATTCTTGGCTGTTTCTCCAATGCTGAGACATTATCTGAAATGTGGAGAGTTTCAAATTAACCACGACGGAGGAATATCACCTGAATCCATAATGATGCTTAGAATGGACACAGCACTTCCTGTCTTCCTAGTACTTTACCAACACTGATGAAGTAAGCCGCCCGCAGTCCCAGTGAGACAGAGTCATCCTATTTTGTACAGAGAAGGAGACAGAAGTAAAGAGGTCAAGGCAACTGTCCTAGCCCTGTGGAGAATTAGTGTCAGGACAGCAACTCCAACCTGCAGAGTAATAAGTGTTATACCCAGCGCACC
>NW_006399810.1:2062970-2065837 GCF_000299155.1 Elephantulus edwardii
GAACAGTGGTCTTTAGGCTTGGGCGCCCCATTGTCTGAGGCAATGTTTTCAAGTCAAATATCTATCACTCAACATTGATTTTCTTTAATTATCTCCACATAGCAGACATGACTCTGAAGAGCTTATGTGATTTGAAAAATGTTTCACCTATTGTCAGACATGTATGATTTATGAAGGCCCTTTCACTCACAGTCTATAGTCCAGAGCTGGCAATGTGTGAATTACTAATATGTTATTAGGCAGATACTATTAAGATTTGTAGTGCCTTCCACCATTTGCATGAAAGCAAGTGAAATGCTATATAAATATTTCCTTATGCTCAGAGGACTCTGGTTTCAGCACCACCCCATGAATCCATCCCAAGGACTTGCCTGATACAACAGAACCATCACAAAACTGTAGAGCACCAGAGAAAGAGAGGAAACCCCTCAGTAAGCTGGATGGATGCAGTGGCTGACGCAGTGGCCTCAAACATACCACAACTGTGAGCTGGCAGCAGGCCGGGCGGCGTTACGCAGGACCCCTGCATGACAGAATCGACTCATGGGCACCCAACAGCAATGCCAAAAATGGACGTTACTGTAATAACTTAAGTCTAGTGGAAAATCTAGATCCGCGTTAATGGAGAAATGACTGTGACATCATCAAGGGTTTCATTTTACTCAGATCCACAATCAATGTCCTTGAAATGGGGGAAGGAAACTGGAATCCACTGCCATCATCAGGTCAATTCTGACTTGCACCCTAAGGTTTTCAAGGCTCTGAGACTACATACAGGAGGAGACTACATATTGTTCCCTCCTGGTGAACTCAAACTTTCTGTTAGCAGCACAACATGGAAGCAAATAGTCAAGAAATTAAAAAAAAAAAAAACCCACCACCAAACACCAAAATTGTCTTGAGCAAATCGAATGCACAGGATCTCTTTAAAATTATAAAGAGAAATTGCATTTATTTTGTGAACAAAGGTGTTTGTGACTCAAATCTTGGTATTTTTTTATATCCCCTCATAAGACTAAAAGTTGGAAAACTAATAAGATTGAAGAATTGATGTCTTTGAATTGCACTGTTAGTGGAGAAGATTTACCGTGGACCATAAAAAAAAAAACACCACAAATATGTCGTGAAAGAAGTATAGTCTTCAGTCCTCTGTTTGGGCTTGCTGTCAGGTGCTATCTAGTTGAGCAGGACTCAGCCCTGTCCTATCCTGCACATCCTCATCATCTCGGACATCCTTGAGCCCAGTGCTGCAGCCCTTTTATGAATTTGTCTCATTGAAAGTCTTTCCTTCTTTCCCTGATTCTCCACTTTTCCAAGCATGATGTCTCTTTCTAAAGAAAAGCCTTTCCCGGCAACATCACAAGGTATGTGAGATGAAACTTCACCATCCTTGCCTCCAAGGAGCGCTCTGGCTGAACTTTCCCCAAACATACCTATTTATAAGAAGTGCATAGCAAAGTGGACTGGGGGGAGGAAATAAATTAATACTTTTTTAAAATGTGAACTGGAGGTAGTAGGGAGGAAGATGTACAACAATGAGTCAATGAAAATCCAAATTTTCTGTAAACTTTTGTTAAAATTACAATTTAAAGAAAAAATTACAGTCATGTTGTTGTTAGGTGCTGTCAAGTTGACTATGACTCATTGCGACACTATGAACAACAGATCTGAACCATGTCCCACCTGTGTCATCCTTAAAACCTCTGACACACTTGAGCCCATTGCATCAGTCACCGTGTCAATCCATCTTGTTGAAGGTCTTCTTCTCTTTCACTAGCCCTTTCCAAGGAATGATCCCTCATAATGGCATGCTTCTTCTAAGGGAAGATGGCAAGTACTTTTAGGCATGTTATCAGGAAGAGTCTATCCCTGAAGAAGAACACCAGGCTTGGAAAAGTAGGGAGTTGGCAAAAAGAGGACAACCTTCAACAAGAGGAATCGAGACAGCAGCTGCAACAATTAGTTCAATCACAGCAGCGACTCTAAGAATGGGTTAGACTGAACAGTGTTTCATTCTGTTGAACATGAGGCTGCTTTGAGTTGGTATTGGCTTGACATTGGCAAGAAGCTGTGCTGAAATCTCAAAGGCCCGCTGGGGGTTGGTTCCTACTCAGTGGTACACAACAACAACAAAGCACAAACTTCAGCTTTATTGGGATGTATTACAGAGACTCCCTTTCCATGCAGAGTGCTTGCCAAAGTAGACATCAAATGCAATTAAATATTTGGTAACTGTTTCACCAGTATCTGTTCCTGAATTGAAAGGCAAATAATTCATTTCGTAAGTAACAGATTTCAAAATAATTAAAAGTGTTTCGTCCATGGTGAAGCTCCGCCTCACATAATGTGTTCATGTTGTTAGAAGGAAAAGGGACATCATGACTGCAAAGGTGGAGAGTCAGTGAAAGAGAGGAAGACCCTCAATGAGGTGGATTGGCACATTGATGGCAGCAATGGGCTTAAGTATGTCACAGATGCTGAAGATAACCCTGGATAGGACAGAACACAAATCTGTTGTTTGTAGGGCCACTATGAGTCATACTCAACTCAACAGCCCCTAACAACAACATACCCTTATTACTAGGCATGACTTGGTTAGCAGTTCAAAAACTATAGCAGTTCAAATATATCTGCTCCCCTATAGGAGAGAGATGACATAGTCTGCTCCCATTAAGATTTACAACCTCGGAAAATTGTTGGGAGGACACTGAAGTCAGAATCAACTCAGTCATAGTAAATTGTTTATCTGACATAAAATACCTCATCTTGTGTGTTTTTGAACTTTAAGTAATAGATTCTGTTTGTAAATTATTCAACTTTCTTTTTTTTACTCAACTTGTTTGCAGTTATATTTATATTAATGTATA
>NW_006399810.1:2067840-2090815 GCF_000299155.1 Elephantulus edwardii
TTTAACAAGCGTATGAATAATTTGATAGTATGGTGTCACTCTGGAGACTAAGGTGCATCCGATACAGGCTATGGTCTTTGCAATTGGTTATTATGTGTCAGAGAGTTGGACAATGACTAGGGAGGACAGAAGGATAACTGATGCCTTTGAGCTGTGCTCCTAGTGAAGAGTATTGATGGACTGCTAAGAAGACAAACAAACAGGTTCATCCTGGAGAGGGTTAAACCAGGCTATTCCTTGGAGGCAAGAATTCTGAGGCTTCATCTAACATACTTGGACACGTTGCAAGAAGGGACCAGTCCTTGGAAAGGGACATCATTCTTGGGAGGGTCGAGGGACAGCGCAGGAGGGGAAGACCCTCTATGAGGTGAATTGATTCAGTGACTGGGCTAATCGGGGTGGGTGTGTCAGAGACAGTGCGGTTGGCACAAGACAGAAAAAGGTTTAGGGCTGTTGTATATCGGGTCCCTATAAGTCACAAGTGACTCAATAGCACATAACAACACAATGTGTTTCTTGACTTCCTATTGGTGAGTATTCAGGCATTTCCCTTTCTTTTTCCTAATCACAAAAAAAATCTTTGCATTTGTTTCTCTCCTAATGCCTATGTTCAGATATGTAAGAATTTCCCTGAGAGAACAAATCCATGGGAAATCCTTTAACATACTGGGAAAGTATTCCATTATGCTGAACTAATATTCTAATTGCCAAGGGTGATCATAATGGTGATATACTCAGGTTACTGGAAGAAGTTCAAAACCACCATTTTCAGGATATAGGGATTCTAGAAGGCATTGAATCACTTCTATTGGGATTAAGAATGGGCAGGCAGAGGTCAGCTCAGAAATGGATCAAGTTATCAATGCGATGACTAAAGCTCTGCAGGGTCTGAGTGAGGTAAAAAGTCTGGTTGAAAAGTTGAGTGCTTCTAATTTAAGATATATGTCAAGTAGACCTAAATAGCAAGGGGAAACGGGAATAGACATACTGAGGAAAAAAGAAATCTTGACAGTTCAGGTTAGCAGCTCACTGAATAAGCTTCCCAAACCCCTGGGGCCCAGTCAACATCAAGAAATATGCAGAATTAGCTGTGAAAGGATGAGATTTTTGGACTTTAAAATTCTAACTTAAAAAAAAAATCTTCCCCCAAAACTAACAATTTACAGCCAGCCATGTTGGAGTCAAAATTTCCATTCACCTCTAACTGCCTTTTTTTCCTTTATCATCACTCAGCCACAATACTGAAACAGCCACCTTGTCAGAAGCTGCCCTTTGGCTAAATGAATCGAGAAGGAAAAACCCTTCTACACTGAACAGCAGTCCCATGTGGCCGAGTGGCAAGGCATCAGTGGGAAGAAACACAGTACCGGACACGTCTTCCTCATGTCAGCTAAGGGCAAAGGTCTTAGATCTCACCTCTGCCTACAGAGTGCGGAGTGATGCCTGCAGGCGTCCTAAGATGTTCCCCAAACAGAGCCCCCACTACTGTCACTCAGACACACTAGCCCGCCAACAATGGAAACTGAGGAACCACGATGGTGCGCAGTTATGAGAAAATTGGGTATCGTTTCATTTAAAGTGTTTTCAGAAATGGATCTCAGGAATATGAAATAACTTTTCCAAGTTCAGACAAAGATTTCAGATTCTTCATTTCATGTTTTGTGTTGAATTGTGTGTTCAGAAATCAACTAGGAGCTGAACGGTTGGTGGCTTGAGTCTACCTAGAGGTGCCATAGAGAGTTCTGGAGGCTCTAGAGAGATTTTACAACCTCTGAAAACTCCCTGGGGATTCAGCTGGGATCAGTTCTGACTCGGCACACAACAACAACAAGTGAGTAAGAAGTTATGCTGCCAACCTAAAAGCATTCATTCAAATTCACGAGCTTCTCCTCAGGAGGAAGGTGGGCAATCTCCTCCTGTGTTGATTTACAGCCTCTAAAAGTCTGCTGGAGAGTCAACTAAGTGATGGTTCTGACCTGATAGTACATAACAATGACAACAGAGATGCCAAGGACGATAGATCGAACAGATTGCTCCTGAGAGATCACAGTCCTAATATCGTATGGAGCAGAGCTCTCTCTTAAGAAAGAAGACGGGCACATGAACACATTTACATTTTTTTCTGGTCACTATGGCTACTGTACATGAAGTAAGGATGAAGGGGGCAGTGGCAAGACCCAGGGGGCACAGAGGATTAAGAATGAAGTGACCAGGCAAGAGAGTACAAAAGCCAGAGGCCGCAACGTGAGAATGAGTGGGCGGAAGTTTTCAGAGATGTATAGGCCTGGATGACGGACTTAGGAGGGAGAAAGGAAAAAAAAAGAAGAGGATGTTTCTAGATTTGGAGCTTCAGCAACTGGGTACATAACAATGTAATTTCTGGAATTGTATAGAATGTTTAACAGAGAGACAGATTTTATGAAGAAAGGAGAGGAAATCAGAAGGTTCCTGCGAGCCGGGTTAGGTTGGTGAAACATGTCAAGTATCCAAATAATCCTAAGGGGGAGTGAGCGCCTTGAGATGAAAGCTTAGAGCATGGAGAAAGGCTGTGAACTAGGGAGTTACCAACATAGAAAAGCATAAAGAAAACAGAATGTACATATTGTTTCAAAATTACTGCTTTTGTTGTTGTTACATGTGAGTCAACAATGGCTAACAGGTACCATCCTCATGATCCCCAACTTTGAAAAAAACCTCAAGTTACGTCAGATAAACCCATAGCAAAAAAAGTTAAGACAAAAACCTTACTAGCTTTTGACTGAGAACTGGGTTTGTGACTGTGTGCAGAAGTGGAACTAGAAAATAAACGGAGTGAGGTCCCTGACAATACTGGTAGGAACCAAATGCCTAAGATACATGAAACCAACCTTCCAGCTCAGAGAGAGAGAATTCTTGTGAAAGCTACTTAGCAAATAAATTTCATTCTCCACAAGAAATATGTAAAAGCAAGCTTTGCAGTAACTATAGTCTTGGGATTAAAGATTATATGGATGATGACAATAAACCTCTGGAGGGAAAAAAAATCCCAAGAGATTTCCTCACCTTTGTAGCAAATAAATCAGCTATAAACTCGATTTCACAATAGGAAGGGCATGTATGTTATAGATTTAACCTTAAAAGATGTTTAATCCACCTGATCAATACACTTTGTTCTTTGTGCCCTTATGTTAATTATTTGTAAATATTCCTCAACCTTGTCCCTTATCCTTGGAGCAAAGGATAAGAAGTTTAGCATTCTCAAATATACTTGTGTCAGCAAACTTCTTTCCTTCTGTGACTTCTCACATTGAATTCCGTGATGTACAATTTTGACTGTAATGTTAGGCAAGGCTGACTCACAATGTCGTTGTTGTTGTTGTTGTTGTTGTTGTTGTTAGGTGCCGTCAAGTATGATTCATAGTGACCCTACAAACAGCAGATGTGAACCCCGCCCTATCTTGTACCATCTTCACACTTCCTGACACACTAGAGCCTATTGCAGCAGTCACCATATCAGTTCACCTAGTTGAGGGTCTTCCTCTCCTTTTTCAACCCTCCCTCCTTCCAACCATCATGTCCCTCTCCAAGGAATAGCCTCTGCTAGCAATATGCCCAAAGTCTGTGAGGCAAAGCCTCATCATTGTTGCCTCAAAAAAGGACTCTGTCTGCACTCGCTCCAAGACATATTTATTCATTCTTTTTTTGGCCATCTATGGGATGTTCAGTGCTCTTCTCCAACAACACAACTCAACAGCATCAATTCTTCTTCTGATATGAAAATCTTCTGGATGAATTAACCTCCAGAGCAAGCATACAGACATGGAAAAGAAGACATGAAGTTGGAGAAGGCCCATGTTAGAGGCCAGCTTAGAGAGAGTAATACTGTTGGCAAGACTGAAAAGGAAACAGGAAAGTGTGGTATCAAAGAAGTTATTGTGGGTGACTGTTGTTTTGGCTCCTCAATATTCAGCCTCTTTCTTATGGTAACAGGAATTCAATTAGGCTGACCCTCAACCAGATGTATTGGCACAGTGACTTCAGCAGTGGGCTTGAGTGTGGCAGATTGTGAAGTTGGCACAGGGTCAGGGTTTAGGTTGTTGTTCATCGGGTCATGATGTACTTTTTCACGAAGTCATTGAGATGCGTGGCTCAAGGACATCTAAGAACAACAAGGTTGATGCAGTGGATTGCCAATCCCATCTTCTGAGGTATCCTTGGGGAGGTTCAAACCACCAACCTTTCAGCTACTAGTTGATCACTAAAACACCACATTATGCAGAGAAGCACATGAAATGGAGAATCTGGAGTCTTTATTTTGCCAGTAGCTTACTGTCTGAACTTGGAAAAGTTATTTCATATTCCTGAGCTCCATTTCTGAAAACACTTTAAATGAAACGATACCCAATTTTCTCATAACTGCGCACCATCGTGGTTCCTCAGTTTCCATTGTTGGCGGGCCAGTGTGTCTGAGTGACAGTAGTGGGGGCTCTGTTTGGGGAGCATCTTAGGACGCCTGGCAGGCATCACTCTGCGCTCTGTAGGCAGAGGTGAGATCTAAGACCTTTGCCCTTAGCTGACATGAGGAAGATGTGTCCTGTACTGTGTTTCTTCCCACTGATGCCTTGCCACTCGGCCACGTGGGACTGCTGTTCAGTGTAGAAGGATTTTTCCTTCTCGGTTCATTTAGCCAAAGGGCAGATTCTGACAAGGTGGCTGTTTGAGTATTGTGGATGTGTGATGACAAAGACAAAATCAACACTGACAGGTAAACGGAAATCCTGGCTGCAGGCCTTAAATTATTGTTTTTGAAAAGAAAATGTTTTATTAAAGTTCATGCTATCCCCCTGGGCACAGTGGTTGGTTCAGGGATGAGCACAGGGCTTAAGACAAAACAATAGAACCAATAATTGCTAACTCCGAAACTACTGATGGATTTTCACATGAGTAAACTAAAGAGTAGAGCCTCCAGCAGCCATCTTTGTCCCATTAGGTAAGAGTATGATGAAAATGAAGCCAACATGGTGAATGTGGAGCCAAGAGAAAGACAGAAATGGTGAAGGATGGTGAAGGATAGGGAAGCTTTCAAATCTGTTGCTCATAGGGTGGCTATAAGTTCCAGTCAATTTGATGGCACCTAACAATAAGAACAAACTTGTTGTTATTGTTATTATGTGTCATCGAGTCACCTGAAACTTATAGTGATCCTATCTATGTACAACAGCCCTAAGTCCTGCTCTATCCTGTGTCAATCATATTGTCTCTGACACACCTACCCCCACTATCCCAGATACTGAATAAATACATCTCATCAAGGATCTTCCTCTCTTGTCTTGTCCCTTCATCCTCCCAAGCATGACATCCCTCTTAAAGCTCTGGTCCCACCTTGCAACATGCCCAAAGTATGTCAGATGAAGCTTCAGAACTCTTGCCTCCAAGGAGCAGCCTGACTTCACTCTCTCTAGGGCAAACTTGTTTGTTCTCCTAGCAGTCCATGGTATATTCAATACTCTTCTCCAGCACCACAGCTCAAAGGCATCAATGCTACTTCTATCATCCCTAGTCATTATCCAGTTTTCTGATGCATAGCAAATATTTGCAAAGACCATAGCCTGTATTAGGTGCATCTTAGGCTCCAGATTTACATCGTTGCTCTTCAGTACTTTGGGGAGGTCTCTGACAGCTGAGTTTCGCAATGCAATTTGTCTTTTAATGTCCTGGCTGCTGGTACCAAGAGTGTTGACTGTGGAGCCAAACAAACTGAAGTCTTATTAACAATCTCAATCTCTTCACCATCTATCATGACACTGCCAATCAGCCCAGTGGGGAAAATCTTTGTTTTGTTGATGTTGAGCTTCAATCCATTATAAGGCTCCAGTCCTTGACCTTCTGCAGCTCATGCTTCAGGTCTCCCTCAGTTTCAGCAAGAAAGGTTGTGTCATCTGTATAATGCAGATTGTTGATGAGTCTTCATCCAATCCTGATGCCACATTTCTCCTCATAGATCTCAGTCTCCTGGATAATCTGTTCTGCACATAGATTGAAAAGGTATGGAGATAGGAAACATACCAGACGTACACCCTTTCCAATTATGAACCTTACTCTGTTTTGACTGCTTACTGATCCAAGTATAGGCTTCGCATTAGCACGATCAAGTGTTCTGGGATTCCCATTCTTCTCAGAATCAGCCACAGTTTGTTGTGATCCACATAGTCAAATGCTTTTGCATAGTCAATGAAACACAGATAGACAGTCCTCTGATACTTTCTGCTTTCAAACAGGATCCATCTAACATTACCTATAATATCCCTAGTACCATGACATCCTCTAAATCCAGCCTGCACTTCAGGCAGTTCTCTATGGCTGTGCTGTTTCAGTTGTTTTTGGATAATCCTCAGCAGAATCTTGCTTGCATGTCATATCAATGATATTGTTTGATAATTTCCACACTCTGTCAGGTCACCTTTCTTTGGAGTGGGCACAAACAAAGGTCTCTTCCAGTCAGTTGGCCAGGTAGTTGTCCTCCAGATATCTTGGCACAACTTGGTGAGCACATCCAGGGCAGCATCTGTTTGTTGATATATGTCAAATGGCATGCCATAAATTCCTAGGGCCTTGTTTTTTGCCAATTCTTTCAGAGCTACTTGAACTTCTTCCTTCATCACCACAGGCTCTTGCATATATGTTGTTTCTTGAAATTCTTTTGTGTGTCAGCCAGTTCCTTTTGGTACAATGTCTTTGTATACTTTTTTAAATATTCTTTTAATGCATCTTGGATCATTTCCTATTCTGCCCAAAGAATTCTTAAGCATTGCAACTCGAGACGAATTTGTTCTTCAGTTCCTTCAGCTTAAGAAATGCTGTGTGAGTTCAGCCCCTTTCATTTTCTGACTCCACCTCTTTGCATTGTAATATTTTACTTTGTTTTCCCATGCTGCCTATTGAAATCTTCAGTTCAACTCCTTAGTATCTTGATTTCTTCCCTTTGCTTTGTCTTCTCAGCACTATAGTGCAATATTCAGAGTCTCTTCTGACATTCATATTGGTCTTTTCTTCCTCCTGTGTCTTTGCAATGACCTTTTGCAATCTTCATGGATGATATTCTTGATATCCTCACACAGCTCATCTGGTGTTCAAGGCCACAAATCTGTTCCTGAGATAGTTTTGAAATACAGGTGGGATAGACTCAAAATCAAATTTTGGCTCCCATGGATTTGATTTCGTTTTCCTCAGCTTCAGCTTGAACTTACATATGAGTAGTTGGCAGTCTGTTCCACAGCCAGTATCTGGACTAGTTTTCACAGCTGATATTGAGCTTCTCTAGTGACTTTTTCCACAGATGTAATCAATCTAATTCCTATGTGTACTATCAGGTGAAATCCATGTGTATAGGCTGCATTTATGTTTCTTTAAAAATGTATTTGCAATAAATAAATCATTGATTGTGCAGAATTCTATCATTCTACCTCCAGCTTCATTTCTGTCACCAAGTCCATGTTTTCCATCTATTGATCCTTCTTCTCTGTTCCCAACGTTTTTGCATTCCAGTTACCCATTATTATTAATATATCTTTATTGCATGTTTGATCTATTTCTGACTTCAAAAGTTGGTAGAAAACTTCTATGCCCTCCTCTTTGGCTCTGGTTGTTGGTGCATATATTTCAATGAGGGTTATTCATTGGACTTCCTTGCATGCATATGGATATTATCCTGTCACTCACAACATAAACACAAACTAGAACTCTAAATTTGGAATTCTAGCCTCCAAAGCAAATTTCTTGCTTCCTGAAAGTGAGGAGAACTTGAAGTACTTGCTGCAGAAGGTTAAACACTACAACCTTTAATATTTCTCACCATCAAGAAAGCAAAAATCCTTACCACTTGACAAAATCATGATGGATAGAGAAAGGATTGAGACTATCAACGACTTCATCTTACTTTGGATTCAGAATCAGTAAAGTGTGTAACAGCAATCAAGACATCAGGAGACATATTGAGCTGGGAAAGTCTGCAGTCAGGGACTTCTTCAAATTATTGAGAAGTAACGATGTATGTCAGTTTGAGAACAAAGATGGACCTTACTCGGGCCATACTCTTTCCAGTCACTTGCTGTGCATCTGAGAGCTGGACAATGAATAAGAATGACAGAAGAAGTGATGTCTTTGAAATGTTGTATTGGAGGAGAATGCAGAAGATTCCATGGACTGCCAAAAGAACAAACAGATATGTCTTGTAGAAGGTGCAGCCAGAGTGCTCCTTGAAGGCAAAGATAATGAAGTTTCATCTAGAAGTTATTCCTTTGAGAAGAACATCATGCTTAGAAAAGTGAAAGGTGGGTGAAAGAGAAAAAGACTCTCAAGCAGCTGGGTTGACACAGTGACTGCAATAATGGGCTTCGGATTATTAGAGATTGTGTGGACGGCGCAGGAAAGAACAGTGTTTAGATCTGTTGTTCATAGGACCATTCTGAATCATACTCAACAGCCTCCAAAAACAACCCTCAAAATGTGTGAAATATCATCTCATATATTTGGATATGTTTTCAAGAGCAGGAAGACCTTGAAGAAAGACATCATGCTGAGAAAATAGTGGAGAAGAGGGTGACCCTCATGACGGCTTGACTACGAGCCTCATCTTTGAGCTCCTTCTCAGCTTTAACAGTGAACTTGAGCTCAGAGATTGTGAGGAGAGAGCAGGCCCTGACAAGATTCAAACCTTCTGTCTGTTGAGAGGTTGCTTATGAATTATATTTGACCTGATGGCACCTCCCGACGACAGCCTCCAAAACCATTAAAGAATCCATTTCTGTTTGATAAAGCCACCTACTTGTCACCCTGCTGTTCCAGCAGCACTAGACAATTAAGACAGTAACCCACAAATCTTCCCTTATAGATATGTGACGTCTGCACTTGAGATGCCCTGGTCAGGAATGAAACATAAATCTCCTACATGGAAGATGAGACGTCTACTACTGAAACACCGATTCCCCATAGAGCCTTAGTGAATTGCATGAGATAAATTCCCTTAGGATTTAGTAACACAGAAGCCCATCGAAGCTTAGATATGATGAATTGCAGTGCTATAGTGTATAGAACACAGAACCAAGTGTCCCTGTAGAGACATGCTCTATGCTCATGTGTTACCAGTCACAGCTGCCAATTAACAAAGTGGCCTAGAAAGTGCCCTAGACAGAGAACCAGGAGATCTGAACTCCTGTTGCAGCTCGGCCGCTAACTAGCTGTGTGACTTTGGACAAACTGCTCACTTAATCTTTCAAAGCATAATAGTTTCCTCATCTACCAAGTGATTATACCTACCAGACACCCTCAGTCCCATCTTTGTCTAAAATTATCAACATTTTGCTATTTTCAGCAAATTTGTCCTGTTCTAAACCCTTAGTGGAAGTAGTAAGTCACCCAAACTACATTAAGTCTCATCATCATTATTTCCTAGAAGGCGGAATCAACCTCTCATGGGCTCAGTTTTCATTTCACAGTAATAACCTTGTTGAAGGTCACAGCCCTGCTGTGATTAGATGACATGGGCCGGCCTGCGGCATCGCAGAGAAAGCATCATCTTCTTGATTCCCTAAGATGCACACTTTGCCTACAATTCTCTGTGTGGGGCCACTTCCACTCTTGTCACTGCTTTCTCTACTTACCAAAGATACAAGTCAAGGGCTCCATGGGAGTCAGTCCAGCAGAGTTTCACACGCCTTTTGGTTTTCTGAAAGGAAAAGACCTTTCTTGATTAGCTGTCATTCTTAGAGTCTCTCCAACAAAGTGTTGAACAGGTATTTCTCTCTACTTCATGATGAGTCCTTGGATGGTGCAAATGGTTAGCATGTTCTGTTGCTAACTCAAAGTCCACCCAGGAGTGCCTCAGCATTGAGACCCACTGGTCTCCTTCCAAAACTTTGACCACTGATAACCCTGTAGAGCAAAATTCTTTCCGGGTCACATGGACTTCCAGGAATGCGCTTCTACTCCATGACAACTTTATGTTCTTCTTCACATCACGGGCCATTTCTATTGAGAACCAGGCACTGGCCATAAAGTATAATGTGCCCAGAATGTCAGTAGCCATTAAGTGCATATTTTTTTATTTAGCTGAGTTGGGAGCAGACTAGGAGAGGTTAATTTCTCAACAGGATAACATACCGTATATATCAGCATTAACAATGAGGTTTTATTTCCCTGAGTCAGCTTTAAAAATAATGTTGACTTTTATGGTCGATATATTATAGATCACCATATTTATGTCAGAACATATTGGTATGAAAATAAATCAATGAAAAATATTAATACATGAGCCTTGTGTTTAAACGAATCTCCTTGCAAATCCACACTTTCCCATTGTATTTCACCAGCTTTCAGAGACTTCACCTCTGATATATTTTACTGAACATGACATCAAGGCCTCTTTTCATTCTGCTATTACCGTTTTAATCTTTCTTGCATGTAATAAGTTGTAAAAATATACACTTTGTTCTTTCACCACAAACATACATAACTGTATTCCATCATTAATAGGACTTTCCATTTAAATTTATAGTGTGTCTGTGAACAAAATACCTCCAAGCCAAAGCTCTGACTAGTATACTATTAGTAAGTGAGCTCTGTTGTTGGAGACCAACCTCAAATATTGTATTCTCTATCTATATTTGTTATTATGCGGCTTTGGGTTCATGAAAAATTCCTATTACGAGTATGTGCTTTAGAAAGCAAGTTTGTAATTTAGGCATTATTGTGGGAAAATGACCTTTGGGAAAAAAAGAAAGAAAATTCATTTTATTCAAGTGTCTTCTCTTTTGACTGCTCCTCTATACTCATAGGTCACAATGGGCCCCAGCAACTCACACTTATCCTCTAAAGGGAACTGTCTTTCTCTAGGTCCTGTGGTGAACCTAACCTGTCCCTGGAAGGTAAGTCTTCTCTCTAACTCCATGAACCCCATCAGCTCATCCCAGACCATAACAAAATGCCCAACTACTCTCTGTGACCACCTACACTATGTGAGAGTCTTGCTCATGGTAGTTCAACCCAAAAAGGAATACCAAGTAACTAGACCAATCAGAACAACTTCTGATGATATGTTGTTGTTATTGTGTGCCGTAGTGTTGGAACAGACTGACAGATGACCATCTCATGGATTTTCAGAGGCAGTTAATCACACAGGAGGAAATTGTCCATCCTTCTCCCATAGAGCAGCTGGTGGTCTCGAACTCTGTGCCTTCAGGATTGCAGCTCAGCTTCTTGCCACTAGAGTAAAGCTCCCTTCTGATGACATAGTACAGGATATTTTGGCCACTATTCATTTCCTAAATGACATGCCTCCTATGAACTTTGATAAATGTCAACAGTTGTAGAGGGGCTTCAGGCCTTTTGTTCATGGGGTCGCTAGAGTCATGTTCGACTCAAAGGCAATCAACAACACAACAATAACCAAAAGGTCATCAGTTCAAACCCACTACCAGTTCTTCAAGAGAAAAGGGGATAGATTTCTAAAGATCACAGCCTTTGAAATATGATGAAGGTTTCTCTAAGTTGGAAATTTTTCAATGATAGTGGGTTTGATTTTTTTTTTTTTGGTAAATTATATTCTCTTTGGAAAATGTCCTGGGTAAGTTATCAGTTCTGCAACAGTAGCAGAAACCAAGGCTGGCCCAAGAGAAGACAGAGTCAGGAGAAGAAAGAAACAGCAACTGAATAAAGAGAACAAACAAGTGTTATAGGATGTATTCCAGTTCATAGAAAACCTGTGTGTGTCAGAGCAGAACTGTGTTTCATAGGGATTGCAATGATTGGTTTTGTTCCTGAGTAGATCATCAGGTTTTCCTTCCATGGTGCCTCTGGGTGTACTCAAGCTTTCAACATTTAGTTGTTGGCCAAGTGTGTTAACCATTTGTATTATCCACAGACTCTAAATAAAGAGAGACATTAGAGTAATAGACACAAAGATAATGAAATAGTTGGTAAGGCACTGGCAATAGGCTTTAATCCCTTAATTACTCCCAGTGAAGGTTGTGTTTCTTCTAGGCTTCCAATGATTATGAGGTACTGGTTCCCTTGACAAGATCTGTATAATGTAATTATTTATATATGAAGAGATCTGTCATTAGTAGTCAATCAGTTCAAAAGGAGTTTCCTAGTGAATACAACCTACATAAAATATATGGGGACATTCTGCAAAGTTCTCTTGCATTTTGTTCAATTTGGACCCTGCATTAGACTTATCATTGGTTCTTTGGACGTAAGCCAGTGACCTACCATAATGTCTACTGATCTTGGATCTGGCAGCCCCTGAACCAGCAGCCTCCTGTCTTAGTTGATCCTGGGTTTGTTAGTCTTGAAGATAACACTCTGTAAGCTGACCTGCCACTTCAGGTTTCACCAACTCCTGAGTTAGGAGAAGCTTCTATTCTGACATCTGAGCCACAGATTTAGGACTTGCCAACATATCTATCATCTTACCTAGATATATGTTTCCCTGATTTTACTTTTTTGGGGGACACCCTAAAAAAAGCTTGTTCTTGTTGTTGATTGCCTTCAAGTCGATCATGACTCATAGGGACCCTATGAACAAAAGGCCTGAAGCCTCTCTACAACTATCAATATTTATCAAAGGTCATGGAGTTTCCAGAGGTATGTTATTTAGGAACTGGATGCCACTCCGGCTTCCGAACCTGTCATAGTATATTATTGTTTTATGTGCCTTTGAGTCACCTGCAATGTATAACGACCCTGTGTAAAGTCCCTCTGAACCCTTCCCTGCCCTGAGCCAGTCTCACTAATTCTGACACACCAACACCCATTGTCCCAGTTACTCTATCAATCCATCTCATCTGGGGTCTCCCTCTCCAGCACTGTCGGTCTCCAAGGACTGATCTCTCTGGCCACATGCCCATAGTAAGTGAGGTGGAGCTTCAAAGTTCTAGCCTCTAAGGAAAAATTTGGTTTCTTTCTCTCCAAGACAGACCTATTTATTTTCTTGTCAGTCCATGGTATGTTAAAAACTCTTCTTCAGCACCACAACTCGAAGGCCTCTATTGATTTTCTGTCATCCCTAGTCATTGTTCAACTTTCTGAAGTATAACAAACAATTGAAAATACTATAGCCTGGATTAGGAGGTACACCTTTGTATCTAGACTGGCATCATTTCTCTTTAGCACTCTGGAGAGGTCCCTGACAGCAGATTTTCTCAGTGCAGTTCGTCTTTTGATGTTCTGACTGCTGGTTTTAAGAATGTTGATTGTGAATCTGAGCAAGCTGTAATTGTTAACAACCTCAATCTTTTCTCCATCTAATATGGTGCTGCCAATTGGCCCAGTGGTGAGAATCTTTGTCTTCTTAATTTTGAGCTTTAATCCATATCACAGACTATAGTCCTTGACCTTTTGCAGCAAGTACTTCAGGTCCCCCTCAGTTTCAGCAAGCAAGTTTGTGTCATCTGTATATTGTAGGTTGTTAATGAGTCTTCCTCAAATCCTGACGTCACACCCCTCTTCATAAAGCTTTGCTTCCTGAATGGTCTGCTGTGCACACAGATTAAAAAGGTACGGGGACAGGATGAATCCCAGATTCACTCCTTTCCTGATTTTTGAACCATTTACTGTTTCCTTGCTCTGTTCTGAGGACTGCTTCTTGGTCTAAGTATATGTTTTGTGTAATCACGATCAAGTGCTCTGAGATTCCCATTTTCCTCAAGGTTAGCCACAATTTATTAAGATCCACACAGTCAAATGCCTTTGCATTTGCAATTGACATTCTTCTGGTACTCTCTGCTTTCTGCAAAGATACATCTCACATTGGCAATAATAACACTAGTGCCACAACCTCTTCCATACCCAGTTTGTATTTCTGATAGTTCTCTGTCAATGTACTGTTCAAGTCTTTTCTGGATAATTTTCAGCAAGATTTTGCTAGTGTGTGATATTAATGATATTGTTTGATAATTTCCACACTCTGTCGGGTCACCTTTTTTTGGAATGGGAATAAATATGGATCTCTTCCAGATTTCTTTCAGAAATCCCTCCAGATTTCTTGGCACAACTTGGTGACCACATGTAGGACAGCATCTGTTTGCTGAAATATGTCAATTGGTATTTCATCAATTCCTGGGGCTTTATTTTTTGTGAAGCCCTTCAGAGCAGCCTGCACTTCCTCTATCACCATTGCCTCATGATCATATGTTGTTTCTTGAAATTCTTCTGTGTCAGCTAATTCTTTTTGGTACTATGACTCTGTATATTCCTTCCATCTGCTTTTAATGCTTCCTGAATCATTCAATATCCTGCCCATAGCATCCTTAAGAATTGCAACTCATGGCTTGAATTTTATATCTATATATCTATATATCTAATCTGTATATCTGTATGTCTGTATATATCTGTATATCTGTATATCTATATCTATATATCTATATATCTATATATCTATATATCTATATATCTATATATCTATATATATTTATCTATATCTATTTATCTATATATGCATATAGATATATACACACATACATATATACACACACATACATATATACACATGTATATACATATATACATGTATACACATACATATATATATATGAATGAAATGCTGAGCAAGTTTGGCCCTTTTGATTTTCTAACTCCAGATCTTTGCACATTTCATTATAATATTTTGCCTTGTCATCCTGATCAGCCCTTTGAAATATTCTATTTGGCTCCTTAACTTCTCGATTTCTTCTCTTTGCTTTAGCTTCTCAACACTCTAGTGAAATATTCAGAGTCTCTTCTGACATCCACTTTGGTCTTCTTCTTCCTTCTTAGTAATGACTTTTGGCATTTTTCATGAACAATATTCTTGTTACCGTCCCACAGCTTATCTGGTTCAATCCTGCTCCTGAGTTGTTTTTTAAAATCATGAAAGAAAGATTCAAGGTCAAATTTTCATTTTTGTGGGTTTGATTTAACCTTAATTTTAAATTGAACTTGCATATGAGCAGATGATGGTCTGTTCCACATTCAGCATCTGGCCTAGTTTTTACTGCTGACATTGAACTTCTCCAATGGTTCCTTACACAGATGTAATCAGTTTGGTTCCTGTGCATCCCATCAGGTGAAATCCATGTGTATAGCCAGCGTTTATGTTTTTTATAAAAGATATTTGCTGTGAAAACTCTGATAAATTAAAAAATCCTAGAAGAAATGGACAAATTCCTTGAAATGCATCTCCTACCCAGATTGAAAAAATCAGATATAGAACACTTAAACAGACATGTCACAAAAGAAGAAATTGGAAAGAAAAAGAAAAGTCCTGGATCAGATGGCTTCGCAACTGAATTCTACCAAACATTCAGAGGGGATTTAGCACTAATCATACGTAAATTATTTTTAAAAATTGAAAAAGACTTCCAGAGTCATTTTATGAAGCAAGCACAGCCCTAATATCAAAACCAGGCAAAAATATTACTAAGAATGAAAACTATAGACAATATCTCTCATGAATATAGACACAAAAATCCTTAAAAAATCCTAGCCAATAGAATACAAAACCACATAAAAAAAAATTCACCATGACCAAGTGAGATTCATAAAGAGTATTCAAAGATGGTCCAACATAAGAAAAACAATCAACGTAATTCACCATATTAACAAGGTAAAAAACAAGAACCAGACGCAGAAAAGGCATTTGACAAAATCCAACACCTCTTCCTGATAAAGAGACTCAGCAAAATTGGAACAGAAGGGAATTTCCTCAACATAGTAAAAGGTATATATGTAAATCCAAGAGCCAACATCATTATCAATGGAGAAAGACTAAAAATGTTTTCCTTGTGAACAGGGAACAGACAAGGATGCCCACTGTCACCACTTCTATTCAATATTGCATTGGAAGTGCTTGCTAGGACAATATGACAAGAGAAAAAAATAAAAGGCATCCAGATTGGCAAACAGATGGTTAAACCATCGCTATTTACAGATGATAAGATAGTGTACAGAGAAAAACCCAAAGACTCAACCAAAAAAAAAAAAAAGACTATTAGAGCTAGTAGGCCAATTTAGTAGAGTGGCAGGATATAAGATCAATATACAAAAATCAGTGAGATTCCTCTATGGTAACAAAAAGAACTCAGAGAAGGAAATCAAGAAAGCAATATCATTTATAATAGCCAACAACAAATTAAGATACTTGGGAGTGAACCTAACTAGAGATACAAAAGCCCTATACAAAGAAAACTACAGAGCATTTCTGCAAGACACAACACAAGACCTAAAGAAATGGGAAAATGTACTCTGTTAATGAATAAGAAGACTCAATATAGTGAAAATGACAGTCCTACCAAAAGCAATCTGCATGTTCAAAGCAATCCCAATCCAGATACCAAATTCATTTTTTGGTCAAAAGGGAAATTGTCAAATTTATTTGAAGAGGCAAGAGATCCCAAATAAGCAAAACGCTTCTGAAAAATAAAAATTAAATAAGAAGTATAGCACTTCTTGAGCTCAAAATCTACTGCACAGTGGTATTAATCAAAGCAACATGGTCCTTGTGTAATGACAGGCACATAGACCAATGGAACAGAATTGAAAACCCAGAAATAGACTCAGCTATCTATGGTCAAATGATATTTGACAAGGAAACAAACCTATCAAATGGAGACAGGACAACCTCTTCAACAAATGGTGCTGGCAAAACTGGAGCTCCACCTGCGGAAAGCTAAAAAAGGGTTCATATCTCACACCATACACAAAAATCAACTCAAGGTGGATCAGATATCTGGAAGGAAAGCCCAAAACCCCAAAGTTCTTAAAAGACAACCTGGCATTAAACTTGGAAGCAGATAACAGTTCATAAGCTGACCCTATTCTAAGATATAAAGAGACTGCCAAATACAGTTAGAAATGCACAGTCTGAAGAGGATAAAATTGACAAATGGGACAAATACTAAATCCCTGTGTTCATAAAAAACTTTTTCCAGCAGGATGAAAATAAAACTTACTGCCTGGGAACAAACATATGGTAATATCTCAGACAAGAGTCTCATAACCAAAGTTTACAGAATAATCCTGGGCCTCCATAGAAAAGACTTATAATGCAGTTACAAAATGGACAAACATGAGAAGAATTTTCACAGAGGAAAATATTCAAATGGCCAACAGACACATAAAGAAATGCTCCAAAAATCACTGGCAGTAAGAGAGATGCAAATTGAAACTACAATGAGGTACCATCTTGCTCCAATAGAAGTGCAAAGTTAAACAGGGCAACAAGTAATCAATGTTGGATAGGATGAGGTAAGATAGAACCTTTTATACATTGTTGGTGGGATTGTAAAATGGTACAACCATTCTTTGCAGCAGTTTGATGTTTCCTCAAAAAGCTGAGTATACAAATTTCATATGACCCATTTATTGCACTGCTTGGAATATACCCTGAGAAAATGAGAACTGAGGCATAAACAGAGACTTGTACACAAATGTTCAAAGCAGCGTTATTCACCATCACAAGAACATAGAAACAGCCCTGATGTTCAACCACAATCGAATATATTGAGAAACTATGGTACATTAATACAATGGATTACTATGCAGCACACAGGAACAATGATTTTGTAAATTATTGCCTGGAGAGCATGATGCTGAGTGAATTAACTCAGCCCCACAAGGACAAATATTGTATAAAACCATTATTGTAGAATAAGTTTGAGGATCCAACCGGGGGGGGGGGGGAGTGGAAGCAGAGAGATGAGGATGTCCAGGGAGGCGTGGAGATTAATCATGGGGTTGTACAAGTTGATGGATGAGGGAGTGAGGAAAATTGGAAGAATGTGGTGTGGAAAACAATGTATTCTAATTTTGTAAATAAACTAGTATAATAAAAAAATTAAACCCCTATGCACAACAAAGTACATTTAGATTAGCAGATATGACACCTGATGTTGAAGCCTACAGTTGGCAAACACAAAGGAAGAGGAACAGTTGCAAGCAGACTAGTTATTTGAACATGGAATGTGAGGAGCATGAACATAGGACAATTGAATATTGGTGGGAAGTAGAATGCATAACTATTGACATACCATGCTGGAAATGAAAAGGTGAGGAAAAATGGGGTTGCATTCATAGTTAAAAAGACCATTCCGAGTTGCATCATGAAATACAATGTTGTGAGCAACAGAATAATATCCATATGTATACAAGGATCACCTATTAATACCATCATCATTCAAATATAGACACCAACAATCAGCCAAAGAGAAGGAAATAGGTGATTTCTACGAATCAGAAATCAATCAAACACACAACTCGGATGCAATAATAATAATAATAATAGGTGACTAGAATGCAAACGTTGAGAACAAAGAAGGATCAGTAGTCAGAAAACATAGTGACAAAAATGAAATGAGATAAAATGATAAAATTTTGTACAATCAATGATTTATTTATTCATTGAAAGTAATCAAAGGAAAATATGCCAAAGTAAAAGAGCTATACAGGCAATTTCAAAGGGCAGCTTGGGAGGACAAAGCAAGTATAAAAATGGGAAATGCAGAGAGCTGGACTTGGAGAAGAAAAAGGGAAAACTCGCTCTGCGTTTCTCAAGCTGAAAGAATTAAAAAACAAATTTAAGCCTCATGTTGCAATATTCAAAGATGTTATCGGCAAAATATTAAATGACTCAGAAAACACCAAAAGAATCCACAGAGTCACAGTACCAGAATACTTGATCAACAGTGAAAACTTCAGGAAGAACCATATGAACAGGAGCAAGTGGTAATGAAAGAGGAAGCAGAAGCTACTTTGAAGGCATTGGCAAAAAAATAAGGCCTCAGGAATCAATGGGATACAAATTGCCTTGTTACAATTAGCAGATGTAACCTTGGGTGCACTCACTAGTCTATGCCTAGAAATTTGGAGGACGGCTGCCTGGCCAACAGATTGGAAGAGGTACATATTTGTCCCCATTCCCAAGAAAGGTGAATGTGGAAATTATCAAACAATATCATTGATACGACATTCAAGCAAAATACTGCTGGTGATCATACAAAACCAGCTGCAACAGTACATACATAAGGAATTGCCAGAAGTTCAAGCAGAATTTAGAAGAGGCCTTGGCACCAGGAATTTATATCATTGCTGATGTCAAATGGATGCTGGCTGAAGGTAAGGAATACCAGAAGAATGTCTATTTGTGCTTTACTGACTACGCAAAGGCATTTGACTATGTGTATCATGACAAGTTGTGACTGACATTGTGAAGAGTGGGAATCCCAAAGCACTTGATTGTGTTCATGTGGAACCTATACCTGGACCAGGAGGCTGTTGTGTAAAAGAGCAGGAGAACATGTCATCGTTTGGAATTCAGAAGAAGTATGCCAGGGTTGTATTCTCTCCCCACACCTATTCAATCTGTTGTTGTTGTTGTTGCTGTTGTTGTTGTTGTTAAGTGCTGTCGAGTTGCAGGCGACTCATAGGGACCCTATGAAGGAGAGTCCTCGACGCTTGGGTGCCTTTCATCCTATCTCCAGGTTCATAGGGTTTCCGGAGGCAAGCTATTATGGAAGTGGATGCCACTCCTCCTTCCAAGCTTAATCAGGGAGCTCCACCCCACTCTCTGTCCGCATTGGGTAGCCAACCATTAACTCATTTGACACATCAGTGTCACAGTGTTGAGCCTCACAACAACCACAAGTGACCGCGTTATGGCAACCTGTACACCAGGGCTATATGACCTAGAGGAAACTCTGAACAAAAACAATGAAAGACAGGCCCGAGGGCCCCAGACTAAAAGTCACCCACCTTTGGCTTGGTAGCATCACTTTCTGTCCACTGGACCAGCTGATATCTCTCTCTCTCTCTCTCTCTCTCTCTCTCTCTCTCTCTCTCTCTCTCTCTCTCTCGATATTATTCTTGTTAAGTGCCGTAAATTTGCAGGCGACTCATAACGACCCCATGAAAGAGAGTCCTCAACACTTGGGTGCCTTTCATCCTCTCTCCGGGTTCATAGGGTTTCTGGAGGCAAGCTATTATTCAATCTGTCTAATGAGTAAATTATCTGAGAAGCTGGACTCTATGAGGATGAGTGTGACATCAGGATTGGAAGAAGACTCATCAATAACCTGCATTATGCAGATGACACAGCCTTACTTGCTAAAAGTGTGGATGGCTTGAAGTACTTGTTGCAGAAGATCAAGGAATGCAGGCTTCGGTATGGATTGTATCTCAGTGTCAAGAAAACAAAGATTCTTACCACTGGACACTTGCCACAGGCAGCGTCATGATGGATGGAGAAGAGATTGAAATTGTCAATAGCTTCATCTTGCTTGGATGTACAATTAACATACTTGGTACCAACATTCAGGAAATAAGGAGACACATACATAGCACTGGGGAAATCTGCAGTTAGGGACCTTTCCAAATTATTGAGGAGTAGTGATGTCAGTTTGAGGACTAAGGTGTATCTTGATTCAGGCCATGGTCTTTCTAATTACTAGCTATGCATCCGAGAGCAGGACAATGAATAAGGATGACAGAAAAATAATTGATGCCTTTGAGCTGTGGTGTTGGAGAAGAGCACTGAACATCCCAGCGATAGCCAAGAGAATAAACAGATATGTCTTGGAGAGGGTGCAGCCAGAGTGCTCTTTGGAGGCAAGTATGATGAGACTTCAGCTTACATACTTTGGATATGTTGCTAGGAGGTGCTGTTCCTTTGGGAAGGACATGATGCTGGGAATAGTGGATACTCAGTGAAGAAGAGGAAGACTCTCAACCAGGTGGATTGATATGCTGACTGCTGCAATGGGCTCTTGCGTGTCAAGAAGTGTGAAGATAGTGCAGGATAGAACAGCATTCAGATCATTTGTTCCTAGGGTCTCTATAAGTCGTACTTGATTTGATGGCACCTAAAAACAACAACAACATGATTTATTCATTGCAAATTCCTTTTATAAGAAACATAACCGTCCATTATACACATGGACCTCACCTCATGGTCTGCACAGGAATCAGATTGTGAAACATCTGTGAAAACTACACCAGATGCTGATTGTGAAGCAGACCAGCAACTCATATACTAGTTGAAACTGAAGCTAAAGAAAAATAAATCAAATCTACAAGAACCAAAATTTGATCTTGAGTCTATTCCACCCGAATTCAAAAACCTTCTCAGGGCTTGTGCTTGGAGAGCCTGATGCTGCTGGACGGCTGTCACCATGAAGTTCAACCCTTTCATTACCTCGGACCGCAGCAAGAACCGCAAACACCACTTCAATGCCCCCTCACATGTGCTCAGGAAGATCATGTCCTCCCCTCTGTCTAAAGAGCTGAGGCAGAAGTACAACAATGCGCTCCATGCCCATCTGCAAGGATGACAAGGTCCAGGTGGTGCGAGGACATTACAAAGGTCAGCAAATTGGCAAGGGCATCCAGGTGTACAGAAAGAAGTATGTCATCTACATTGAAAGAGTGCAGCATGAGAAGGCTAATGGTACCACTGTGCATGTGGGCATTCACCCAAGTAAGGTGGCTATTACCAGGATGAAACTGGAGAAAGATCGGGAAAAAATTTCTTGAACGTAAAGCTAAATCTCGGCAAGTTGGGAAAGAGAAAGGCAAATACAAGGGAGAACTGATTGAGAAAATGCAGGAATGAATGCAACCTGAGGAGCAACCGCAGTTTAACTAGATTTCCATCTGAGTATGCATTCTTGTGACGTTCCAAAATGACCCTCTCATTCAGAAGTGACTATAAATCTGCCTTTGCAATTTTGATTCCTATTTTTAAGAATAAAAATTGGAAATGTTTTCCCAATTGCAAAAAAACAAAACCAACCACCTTCTCAGGAACAGGTTTGAGGCCTTGAACACTAATGAACAAAGGTCAGATGAGCTGTGGGAGGACATCCACAATATCATCCATGAAAAATGTAGGTCAATACAAAGACAAAGGAGGAAGACAAGACCAAGATGGATGTCAGAAGAGATTCTGAATATTGTACTAGAGTGCTGAGAAGCCAAAGCAAAGGAAAGAAATCAGGAAGCGCAGCTCAAGAAGACAAAACAAAGTAGATCACAACAAATGGGAGCTAACCTTGAGGAAAATGGGAATCTCAGAACACATGATTTGTGTTCATGCGAAACCTATGCTTGGACCAGGAGGCAGTAACAGAACAGAGCAAGAAAACACTGTATGGTTCAAAATCTGGAAAGTATAGTGTTAGGGACATGTCCTGTCTGCATACTTTTTTAATCAGTGTGTGAAACAGATCATTCGGGAGGCTGGGCTTGATGAGGAGGAATGTGACGTCAGGACTGGAGGAAGAGTCATCTACGACCTGCTTTATGCAAATGGCACAATTATGCTTCCTGAAATTGAGGAAATCAAAAGACAAAATACATTAGGAAAATCTGCTGTTAGGTACCTTGCCAGAGTGCTGAAGAGCAATGAGGTCACTCTAGAGACTAAGGTGCACCTGATCCAGGGCACAGTCTTTGCAATTGTTTGCTGTGCATCAGAGATCTGGACAGTGACTAAGGATGACAGAAGAAGAGTTGATGTCTTTGCATTGTGGTGCTGGAGAAGAGAGTGAGCATACCATGGACTTCCAAGAGAACTAATAGGTCTGACTTGGAGAGGATGAAATCAAGTTGCTCCTTGGATGCAAGAATTTTGAGGCTCCATCTCACATACTTGTTGCTAGGAGGGACCATTCATTGGAGAAGGGGATAATGCTCAGATAGGTGGAGGGGCAGCTCAAAAGAGGAAGATCCCAGATGAAATAGATTGTCACAGTAACTAGTGTAATTAGAGTAGTCGTATCAGAGACAGCGAAATTAGCTCAGAATTGAGCCGAATTCAGAGCTATTGTGCACTCAACAATATATAACAACAGTAATTCTTACATATGTACATTTATAGGAGAATTGTGGCATCAGGATTGGTGGAAGATCTATTAACAATCTGCATTATGCAGATGACACAACCCTGCTTGCTGAAACTGAGGAGGACCTC
>NW_006399810.1:2091395-2102084 GCF_000299155.1 Elephantulus edwardii
GTGTCGGAGGCAGTGCGGTTGGTGCAGGATAGAGCAGGGTTTAGGGCTGTTGTACATAGGGTCGCTATGAGTCGAAAACGACTCGACGGCACATAACAACAAGAACAACAAAGCCAGGCTGCTCCTTGGAGGCAAAGATTATGAAGCTCCATCTGACATACTTTAGACATGTTACAAGGCAAGATCAGTCCTTGGAGAGAGACATCATGCTTGGGAGGGGTGGAGGGACAGTGCAGGAGAGGAAGACCCTGGATGAGATGGATTGATTCAGTCACTGGGTTAATGGGAATAGGCATTGGAGACAATAAGATTGGCAAGGGATTGAGCAGGGTTTAGGGCTGTTGTACATAGGTAGGGTCACTATGAGTTGCAAGCGATTTGATGGCACATAACAACAACAACAACAGAAACCCTCACCCATGAATTAAATCCTTTGTTGTTGTTGTTGTGTATCGCTAAGTCAGAACTGACCACATAGTTGAGCCTCCCAGTGGAATTTCATATTTTCATATGTGAATGCCATATTTCTCCCTCAGGGCAGCTAGTGCATTCAAACTGCAAGCCTTATTTATGGGCAATGCAGCTCCTTTAGTGGACCAATTTCAATTAAATCAAATTGAAAAAAGACTTTTTTATCTGGTTTTAATTTTCTTTTTTAATTGATATTTTAATGAAAGTTTATAGAGGACTTGGATTTCCTTTCATTCATTGTTGCATATTTTCCTCCCTGCTCCCAACCAGTTCGCTTTTCTCTTTGGAAAAAAAAAAGTATTTTGTTGTTGTACAATCTCCTCCCTCCCAGTCCAAATTTACTATGCAGCTTTTATTCTGGACTGTAGTCATGCATATAATGCCTAATCATACATTGCTTTTAAGCCATTCTATTCCTCATGTGTTTCAATGCAGTGTATATTATTCATCTGCTCTTTTTTTATATTTCCCCCAACCCCCATGACAATCCTGTTTTATAACAGTAACATTCATTATTCAGTATTTGTCTTTTTGTGACAGATATTTCACTCAGCATAATGTCCTCCAGGGTCACCCATTTTGTATAATATTCATGAGCTCCTGATTTTTCAGTGCTCCACAATATTCCACTGTATGAATATACCAGAGTTTCGCTGTCCATTTGTTTGTTGATGGGCATTTGGGTTGTTTCCATTTCTTTGCTATTGTGAACAACACAGCAACATACATGAGTGTGCATATATTTGTTTGGGTGACAGTTCTGATTTATTTAGGTTATATTCCCAGTGGTGAGATTGCAGGGTCAAACTGTATTTCTATTTCCAAGTTTTTGAGAAAGCACTATACTGCCTTCCATAGTGATTGTACCAGTTTACCGCACCAACAGTGAACAAGGGTTCCAGTTTTTCCACAACCTCACCAGCATTTTTTGTTTGTTGCTCTGTTGAATTTTGCTATCTCATATTTGTTTTATTTCCATATCTTTAAAGGAAGGGATTTTGAACATTTCTTCATGTGTTTGTTTGCCATCTGAATGTCTTCTTTGGTGGAGCACCTGTTCATATCCTGTGCCCATTTTGCAATTGGATTGTTTGTCTTTATCTTGTTGTGGTGCTCGAGTACTCTATAAACTCTAGATTCTATAAATTCTAATAAGTCCCTTATCAGACATGTCATTATGTTTCCCCATTCTGTGGCTTCCCTTTTTACCATGTTGATGTTTTTGGATGTGCATAAGGATTTGATTCTTAGTAGGTCCTACTCATCTATTTTATCCTCTCTTGGTTGTAGATTCTTCAGGATTCTTAGAAGGTTGTTCATGTTATGGATTAGGGTTCCTACAGTTCTTCTAAGCTTTTCTCTAATGAAGTTTCTAGCCCTTGGTTTTAGACCTAGGTCCTTGATTCACTTTGAGTTGGTTTTTGTGTATGGTGTGAGGTATGGATCTTGCTTGAGTTTTCTGCAGATGGTTTTCCAATTTTGCCAACATCGTTTGTTAAAAAGGTTGTCACTTCCCCATTTAACTGATTTCAGCTCCTTGTCAAAAATCAGTTGGCCATAAGTAGATGGGCTGATCTCCGGGTTCTCAATTCTATTCCATTGATCTGTGTCTGCCGTTGTACCAATACCATGCTGTCTTAACCACCACAGCAGTGTAGTAGGATTTGAAATCAGGGAGTGAGAGAACTCCTATCTTGTTTGTCTTTTTAAGGAGTGCTTTTCTTATGTGGGGCCTCTTTCCATTACAAATGAAATTGAAGATTGTCTTTTCCATCTCATTGAAGAATGAAATTGGTCTTTGTATTGGGATTGCACTAAACGTGTAAATTGCTTTTGATAGTATTGTCATTTTCACAGTATTAAGTTTTCCTATCCAAGAGCAAGAATATTCTTCCATTTCTCCAGGTCTCTTTTTGTTTCTTGTAGTAATGTTTTGTAATTTTTTTTTAATAGATCCTTTCCGTTTCTTGCAATTAGCTATTGTGACGCGTACTGCTTTTCTAAGCTCGAGTTCTGTCTTCTTTTTGTCACTGCAAAGAAATCAAATTGAGTTTTGTATGTTGATTTTGCATCCTGCCACTTTGCTGAACTAGTCGACTATGTCCAGTAGCTTTCTTGCCAAGCCTATAGGGTTTTCTAAATATCCTATCATATTATCTGCATAGAGAGATAATTTTACCAACTCTTTGCCAATTTCAAAACCTCTTAATTCCTTCTCTTGTCTTATTGCTATCACTAAGAGTTCCAGTATAATATTGAATAGGAGAGGTGATAGCGGGCATCCTTGCCTACTTCCTGTTCTCAAAGGTAATGCCTTTAATCTCTCTCCATTGAGAACAATGTTGGCTTTCTGATTTGCATATATACTTTTTACTATGCTGAAGAAATTCCCCTCTAATCCTATTTTATTGAGTGTTTTAATCAAGAAAGGGTACTGGATTTTGTCAAAGGCCTTTTCTGCATTAATTGACAGGATCATGTGGTTCTTGTTCTTTGCTTTGTTAAAGACATGAATTACACTGATTGTTTTTCTTATGTTGAACCATCCTTCATATCTATTATAAATCCCACTTGGTCATGATTAATTCTTTTTTTGATATATCATTGGATTCTATTGGCCAGTATTTTACTTAGGATTTTTGCATCAATGTTCATGAGAAATCTTGGCCTATAATTTTCTATTTTGGTGATGTCTTTACCTGGCTTTGGGATCAAGGATATGTTTGCTTCATAGAGTGAGTCTGAGAGACTGATATCTTTTTCTATTTTCTGAAATAGATTATGTAGAATTGGTGACAGTTCTTCTCTGAATGTTTGATAAAATTCTCTTATAAAACCATCTGGTCCAGGGCTTTTTTTTTTGGCTGAAGTTGTTTTATTTCCTTTTCAGTTTCTTCTTTTGTAATAGGTCTGTTTAAGTGTTCAATTTTTGTTTGTGTCAGTCTAGGTAGGCTGTTATTTTCTAAGTATTCATCCATTTCCTCTTTCATTTTTGTTTGAGTATAGTTTTTAATAATATTCCATTGTTAGGGTTTGGTTGTTGATTTTGGGTTTGTTTGGTTTTTTGGGTCTTGTGTGTTTTGTTTTTTTTTTATTTTAGTTAGTTCTGTTGTGCCATTGCTCATTTCATCTTTTATTCAGATTATTTGTGACTTTTTGTTTGTTAGTTTTGGTAATGGTTTGTCAATTTTATTGACCTTTTGGAAGAACCAACTCCTAGTTTTGTTGATGGTTTAAAGTGTTTTTCTGTTTTGTATTTCATTTCTTTCTTCCCTAATTTTTATAATTTCAGGGTTTTTAAGAGAGTGTCAGGTTTTCTTTTTCAGTTTATTGTAGATGTTGGGTTAGAGAGTCAATGGTCATTTTTACCTAACTTTTGATGTGTTTGCTTATTGCTATAAATTGACCTCTGATTACGGCTTTGGCTGTTTCCCAGAGGTTTTGTTGAGTGGTGTTTTCTTTGTCATTTGTTTCAAGAAACTTTTCTATTTCATTTTTTATTTCTTCTAGTACCCACTCATGTACAAACAAGGTGTTGTTCAGTTTCCAAATGTATGGTTTTTTCCTCCTTTATCCTCTTGATTTCTAATTTTGTAGCATTGTGGTCTGAGAAGATGCTTTGTATTATTTCTATGTTTGTTTCTTTTAATTTATTAATGCTTGAGTTATGGCCAAAAATGTGATCTAGTCTCAAGAATGTTCCATGCGCATTGGAGAAGGTATACTGTGTTTTGGAGGGTGCATTATCCTATAAATATCTATGAGATCAAGTTGGTTTATTGTGTGGTTTAATTTTTCCAGCATCTTGGTTGAGTTTCTTTCTGGTAGCTCTATCTTCTCTTGACTGTGGTGTATTGAAGTCTCCCACTACCGTAGTAGTGTTGTCTATTTCCTTTTTTAGTTTTCCTAATGTTTGTTTTATATATTTTTCAGCTCTGTCATTTGGTGTATAGATATTCTTGTTAGGTATTCTATTGACCCTTTAAGCATTAAGTAGTGACTTTTCTTGTCCTTTGCTTTGTTATGGTTTTTGTATTGAAATTTATTTTATCAGAGATTAATATCACTACTCCTGCCTTTTTCCTGGTTGCCATTTCCTTGGTATATTTTTTCCCATCCTATTATCTTTAAGTCTTTCTTTATCTTCACTTTTCAGGTGTGTCTCTTGTAGACAACATATTGATGGATTTGGGGGGTTTTATCTGATCTGCTACTCTTTTTCGCTTCAGTGGTGCTTTTAAACCATTCATATTCAGTGTGATTATTCAGAGGTAAGGTTTTATTGCTATCATTTAATTAAATTCTTTTTGGCATTGTTGCTAGTTTCTTTGGTCCATCCTACGTTCTGTGACAGCTGTGTAAGAAGGACGTCTCTCAGTGTTTCCTGCAATGCTGGCCTTGTTTTACAAACTCCCTTAGGTTCTGTTTTTCTGGGAATATCTTTATCTCTCCTTCATATTTGATGGATAGTCCTGCTGGGTACAATATTCTTGATTGACAGTTGTGTTCTTTGAGTGTGCAATATATGCCATTCACTGTCTTCTTGCTCACATGGTTTCTACTGAAAAATTGGCACTTAATCTTATTTTCACTCCTTTATAGGTTACACTTTATTTCTCCCTCGCTGCTTTCAGAATTCTCTCCATATCTTTGGCTTGGGCAAATTTGACTATGATATGCCTTGGTGGGTTTTTTGGGAGTCTATTCTATATGGTGTTCACTCAACTTCTTGAATATACATTCTTTCATTCATCATTATGTCTGGGATGTTTTCTTTTCTTTTTTTTTTACATATTGTAGTTAATTTAATCAATCAATCAGTGGTAATTAATGTTATAAAACAAAATTCCTGCGAAATTATATGAAAAAAACAGGAGGATTTTTTAATTTTATTTTTTGGGGGGGCCCTGCGATGTTTTCTTCTAGTAATTCTTCCACAACTTTTTCAGTGCCTTTACTCTCTTCTTCCTGTTCCAGATTACAATGATGCACTTATTTCTCTTGATGATGTCCCACATTATTCTTCAGTTTTCTTCTTTTTCTTTTCTTTTTGAGTCTGCTTTTTGTTCTAGCAGATCAGTGATCTATCTTCTATTTCACTAGTTCTGTGTTCAATCTTTTCAACTCTGCTCAATTGTCCCTCAATAAAATTGACATCATCTGAAACATTGGACCTCATACTTCGGATCGTGGTTTCTGGTTTTCCAGAGCCTTTAATGCCTCATTTGTTTTATCTGCATTGTTTTGTATTGTTTCTTTAAGCTCCTCCTCGTTTTTGCTTGCAGTGTCCTGTAGATCTTCAAGTTTGTCTTTCACCATTGAAAATAGTCAATCATTGTTCTTTTAAATTCTGTGTCAGAAAGTTTCATCAGACATTCTGGCTTCAGGAAATCCATTGATCCTATATCACATTTGGGGTAACATCTTGCTTTGGGCTTGTGTAGGATGTATAGCCTGTTTGTTTTCTTTTTTCTTTTTTTTTTTCATGGTTATGAGGTTTATTAGGGACGTTAACAAGCTTAAATACAGGTTGGAAATGGAACAAATGATCTTCAATCAGGCTGTCTTCTCAAGCATTCTTGCAGCCCTTTTATCTTTCACCTCACATTTTTAGGTCAATGTTACAAAGTTATCTCGGTTGACTTTTATGTTAACTCCACACCCCTCCTGCTACCTTCCTGAGTCCTCGAAGAACTTGGGAGAAGGTGCCTGTTCTGTCTGCAAGTAGTGGTAGTGTTAGGTCTTTGCACTGGATGTACGACCAAGGACTCAAGGAAGGGACTAGAGAAAGAAATTAAGCTAAAGAAGCTTTATTAAGGGGTCTCCCAGGCGGGATTCCTTAGTCTGAAGAGAGAGAAACAGGCAGAGGGACAGACCAGGGTAAAACTGCACCCTAAAGTGGATTAGGGCAGGTTTTATAGTAAGTGTCTTTAGAGAGGGAAGGGAGGGACATTCCATTGTGGTTTAGCCAAGTGAGTGGTCTTCTAGGGAGGGAACAAAGTGGCACTCCATGGTAGTTGAGGCTGTTCACTCCCTTTGTTGACATGTTGATATTCCTTGAATCCTTTGTTTTCCCTTTGTTTTGGGTCCTGGCCTGACATCCCAGGCTCTTTATTGAGAGAGGAAAAGGGCAATGTATTCTTTCTAGCTACTTCCTGCTGAACAGGGATGAAATCTGGGGCTCAGAGGCTGGACTGGGATGGCCCAGGACCAGTAGCCAGGGGAGAATATGGATGTCACCACAGCTGTCTCAAGTTGGTCATGTCTTTTATCCTGTGAAATAAGGATTCAAAAAGGCAGGGAGCAATTAATGACAATATGAAGAGCTACTTAAAGCTTGGGATCTGAGTGAGGCGAAGAGTAGTGGAGAGAGCAATTAGCAACAATAAGAAAAGATACTTAGGGTTTGGGTTCTGGGCGAGGCAAAGAGTAATGGGGGGAGCAATTAGTAACAAGATGAAGAGATACTTAGCAATTGGGATTTGAGTGAAGTGAAGAGTAGTGGGGCCCACCATTTGAGAAGTATAGGAGTTCTGCTTAGTGAGAGGAACATGTTTGACCTCAGAAAAGTGGTGCTAATGGAATTATTTATGACATTAACAGCTGTGGGGGTAGTTAGGGTGACTGTGTAAAGTCTATCTTAGCATGGTTGAAGATGTTTGGATGCACACGTGGCATTTGATGAGGACAGCATCTCCTGTGGTGACTCTAGCTGTCTGGTCTAGACTTCCAGGTGAGTGTCTGGGTATGAAGTGGTCTGCATGTTTCCAGAGTAATTGCCTAATAAGAGAGAGATAAGGAAGATATAATGCTAAAAGAGGGTGTTCAGTGTGTTGGTTATGGTTCAGCAGAAATAGTTTGCTGTACATCAGATCAAGGGGCTCAGAAAGGATGGTGAGTGGGGTGTTGCTCAGATACAGGCTAAGGCAATAGGGCTAAGGCAATAGGAAGTAAGTTGCTGCTTTCCACACTCTGTTTATGGAAACTACAGCATAGGCTGCCTAATGGTAAGCTTCAGAAGTCATACAATTGCTACTGTTAACAGAGGATGGTCTGAATTAGGGATGGATTGGTCAGATAAGGAGGGAAGTAGAGCCTGAAGGACTACAGAGCAACCATGGTCATAATAAGTTGAGGAATGGGTCGGTCAGATAGGGAGGGAAGTAAAGAGCCTTTATCTTCAAGGACTTCAGGGCAGCCATGATCATAAGTCCAGGTGTTTATTGGGTGGTTGAGTTGAGGGACAGTGATTGAGACTTTAATATCAGGGTTCTCAAGAAAAAAGTAGATGGAGCTCCTGTATCTGCCCAGGTGGAAGTAAAGATAGGAAGCAGTGGGAAAGTGGGTTTGGGGAAAGCAGGTCTCGAAGTCTATGGCTAGAGAAGACTTGCAGAGGGCTTCTCAAGGTGAGTTTAAGCACTTGTTTAGTGAGGAGAGCTGCTGCTGTTGCTGCTACTGCTAGGGATTGCAAGCAGGGTTGCCATCTCTGGGAGGAGACATCGAGCTGCCTAGAGAGGAATGCAATGGGGGTATGGTGGGTTCGGAAAGGCTGAGCTAATAAGAAGCCAACAGCAAAAAAAAAATAAAAAAAAAAGAAGCCAACAGCAATACCCTGTTTTTCATCAGGTATAGATAGAAAGGTATAGATGGATTTGGCAATGCAAGGGGTGGAGACTGCAAGAGGAGATGCTGGAGCTTGAGGGAAGATTTTTAACTATCTGGGGTGAATCAAGGGTTCCTTGTGGGGTGGCTTTTGCCACATCATAAAAGGGGTTTGCTAGCAATAAAAAGTCGTCAATCTAGCATCTAAAGAAACCAATAAAGCTGAGAAAAGAGAGGATTGGTCAGCAGTTTTAGGTGGCTAGAGGCTTTTAATGACTTGGCTAGTGGAGTCAACTGAAAATCAAGATACGTGACTGTGGAGACAGACAGTTGGGCGTTGGAGGGGGATACCCTATATCTCTTGGAGGCCAACAAGTTAAGAAGTTGAGCAGTGTGATATGAGGGGCTACAGAATAAAATATTATTAACATATTGCAAGGAACACTAGAAGCTTATTAGAAAGTAATAATGGGTTTTAAGCATTTTCAATGTTGTGCGGAGATAGGGAATTGGGGTTTAGCAGGGAAAGAGGGGGAATCTTCAGAGTAACAAGAATAGATTGATGGTGGAAGGCTACATACAGATGGAATGGAAAGATCCCATACAATGGGGTTGACAATGTTTGGTAATAGAAGTAGTATAGAAAGGGGCTCAGAGGGAAAGAGAACTAAGGTGACTAAAACTAAATGCTGGTCAGGTGAACTAGATTGGCTTGGCTCCCAGTGAAACACAGCTCTAAGTTTCTACCTAGCAACAGGGTTGGGTGTGTAGGGATAATTAAAAAGGAAGGTAATGAGGAGGGGTTGAGTGGTAAAAAGGCTTAGAAAGGAGCCATCAATCCCCATAAGTGGAACCTGGGAAGGGAAAACAGGACCTGAGAAGGAAGGGAGGACTGAAAAGATTGCCCCATGTCAACCAGAAAGGAAACTGCTTACCTGCTACTTGAGAGGTCGGTTACCCTGGCCTCTGCAATGGACCTGGGCATATTCAATCTTCAGTGGCCAGGCCTAAGAGGTTGGCCAGGATCAGGACCGGGTTTGGTGGAGGGGATACCCTGCCACTGCTAGGCACCAATGGACATTCAGCCTTCCAATAGCGCAGTGTCCCACAGATAGGGCCAGGTTGGAGGGCGACGGTCAGGGCACCAATTAGCCCAATGACCTACTTTACCACACCTGAAGCATGCACCAGGAGGTAACCAGTGAATGAGGAGGTGGTTTCTGCCTACTCACCACTGACACTGCCGCTGCCTGTAGGGCAGCTACCAGGACTTGAGTCTGCAGATTCGCTTTCTGGAGGGCATGAGTCTCCTTATCAGCCTCTGCCTGTTCTTCTTGGGCATTAAAACTTAAATGCCATGTTACCAGGTCTCAAATGGGGGCTGTCCTCAGCCTTTTTTAGTTTCTTTTTTGTATCAGGGACTGATTAAGTGCTAAAATGAGTAGCGAGGATGGTGGCCCCTGCTAAGGAGATAGGGTCTAAATGGATATACAGAGCCAGGGCTTCAGTGAGATGGTTAAGGAAAGCAGCTGGGTTCTCAACTTTAGCTTGGGTAAGCTTGAGATTTCTGAGCTTATCAAAAGTGACTGCTTTATGGGAGATGGCATGTAGGCCAACAAACAGACACTGAATTATATGATCACACCTGGCTCACCATCTTATTTTGCCATTGTATTAATTTGCTACGTCCAATTTGGTTCTTGTTGGGGAACAGCTTGGGGGGCCAACCAGCATGGAGCTGTCTGTTAAATGCACATTGTCTGTGTGCTGCTGAGGGGCAGTGAAAACATGTTCCTTTTTGTCCAGCAGTGATGTAGAAAACAATACAGCAATAAAGGTCATGCCAGGTGAGATCATAGGTTAGGTCCCTAAACTGGTGGACGACCTATCAACAATCTGCGTTATGCAGATGACACAACCCTGCTTGCTGAAACTGAGGAGGACCTGAAGCACATGCTGCAGAGGGTCAAGGACTGCAGCCTCCAGTATGGATTGAGGCTCAATGTCAAGATGACAAAGATTCTCACCACTAGGCCAATTGGCAGCATCAGGATGGATGGTGAAGAGATTGAGATTGTTCACAGCTTTAGTTTGCTTGATTCCACAGTCAACACTCTTGGCACCAATAGCCAGGAAATTAAAAGGCTATTAAAATTAAAAGATATAGGTTGCCGGGTCTTTAGAAAATGAGCCTAAACCTTTTTCAATTGATAATTTTAAAATATACAGAAAGTATGAGCTTTTCTTTTTGCTGACATTAAAATATTTATTCTTTAAAATATTAGTTGCTTTTTATACAGAATGTATGAGATTTAAACTAGTAGTATAGTAATCCTAAAAAGGAAGAGATAAGTTTGAAAATATTTTTAGCTCTGAATTGTCTGAAAAATTTAAAGTGGGTAGAAAATGCACTAAGGAACAAGGAAATATAATAAAATTCTTAAACCTGTTTAGTAAAAGAAAGAGAAAGAAGGGTGTTGTAGAATAGGATGTTTTATAGGAATTGGTTGACTGAGTTTCGATAGAGGGTAATTTGCTGGAATAAGGTAGGGAGTGGGTTGGAAGGAGAGAAGGGAGACGGATAGGAATTTGATCTCTTTATCTGTGATGTTTAGT
>NW_006399810.1:2104379-2110404 GCF_000299155.1 Elephantulus edwardii
GAGGAGTTGGAGTCAGAAAATCAAAAGGGCCGAACTCGCTCAGCATTTCTTAAGCTCAAGGAACTGAAGAACAAATTCAAACCTTGAGTTGCTATAATCAAGGATGCTTTGGGCAGACTATTAAATGATCCATGAAGTGTTAAAAGAAGATGGAAATCTGTAGGTTAGGATTGGAAAAGGAAGGTGATTTTTAGTTTCAGAAGAGTCTTTTTAATTGGAAGGTTAGTGAAAAATTTTGACTGCAGTTTTAGGCTGTTGTCTGGAAGAGGCCAGCATATCGCCCATGTAACATTTTGCATGTGATATCAGTCTTTTCCCCATCTTAATAAATCTACTACAATTGATGTAGTATAAAAATTTCAATATGCTCTTGAATCTCATACTATGCTAAAACTGTCAGCTTTTATTCTCAAGGTGGTTTTTGTTTGGTAGACTAGATATACAAAGTTATTTCACGTGTGTTCACTACCCCAAAATGCTACATTTTAATAACTGCAATACTCTTAATTGGCTCAAAAACAGTATAGCTTGGTTTCACTTGGTACAGTTAATATGATTTTAAAATATAGATACACATATGTATACACACACATAATTACACTTTTTAAATCATGGAAGAACAATACTTTTCAAAGAAACAAAAGGAAATACTAAAAGTTACTTTACCATATTCTCCCAGGTTTGCTCCGACCAGGACTGCTTTGACCTGGTTGCCAGAGAGAGCATGGTGCTGCATGCACCGGTGTTGTGGCAGTTTTTGCACATGAAAGACTACTCTGCCTCTAGTAGCCAGGCAAGTCAGGCTTGGCCTAGGATTTAAGGAAGCAGGGGGCTTCGATCCCAAAAGGACCCTCAGGCCCGTCTTTCATTGTTTTTGTTCAGACATTCCTCTAGGTCTTATAGCCCTGGTGTACAAGTTGCCGTAAGGCGGTCACTTGTGGTTGCTGTGAGGCTCAACACTGTGACACTGATGTGTCAAATGCATTAATGGTTGGCTACCCAATGCAGACAGAGAGTGGGGTGGAGCTCCCAGATTAAAACAAGCTCTGAAGGAGGAGTAACATCCACTTCCGTAATAGCTTGCCTCCGGGAACCCTATGAACCTGGAGAGAGGATGCAAGGGTTAGGATCACTACGAGTTGCCTGTGACTCAACTGCACTTAACAACAACAACTTTACTGTGGGCTAAGAGAACCTGCACTGGTTGGCAAATTTGAGAGAGAGAGAGAGAGAGAGAGAGACGGGAGGAGTTTCTGACCATCTTTGAGTCCATTGGCAGAAATTGTCAAGATCTCAAAGGACATTAAAATGAAAAGTAACATTTTCAGGCTATTGAGAATTGTTATCTAGCTAGTATTGTAGCAATGCTTGGTTACAGTAAAAAATTAGTCTCTCAGGTGGAAGTCCTCAACTAGGCACAAGTTTGAAAGACATTTAACTACCCATGATGTTCAGGTCTGTGGGTGAGGGCAGCTGAAATTTTAGACGTCCTCTGAAAGCTGGAAGCCTTAGATTATGGGAAAGGCTAAGAGATTGTGTGTTCTTGATAGCACAACTTCTTAGAACTAAAGCCACCAGAGGTCCTGACAGTAAGACCAATTAAGGGAGAGATTTTAAAATAAAAGCCTTTTTAGTCTAAAATGTCCAAGGCAATTTTGCCATGAGCCCCAGAGCTGCAGGCTCTGCTGCAGGGCTCCTCTTCTGCCCCACTGTACAGGAGTCTCCTGTACTTCACACACACACACCCCACACACAGGGAAGCACACAGTGTCATGCCTTCCAAGCTGTTTGCTGTAAATTTGAAGGAGAAAAGATTGTAAAGATTCCGTTTCAGAATCTTGAGCTCTGCAGTAGTGATGAGTTCCACACTATAGCTACAGTTATTTTTACTATATCTTTAAATAAAGTTAAAAATTCTCATTTGAAAGCCAGTTTGGAGGTGACACATTTGTACATTGGATTAAAAAGGCAATACTAATGATTATGTTTTTTAAATAGAGTAACATCAGCTTCCAGGCAGTCATGTCGAATTGTCACTGTTATGACAATACACTGTTAGTGCAATGTTTTTCAGGCACTCCTTTGTTTGCATCAATGTGAAGCTGCCAGCTGTATCAGATGACTGCCAACAGAAAGTAAAAATGTCTGAGCTGCTATCTAAATTATTGACATTAAGTACTCAATGGCTCTAGACAGTCTTCTAAATTATGTAAAGGATCCAATTTACTTTCATGATGAAAAAATCATATAGACGCCTACATTTTAGGACGAGTCAAGCATGGAAGGGAGGTACACACACACAGCAGGTATAAGCCTATATATACATCTACCGTCACTATCACAGTACTCAAGCTTTCATATTTAAGGACTGTTGCAAACCAGACGTAGAAATAAAGCAGGGACACGAGGAGATGAATTCTGAAAAAGAGGGAAGGCTGAGGCAGAGGTCCTCTCACAGCTTAGCACTGTGAAAAGTCTCCTTTCTTAGTCTCCCTACGGTTTTTATTTCGTTTCAGCCAATTATCCTTAAAAAGTTCCATCTCCAGAGACTATATTTTCCTTATTCTTAAGTGTTGCCTACATAACAATGGTTATGCTTAATCTTTAAACTAAGACCAAAGTTCAGACACAGCATCCCCTCCAGTAGGAGGCTGGGCAGAATTCTCTGTTTGCAGAGGGCATCCAGTATCTCCTCTGGGGGGCTGGGTGGAATTCTGTTTGCAGAGAGTGCTCAGTCCTGGCTGGACTCTGATCTCAGCTGTGGCCAGGCTGTCACTATGCCAGGAATCCACATTTCCCCCCTTCAGATGATTGGGCATCAAGGTAAATAAAGCTTCTCTTCCTTTTACCATTATTCTTTTTTTTTTCTTTGCATTCTCCACCCTTGATATAAAAAAACACAAAAATGAGAATTATAAGACAAAATATGATTATACAAGAACTTCCAAATATTTTAACATGATCAAAGGGAGTAAGATTAGAAATTCCTTCACTTATTTCTTCCAGAAAATCAGTATTACTAAATTTTCTCAATTGTTCATTAAAAGTATCATGAATTTGAGCTTGTAACTTTAATATCTCATCAGTTAAATTACCATGATTCATGATATGTTTGCAAACTTTATCCCAATGCCATTCAGTATTATTGCATACAGGGGTCACACAAAATTGAGGAGTATTCCAGTCACATTTTAACTTCAGTTGTCTCTGTAAATTAGTGATATGACACCTATAACTACTGACTGTTCTAAATCAGTTAATCAAGAATCGATTTCAGAATCTACTGGTCTTTGAGATGACCATAATTTTTCAGAATCACTATGCCATTGTTTGACATAATCTACTGTTTGAACACTTTGATGCAGAGCAACTCCAGCAGTAGCTGCTGTAGACACTATGGCTATGATCCCTACAACAGCGGCAATTAATGCTCCAGTAAACCTCTTGCTTCTTTTTAATAACTGATTTACAAGATGCTCTAAAAGCATCATCTCAGGAGATGACTGCCATTAATGACCGAAAGTAACAGGAAGCCATAACCCAATTATATATATACTCTTATTAGGTGGTAGAGAAACAGAAAAATTTAAACAAGTATACAGAGAACATTTGTTGTCAGTCAAATTATCTGCCTCCTACTTAGTTACTTAGTAACTCGTTTTAAGAAAACATAGGTTAATACTGCAAGCATAACTAAAAACAGATTCTGGGAGGATATTTGTTGTCCTGGATTCTTAATCACTTTTTCCCCTTACGCTATCAGTTCCTTTATCTGGCCCCAAGAAAGAGTCTCTGCTTTCCTGGTCTCTGGTCTTCTCTTTTGTTGTTTCTCTAAGGTCATCAGATTCACCCATTCCACAATTCTATCTTCATTGAAGTATGGCTTCTTCCAGCTTATCTCAGGGTCTCGCGCTCCTGGATGGTACCCACAGTGTTTCTGTGCCTGTAGAAATATAAGCAAATCCTTGACCTTAATGAATGACAAATCCCTTTTCCTATTTATTAGTTAGAGGTTCTCTAAAACATATATGTGCTGATTCAGCTCCTTGACTGACTGTAATACCTTTCTAATATCTTTCAGCTGGAGCTTATCTTGTCTCACTATTGTTAAGTGCTGTCGAGTCATCCATTATTTTACAAAAAACATTATTTACTTTAAATTTTTTTTTAAAATTCTAATAAGTAAATAATGTTTTTTGTAAAATAATTTGAGGGGTGTTATTCGTCCTATCTAATCTCCCCCCTTTTGTTTTTTCAACCTATTTATAAAGTCCAATTAGACCTTTTTATTATAGCTTGTCTTTGGAGATTAAAAGAATACAAGTAATATGTTTAATGTTTTCTTTTTTATGAAAAATATTTGTGTTTATCTTGCAATAACATAATAATAACATAATTCAGCCTGTTGAACAGAAGTCAAATTAGTTTTAATACTTTATTATCTTACCATTAGTATAACCTGTATATTTCGTAAGCATCTGTATAAGTATCAGCTGTAAGGGGATAAGTTTCCACCTTTTCAGATAGAATCCAGTTCTTTTAATTAATTTTAATTCTTTATTTTGCAGATGTGAATTACAAACCTTACCTATATAATTAGAAATGGCAGTTTCCAATCACAAATTTTTTTTCAACATAAGTAACTAGTTTTTTATTATACTTCTTTCCCAAAAATAACCATTCTAATATTTTTCTTCTTAATCCAGGAAATCAGGAGATGAATTGCATTGGGAAAGTTGGCTATGAGGGACCTCTCAAGAGTACTGCAGAGCAACGATGTCAGGCTGGAGTCTTCGCAATTATGTGCTATGCATCAGAGAGTTGGACAGTGAATAGGGGTGACAGAAAGAGAATTGATGCCTTTGAGCTGTGGTGCTGGAGAAGGGTGTTAAATATACCATGGACTGCTAGGAGAACAAACAGGTTTGTCATGGAGAGGGTGAAGCCAGAGTGTTCCCTGGAGTCAAGGATTCTGAAGCTTCATCTGACATACTTTGGGCATGTTGCAAGGAGGGACTGGTCCTTGGAGAGGGACATCATGTTTGGCAGAGTGGAGGGGCGGCGAAGGAGAGGAAGACCTTTGATGAGATGGATCGATTCTGTGACTGGAGCGGTGGGAATAAGCGCGTTTGAGATGGCTAGGTTGGCACAGGATAGAACAGCATTTAGAGCTCTTGTACATTGGGTTGCTATGAGTCGCAAGAGACTCGATGGCACAAAACAACAAGAACAATATCAAATACCAATGAAAGTCACACAAGTGTTGAGGACTTTCATTCATAGAGTCACTATGAGTCATCTACAACCCAACAGCACTTAACAACAACAACAATATCAAATACCAGTAGGAGAATGTAGAGAATGAATAATTATTAATATAACAGATATTTTCATGTCTATATGATTTAATTGGGCATCATTAATTCTTTGCTCTATAATTTTTAGGGTTTTTTTCCCCTTTGTTAAGGGCCACTATTAAACCCATATCGGTTTATCAGTTAACCAAGTTAATGGAAGGGCAAAGCATAGAACAGTAGTCTTCATTATAAATTTGGATAGCCTAATCCTCTTCTACTATGATTAACTTTTGGTTCTTTGAAGCTAACCATCCCTTGTTGTTTTTTCACCTAATCCCTTACCAGGGATTAACATCATATTCTTAGCCTGCTCTTATATTCTAGGAATTTGCAACATGGCACCCATTGAGCTAGCAAATATTTTCCCCATAACGTTACTGCAATATCTGTAATGAAAGGCTGTAATTTTCTATCTGCCCTTCAGGTCCTTTACATTCTAACATATATTCACTTTGTTTTACTCCTGTCATAGTTCCTATTTCTGTAAAGGTAACAGAGACATCTTTTGATTGTAATTCACTAGGCCGATGATGAGTAGTAATAATAGATACATCAGTGCCAGTATCAACTAATCCTTGAATTTAATATCCTTCTAATATTACCAATGAGTGTAGCACCAAATGAGCTCTGGGAGGATAGCAAGAAAATCATCCATGAAGAATGCAAAA
>NW_006399810.1:2133239-2135375 GCF_000299155.1 Elephantulus edwardii
AATATCACATACATGCAAAATCTAGCTGAAGATTATCAAAAAGTAACAGGGACAGAGTATCAACAGAGAAGTGCTAGAAATACAAGGTGGGTTTAGAAGAGGCTGTAACAGTACAGATATCATTGGGGATGACAGGTGGACCATGAATCAAAGTACAGTACCAGGTGGACGTCTATTTGTGCTTTATCAAGAATGCAAAGGCTTTTAACTATGCAGATCACAAGAAATTGTGGCTAACATTGACAAGAATCAGAATCCAAGAATACTTGATTATGCTCATGAGAAATCTATATTTAGACAAGGAAGCTGTTGTCCCAACAAAGCAAGAAAGCATTGCATTCAAAATCAGAAAACAAGTTAATCAGGGATGTATCTTTTCTCCATACCTATGTAAAATAGATCTTTCGGGAGGCTGGACTTTATGAAGAAGAATGTGGCATCAGGATTGGAGAAACACTCACCAAAAACTTGTATTATTCAGATTAACACAATCCTGCTTGCTGAAACTGAGGAGGACTTGAAGTGTTTGCTGTAGAAAGTCTAGGACTGCAGCTTTCAATATGAATTGCATCTCAACATCAAGAAAACAAAAATTCTCCCCTCTAGGCCAATAGGCAGCATCATCATGAAGAAAATATTGAGGTTGTTAACAATTTCATCTTACTCAGATGGGTAACCAAAACCCTGGGCACCGGTAGTCAGGAAATCAAAATACACAAGTTGAATTGGGAAAATCTGCTATCATGCTAAAGAGCAACAATGTCAGTCAAAAGGCTAAGGTGCACCTATCCTATGCCATGGTCTTCTCACTTGCTTGTTATGCAGAAGAATTGATGCCTTTAAGTTATGGTGCTGAAGAAGAGTACTGAACAATTCCACAGACTTGCAAAAGAACAAATAGGTCTGGCCTAGAGAGGTTAAATCAAGTGGCTCCTTGGAAGCAAGGATTTTGAAAGTTGACCTTACATACTCACATACCTCCTGGCTTGTTGCTAGGAAGAACCAATCTTTGGAGAAGGACATAATGCATGGGAAGGTAGATGGTCAGCATAGGAAGGGAAGATCCTGAATGAGATGGAGTTACTGTGGCAATGGGTTCAGGTGTTATATGATGATGTTGGCTCAGGATAGAGCAAGGTTGAGAGTCCTCGTTTACAGGGTCACTACGAATAGTCCTTGACCTTTTGCAGCAAACACTTCAGGTTGTCTTCAGTTTCAGCAAGCAAAGTTGTGTCATCTGCATACTGTAGGTTGTTAATTAATCTACCTCCAATCTTGATGTCACACTCCTCCTCATAAAGCCCTGCTTCCCAAATGATCTGTTCTGCATACAGATTGAAAAGGTAAGGGGACAGGATGCATCCATGATATACTCCTTTTCTGATTTTGAACCATGCACTGTTTCCTTGCTCTGTTCTGAGGACAGCTTCTTTGTCCAAATATATGTTTTGTATAACCACTTACTGCAAGGGTCAAGCACTGTAGTCTTAATTTGGACTGAAGCTCAACAGCAAGAAGACAAAGAGTCTCACCACTGGAACAATTGAAAGCACCATAATAGATAGAGACTGAGGATGTTAGCAATTACAGCTTGCTCTGAACCACAATCAACAGTTTTAACACCAGTAGTCAGGAAATCAAACAACTAATTGCATTGGGAAAATTTGCTATCATGAACCTCCAGAGTGCTAAAGAGAAACAATGTCAGTCTAGATACAAAGGTGTACCTCCTAATCCAGGCCATAGTCTTCTCAATTATTTGTTATGCTCCAGAGAGTTGGACAATGGCTAGGGATGACAGAGAAGAATAGATGTCTTTGAGTTGTGGTGCTGGAGAAGACTCTTGAACATTCCATGAACTGCCAAGAAAAAAAAATAGGTCTGTCTTGGAAAGGGTGAAACCAAGTCTCTCCTTGGAGGCTAGAATTTTGAAGCTCCACCTCACTTACTTCTGGCATGTGGCCAGGAGAGATCAGTCCTTGGAGAAGGGCATCATGCTCAGAAGGGTGGACAGACAGCGCAAGAAAGTGCGACCCTGGATGAAATGGATTGATGCAGTAACTGGGCAATGGGTGTGAGTGTGTCAGAATTAGTGAGACTGTCTCAGGGCAGGGAAGGGTTCAGAGGGACTGTACA
>NW_006399810.1:2136560-2137865 GCF_000299155.1 Elephantulus edwardii
CATCATGATAGATGGAGAGGAAATAGAAACTTTCAACTGCTTCATCATACTTGGATTCACAGTTAACACCCTTGGTACTAGCATTCAGGAAATAAGGAGACACATTGCACTGAGAAAATCTGCAGTTAGGTCAGTTTGAGGACCAAGGTGCATCTGATTCATGTCATAGTCTTCCCGATTATTTGCTATGCATCTGAGAGCTGGACAATGAATAAGAATGACAGAAAAAGAATTGATGCCTTTGAGAGGTTCTGGGGAAGAGCACTGAACATCCAATGGACAACTAAAAGAACAAATAGATTTGTATGTCTTGGAGAGGGTGCAGCCAAAGTGCTCTTTGAAAGAAAGAATGATGAAGCTTCACCTCACTTACTTTAGGCATGTTGCTAGGAGGTGATATTCCTTGGAACGGTGGAGGGTTGGCGAAGAAAAGGAATACTCTCAACCAGGTAAATTGACACAGAGACTGCCACAATGGGCTCGCATGTGTCAGAAAATGTGAAGATGGCAAAGGATGGAACAGGGTTCATCCTGATCTTTTATTCATAGGGTCGCTATGAGTTGTACTCAATGGCACCTAACAAAAACAATGCTTACCCCACAGAATCTTCGGTACAATCATATTTATTTCACAGAACCTTTGGTGTAATCACTCACAGGAAGAGTAGCTTTCACTTTTAACTCCATTTCACTAGGGAAATGTAATATAGTAAGAGTAGCCAATGGACCAACAGGAGAAGGGCTGGTTGGTGTAATGGTCTGTGAGAACTCAGTTATGATGGATGCCTGGACAGGAGACTAAATCTCAAGTCTTGCTTCCATTTGGGGAGAAACAAAATTGTAATCTGTCTATTGGTCTCCATCACCACCCAGTGGTCAGTTGACCAAATAACAAAAAATAATCCTGTTGATTTGGAACTTTTAAGAAGTGATTCAAAGTAAATCACTCACCAATTTAAAAGAAAAAAAAATATGTTAAGATGTTTTCTCTTTGTGATCTAAGAATCTGAATTCAGTCCCCAACACATGAACTGAACACGAATTCCAGCTCAACGTTTACTAGGTTTAGCGTCCATCACTTTCTGTAAGACATGAAGGTTCACAGATATTTCTGCAAAGTATTTTTCATTAAAAAGTGAATTTTGTGTCCCAAATGTAAGGGTAGTGATGGTTTGAAGCATAAGAAATATTTCATTTAAAACAAATAAACTCAATAACTTCATTTGTTTAAGGCTTAATCTCTAAAATTTATTTTTAAAAAAACTTCCAACAGCTCAATAAGGAAAAGACAAACAATCCAATTAT
>NW_006399810.1:2140439-2141624 GCF_000299155.1 Elephantulus edwardii
TAGTTTTCACAGCTGATATTGAGCTTCTCCAGCGGTATGTATATATATATATATATATATCCTCATCTCATGTTCATTGCAGCATTATTTAGAACAGCAAAGAGATAGACTCAACTCACATGTCCATCAAGCAATGAATAAAATGCACATTAACAGACAATAAAGAACTCATGGAACACTGTATATTATGAATGCATCTAGGGGATATTATGCTAAGCAAAGTCAGTCAGTTACAAAAGGACTATTACGACACATTAGTATCGTGTGCCATCGAGTAGGAAGTGACTCATCACTGACTCTCCAGCTGATTTTCAAAGACATTTTGAAAATTGCACAGGAGGAGATTGCTCACATTCTATCACGATGCAGCTGGTAGATTCAAACCACGTGCCTTTAAGATTGCAGTGCAGCTTCTTACCACTACACCAGAGCTCCTATTACAAAAAAAAAAACTGAGGAAAGGTTACACACTGAACCTTCCTGGATGGTTACCAGGGGTAGGAAGGGAGAGTGGGGAGAAAAAAGTCATAAATAGGTAAGTTGAGTGAAGGAAAATGCAATATGAAATAAGGGGTTGTGTGGACAATGTAATTAATGAATTAAATTGCTGTTGCTGTTGTTTTGTGCTTTCCAAGTGGAATCACCTCCTAGTTGACCCACTAGTGTGTTTTCAGAGGCTATAAATCACACAAGATTTCCTATCCTTCTTCTTTGCAGCTAATCAATTATTAATGTTACAAAACAATGTGTATGAATGATGACATTAAATTGTACTTAGTGTTATAATAAAATTTTTCATAAAAAATAATGAAACCAGTAGCCAATATCTTCTAATTTAGTTTATTCTAATATTTTTAAAAGCATGAATGTTAACTCATACTCTATCACATCAGACTCTGAGAAGAATGTGGCCTCAGGATTGGGGGAAGGATTGATTGTTAACTCATCAGCGTATGTGATACACATTACACCACTTTGCTTGCGAAAGTGAGAAGGATATGAAATACTTGATGCAGAAGATCAAGAATTACAGCCTTTGGTACTGATTACATCTCAACATCAAGAGAATATCAGCAGTCAACATTATGATAAATGAAGAAAAGATTGAGGCTTTCAGAGATTTCATCTTGTTTGAATCAATAATTAATACTTTTGGCACCAGCAGTCAGGAAACCAGGAGACGTA
>NW_006399810.1:2142059-2143288 GCF_000299155.1 Elephantulus edwardii
GTCCTCGATGCCTGGTTGCCTTTCATCCTCTCTCCAAGTTCATAGGGTTTCCGGAGGCAAGCTATTATGGAAGTGGACGCCACTCCTCCTTCCATGCTTGTTCAATCGGGGAGCTCCACCCCACTCTCAGTCCGCATTGTAGCCAACCATTAACGCATTTGACACATCCGTGTCATAGTGTTCAGCCTCACAGCAACCACAAGTGACTGCGGGACGGCAACTTGTACACCAGGGCTATATGACCTAGAGGAATGTCTTTGTATGTATCTAGAGGAGGTTATTCCTTGGAAAAGGGCATCATGCTTGGAAAGATAGAGCGTCAGTGAAGAAGAAGATCTTCAATGCAAAGGTTTGACACTGATTTCAGCAACGGGCTCTAGTGTTCAGAGATGGTGAAGATGGCACAGTAGAGGGCTGCGTTCAGGTGGCTGTTCATAGGGTCACTATGAGGTGTACTCAACTCAATGACAGCTAACATAGCTACACAAAGCAAAGCAATGGAAGGACACAGTCAAAATCAAATAGTTCAATCTCTCAAACCCTTATAAAATTAAATATAAATATAAGCTATAAGCCCTGCTCATTTGAAGTAAACAGATGTATTTGAAATACATGTGAAAGTCAAATTTTTATAATTATGACTTTTTCCATTAAAATAATAGATTCCGAAATTGCTCATCTTCACTTTCCCTGCTGATGAATCATCTCTCAGTCACTACAGAGAACTCCGGGGATGGACTACCGGGTAAAGGCTGTGCTGCCAGCACGAAGGCATGCGGCTCGAAGCCACAAGCTGCTCCACAGGTTCAAGATGAGCACTCATCTCAAATGCAATTTGCTTCCTTGAAAAGCTGCTTCCAACCCTCATCATAACTCTATCGCTGTCGCTATCTGACTAGAGAGCATGTAACAAGCACCCTCAGCAACGTGAAAGCTCGTTTGTTCTCACTCCTCACTACCCCCTCCTGCACTTGCTCACTCGCTCCTCAAACATGGCCCCTGCCCCCATCCCCAGATACACATAAAACACACACAAATAACTTACATATAACACACAGCCTCTTCATTCGTTCTTAGACCAAATTAACAAAGTGGCATTTAAGCATATCCAGAGGCTATCATTTAAATAAACCTGTTTAAAAATAAGAAGCAACTATTTTGTGCTATGAATACTATCTCTCTAAATCATCTTCATTAATTAAGACATGTTTATGAATAAATGACTTTTC
>NW_006399810.1:2145588-2153417 GCF_000299155.1 Elephantulus edwardii
AGTCCCTTATCTGATATGTTATTACCAAATACTTTTTCCCAGTCGGTAGCTTCCCTTTTAACCCTGTTGGAGAGGTTTTTGGATGTGCATAGGGATTTGAGTCTTAGAAGATCCCATTCATCTACTTTATCTTCTCCTGGTTGTAGGCCTTTACAGGATTCTTGATACTTGTTGTTGTTGTTGTTGTTGTTGTTGTTGTTGTTAAGTGCCGTCGAGTCATAGGCGACTCATAGCGAGCCTATGAATGAAAGTCCTCAACACTTGTATACGTGACTTTCATCCTTTCACCAGGTTCACAGGGTTTCCAAAGACAAGCTATTTACAGAAGTGGATGTCACTCCTGCTTCCAAGCTTGTTTCAACCAGGGAGTGCCACTAAACACCGTTACCATGGGTAACTGTTACTGCAGTTGACACATCAGTGTCACAGTGCTCAGCTTCATAGCGATCACAAGTTACTTCTGTACGGCAAGTGGACACACCAGGGCTATGTGATCTATAAGACTGTTTGAACAAAAACAATGAAAAAAAGATCAGAGGGCCACATGCCCAAGGACCCTCCAGTATTTTACCATTCTGGCACACCCAAATGCTTGCCAACTCTGGGCCAGAGACCCCCAGTTCATCTGGTAAGTCCGCCCTTCCGACCCCCCACTTGGGGCACAGAGAAAGCCACAAGCGTCCAGAGCCTTCCATATCTGCCTCTCCTCTCTTGATACATACATCTTCAAAATAATTGTTAAAAGAAGGAACATCTTTTCACCCTAGTTAAAATATTTTTTCTGAGTAGTTGTAATTCTTTCAAACCACTCCAATTACGGAGAGTTCCTTTTTCCCTTCTAAAGATGACCTCCAACCTCCGTGCTTCTTAGCATTCACTGCCTCCACCAGGATGGCTTGTTGAGAAGTAGCAGAGGGGACTCTGAAACACCCTGCCCAGCAGCAAGTCAGAAACGTGTCCAAACTAAGACATTAAGAGAAGAATTCCAAGCTTAAGTTCATGAGACACAGAATTTGCAGAACCCACACACCTGGAATTCTCACCTCATTCTTTCTTTGACCCCCAAGCCCTGACTGACCCCATTTGAAAGAAACATCCAACTCTAACGTGTCCATCTTTGTGAGGGGAAATTGCATTATGTGGTACAGATTCACTTACAAGAAATCCCCCGTAAACATCTTCTCTCCTCACGTTGGCATCCATCATGACAACTGTCCCCCAATTTGTACTGTTATAAAATTCCAGTTTGCCTTTCTTTTCTCTTCTCTGGGCCACCTCCTTTATTCTGTACCTAGCTTCACAGCTCATCAATTATGCACCACAGTGACTTCAGGCAGGGGGGGGGAACTCTGGAGAAGCAGAGGAAAAACTAGGGGATAGTGAGAAGTCAAGGAGGAGAGATGTCAAGAGGGATGAAGTGGCCGATGCCATCAAGTTAAGGACTTAACCCTTGAATAGTTGGAGTTCCCCTCCCCTCATTTCTCACAATCGTGTCTGTGACACACTAGCACAAAAGTTGTTTAGTGTCCTCACACTCAAGCCTTGTCTAATGAATGGTGTCCTCCACCTTAAAAGCTGTCCTTCTGAGGCTCACTTGGAAGTGCTGATAGGGGAGGAGGGTGACATGCCAGGAGAGAGATGAGGAGGCAAAACCACAGTGCCAGCCCCACAAGCAAACTCTCAGGCTTCCAGGGGCCACAGTCTTCAGAAGAGGAAGGAGGGGTGAGAAGTGGAACAAAGTGCCAGGGCTCCCTGCTGTGGCTGGGGTTGGGGGGTAGGCATTTGCCTCTCCCTCACAGCAACCTCACCAGAGTAAAACCGTCCACATACTACAGCAGAGAGAATCGTGGCCCTCAGAGAGATGAGATAACTCGTTTGAGAGAGTAAGACTGGTCCATGGGTACCTTCAAGTCAAATGGGATTCATGATGACCCCACCTCATCTTGTCAGCTTGCAACTGTGCTCCACACAATTTTCATATGCTTATTCCTTCAGAAGCAGACCACCAAGCCTTCCTCTAACATTTCCATTAGCTCCACAATACATTAACCATGTGTGTCACCCAGAGACTTTCCGCTAGTTCCTGGTAGAGTAAGTCAGTGTAGCTATGGAGATCCTAATCCAGATTGCCCACCAGGATAGGAGCTCTGATGGCATAATCATTCATTGTATGTTGAGCTGCAGGTCTATGAGGTTCTAATTCAGCAGCAGCTCAGTGAGGAAAGCTGGACAATCTCCTGTGAAGGCTTACAGCCTCAGAAACCCAGTAGACAGATGCCATGAATTTGAACCAAGTCCATAGTGGTAAATAAACCTACCAGATTAAAAACTCAAGCTCAAGATTGTGGATTTGGAACTAACTCATAACTGACCCTTCATTGGGGTTCTGAGGCTGTAAAACACATAGGATGAGATTGCCTATCTTTCTCCCAAAGAGCTGCTGGTATTTGAGCCACTGGAGAGGAAAGATCTTTGAGTTAGTCGCATAACTCCCTATGGACTGTTGTGAACCAACCTGTAGCTGACCCTCTGGTGGGTTTTCAGAGGCAATAATGGCATGGGAGCAGACTGCCAATCCTTCTACCATGGAGCAGCTGGTGGCGTCAAACAACATGCCTTCGGGATTACAGCACAGCCATTAGGCCCCCAGAGCTCCTCCTTATGGACTAGGTCCTGCATGAGCCATAAAGGATTATCTTCTCTGACTCTCTATTTCATCATCAGTTTTTTACTGTTGTCAAGTGCCATCAAGTAGACTATAATTTGTAGAGACCCTATGAACCACAGCTCTGAACCTTGTCCTGTCCTGAGCCAACCTCACTATCTCTAACACGCTTGATCCCATTGCCACAGTCACTGTGTCAAGCCATCTCATCCAAGGCCTTTCTCTCTTGCACTGAAAGGTGGAAACCTTTCTAACATGATGTCCTTCTCCAAGGATAGGTCCCTCCTAACAATGTAGTCAAAGTATATATGAGATAGAGTTTCAAAATTCTTTATTCTAAGAAGCAACCTGGTTCCACCCTCTCCAGGACAGACCTGTTTGTTCTCCTGGCATTTCATTGTATGTTCAATATTCTTCTCCAGCACCACAGCTCAAAGGCATTGATTCTCCTGTAATCCTTAGTTGTTGTCCAGTTCTCAGATGCACAGCTAGCTACTGAGAAGACCGTGCTTATATCAGAAACACCTTAGTCTTTAGACTGACACTGTTGCTCTTAAGCATGCTGGAGAAGTCCCTGACAGCAGATTTTCCCAGTGCAACTCATCTTGATTTCCTGACTGCTGGAGCCAAAGGTTATGATTGTGGATCCAAGCAAGATAGAAATTGTTAAAAGCTTCAGTCTTTTCTCCATCTATCATGACGCCTATTGGCCCAGAGATGAGGAGTTCTGTTTTCCTGATGTTGAGATGCAATCCAGACTGAAAGGTGTAGCCCTTGATCTCCTATAACAAGCACTTAAGCCCTCCTCGGTTTCAGCAAGTAAGGTTGTATCATCTACATAATGCAGGTTTGTTGATGATTCTTCCTCTAATCCTAATGCCACAACCCTCTTTATGAAGTCCAGACTCCCAAAACATCTGTTCAGCACACAGATTGAAAAGGTACAGAGACAGGACACATTCTTCATTCACTCCTTTCTTGCTTGTGTCCTTGCTCTGTTTGGATAACAGCTTCTTGATCTAAGTATATAGGTTTTTGCATAAGCACAATCATGTTTTGGGATTCCTATTCAACACAATTTGTTGGTTCATAACTTGTTGTTGCTGTTGTTGTTGTGTACCATCGAGCTGGAACAGACCCATAGCTGACCCTCAGATGGGTTTTCCGAGGCAGGTAATCACATGGGAGGAGACTGTCAATCCAGCTGGTGGGTTCAAGCGGCATGCTGCTGGGATTGCAGTGCAGCGTCACCCCTCAGGCCACCAGAGCTCATCAGTAGAAGGGAGTAATAATGCTGCAGTCACAAGATTAAGAATTAAAATAAACTGTGCTTGTGAAAACAACAAAAGTGTCTGGGTCGAAGCTGGTGCCAAGTCAAGTCTGGCTCCCCTCCTTGGCTTCCCTGAGAGCTCACAGTAAGGTGCAAAGGCAGCTTCGTTCCTAATAACCAAGCATTTCCTAGACGCCCTACAAGAAAGATTACAGGGAAGAAAATGGATAAAAACTGTGGTGTTTTCACTCACCCAGCAAGAAATCTTCTCTGCTTTGCTCATCAGGTAGATTAGGGCAGGCAAGCCCCTCAGTACGCTGAGGCAGAGGCCTCTCTGGATCGTCATCTGCCCCAAGTCTTCAGGACTCCAGCCCTCAGGCCTCACCAGCCACCGTCTCGGATGCTGAAAACTCTGAGGAGGCCTTCAATTCCCCCTTCTGCCTCAGAAGCATGACTCCTCAGTCCCCACCCCTCCACCACCCTTCAAGGCCTCTGGGGGAACTCCTCTACCCTCACCAGCAACCACTGCAATGGCCGTCCGCTGGTTTGACTGCCCTCACCCAGACCTCCAAAACTCATCTGGATGCCAGTTCCAGAATCTTCTCTCCCTCATGGTGGCAACGGTGTTCTTCCCTGCGCTGTCTCTCCCGTCCTCAGGATATACTGAACGCTGTTAGACTCCCAACCCCTTGGGGTGACTCTCCTCAACCCAGAATGCCCCTCCTTCCCTGTGCCAGCAAGAACTCTCATTTGTTCTTCCTGAAGCCAATTAAATGCTATCTCTTCAAAGTCTTCACTTAGTTCCCTTAGGGGAGGACTCATCAAGTCCTCCCTGTCTTCACAGCATTTTGCTGACTTTTTCATAGTACAATTAGCTCTGTCCACCGCAGTATCTCCCACCAGTCTTTGAGGTCCTGGAGAGCAAGGGCTGTGTTTTACTCCTCTCTATGTCCCAAGTGCCTGGATCAATTAAGTCTCGGTGTTTGTTGACTGACAGAGGGAATGAATTTTATGTTCCTTTTGTTGTGATTAAAGCTTTCTATATAATAGAGTTTACAGTCAATACTCAATTTAGCCTAAAATTGCCTACCTTGAACTTTTCCCTGGTCCCCTGAATTCACTAGTCTTTCTGGATATCCAGTCCCTAGTGTTGAGTCTTTTAAAGACAAGCAGCCAGAATTAAACTTCTGTCAATTCCCAATGAGTGTCCAAAACAGAGGTAAGCACTACCTCAATGCTCAGTGCTCAGTGCTAATTGGCTGGTGCGCCCACTGCCACCCTAATGCCAAGGCCTCACTCGGACATACATCTCCTTAGTCACCGGGGTCAGCTTCTGGGCGTACTGTGTCAGCCGGGCAAGAGGAAGGGGAAAGGTGCACCTGGCTTCCCGGCTCAGATTTGTTTTCTTGGATTGGAGATGCTGATAGTTAATAAGCAAATCTGCCTCCGCATTCAAATATGCCGTTAATAAATCCTGAAAGGGATACAAATCAAAAGCCTGCAGCAGAGCTGGTAGGCAAAACCTGTGCTTTCCCTAATCCTCTCTAAGCTCCCAGCGTGACTTGGTATTCCACCACCGGTCAGTGTGGTTAGAGCGAGCTGTGGGCAGCCTCACCTGCGCAGTACCCCAACCACTCCGGCTGGCCCGTGCCCCTGAGAGAGGGCCTGACTCTATGCAAAAATATTCTGGCAAGAGGAGGAGTCTTGAAGTTGGAGATTCTGTGGCTCTTATTAAATGACTTTGGCGTGTCTGCTGCCAGGTGCACTCAGCCTGCAGCTCGGAGCACACAAGTCAATGCAAGGCCTGCTCTCTGGACCTGGTAAGTGTTGACGCCCACTTCGGAGACTCCTTGCTGCTGAGGCTCCCTCTGTTTGGGGGGAGGGCTGCCTCTCACACAAGGGGACATGGGGAAACAGTGACCGGACAGGGCCTGGTCCTGCAGGGCGATGACAGTGCTGTCTGTCCCTTATGTTTCCTCCCCAGGACAAGCAGGAACAGCGGCCCGCACCCCAGCTGAGCATGAATTCCTCAGAGGAGCAGGGTTTCTGCGAGGTGGAGGAGGACTACAAGCAGGTCTACCTCTCCCTGAGCTACAGCGTCATCTTCGTGCTGGCGCTGCCGCTCAACAGCGCGGTGCTGTGGCTCTCCTGGCGCCAGGCCGAGCGCTGGAGCTGCGCCACCATCTACCTGGTGAACCTGATGGCGGCCGACGTGCTCTACGCGCTCACCCTGCCCTTCCTCATCGTGGCCTACTCGCTGGGGGACTGGTGGCCCTTCGGGGAGCCGCTGTGCAGGCTGGTGCGCTTCCTGTTCTACGCCAACCTGTACGGCGGCATCCTGCTGCTCACCTGCATCTCGGTGCACCGCTTCCTGGGCGTGTGCCACCCGCTGCGCTCCCTGCGCTACCGCACGCGCCGCCACGCGCTGCTCGCCACCGCCGCCGCCTGGGCGCTCGTGCTCCTGCAGCTGCTGCCCACGCTGGCCTTCTCGCACACCGGCCACGTGGACGGCCGCGTGGTCTGCTACGACATGACCAGCCCGGGCCACTTTGACCAGTACTTTGCCTACGGCATGGTGCTCACGCTGTCCGGCTTCGCCCTGCCCTCCGGGGTCATCCTGGTGTGCTACTCGCGCATGCTCAGGAGCCTGAGCAGGCCCGGGAAGGCCCTGGAGCGCACTGGCAGCTCGGCCCGGGCCAAGTCCATCCGCACCATCCTGCTGGTGTGCGGCCTCTTCACACTCTGCTTCGTGCCCTTCCACGTCACGCGCTCCTTCTACCTCCTCGTCCGCTACCTGCCCGCCCGAGACTGCCGGGCCCTGGCGCTGGCCAGCGTGGCCTACAAGGTCTGGCGGCCGCTGGTCAGCATGAGCAGCTGCCTCAACCCGGTCCTGTACTTTCTGTCGGGTGGCAGCAACAGACTCAGGCTTTTCCGTAAACTGAGGCACAAGAAGGTGGGGGGGCCCCCAGCAGCAGAGCCCAGGGGTGGGCGCTTCTGCGTGCTGTCCAGGTGAAGCTGGGGAAGGCAGGGCCCCAGCCCACTGGCAACGGCTTGTTTGTACACAAGCGCGTGCTGGGGAAAGGGTCCAAAGACCTAGGAGCACTCCAGAGAATTCCTGTTGTTGTTATTGTTGTGTTGTTGTGTGCCATCAAGTCAGAACTGACTCAGAGCTGACCCCGCAGCAGATTTTCAGACGCTGTGAATCGGACCTGAAGAGATTACTTCTCTTTCTCCCAAAGAACAGCTGGTGGATTCGAATTACCTGCCTTTCAGTTGGCAGCACAGCTCCTTACCCTCTAGAGCACTGGGAAGAGATTTTGAAATAAGAATGTGGAGCTCAGAGGCGCCAACGAGGACTTTACTATAATGAGTGCTGCCATTTATTCGTCACTTGGGCCTCAGCTACAGTGTCACCTCCAAGCAGACACTTGTCCACTCTGCCCAGGATTCAGTCATTTTCTTTTATTTCTCTATTGTCTTCATAATGTTGATTGTCTCTATGGTCTTCCCCTGTAAGCTGACGTTGATTCCCCCGTAAACTAACGTTGATTGTCTCTGTGATCTTCCCCATAAGTTGATTATCTCTGTGGTCTTCCCTGTAAACTGGCATTGTCTGTCTCTGGTCTTTTCCTGTAAGTTGACGTTGATTATCTGTCTGGGTTCTTCCCCGTAAGCTGGCATTGATTGTCGCTGTGTGGTCTTCTCCTGTAAACTGGCATTGATTGTCTGTCAGTGGTCTTCTCCTGTAAGTTGGTGTTGATTGTCTGTGGTCTTCCTTGTAAGTGTACGTTAATTGTCTCTGTCTGTGGTCTTCTCCTGTAAGCAGGCATTGATTGTCTCTGTCTGTGGTCTTCTCCTGTAAGCTGGCATTGATTGTCTCTGCCTGTGGTCTTC
>NW_006399810.1:2159686-2160306 GCF_000299155.1 Elephantulus edwardii
ATTTCTATTTCCAACTTTCTAAGGAAGCACTGAGTTGTTTTCCACAGTTTTGCACCATTTCACACTCCCACCAGCAATTTATGAGAGTTCCAATCCCACCATACCCTTGCTGGCATTGTTAGTGCCTCACTGAACTTTGCTATTGTTGCCAGAACAAAATCTCACTGCTGTTCTGATGTGCATCTGGCAGCTAAGAATCTTGAGCGTTTCTCCATGTGTTTGTTGCCCAGCTAAGTGTGGTCTCTGGTGAAGCATCTGTCCTCTGCCCATTTCATAGAACTAGGTTGTTTACCTTTTTTAGTAAAGGTGTTCTTCCATTCTACTTCATTAACCAGCAGGTTTCCTCAAGATTAGCTCTGCTTCTCCTTCTCTACTTAGATGAATCATGCTACTCATCCTTTATGCTACAACTCAGAACTCATCTCCTTGGAAATTCTTAACAAGCAGCTGTGGCTGACTCTGAGAAGAATGGGAATCCCAGAACACTTGATTGTGCTAATGCAAATCCTATACTTGGACCAAGAGGCAGTCGTTAGAACAGAGCAGGGAGACACTGGATGATTTAAAATCAAGAAGGAGGTCCGTCAGAGATGTATTCTGTCTCTATACCTTTTCAATCT
>NW_006399810.1:2160406-2173254 GCF_000299155.1 Elephantulus edwardii
TGATTGTCTCTGTCTGTGGTCTTCTCCTGTAAGCTGGCATTGATTGTCTCTTTCTGTGGTCTTCCCCATAAGCTGACGTTGACTGTCTCTATCTGGGGTCTTCCCCCATAAGCTTCATGAGGACAGGGACCTCATGTGTTTCCCTGTCTCCTGTTCTCTCTCTCCCTGTCGCCAGCCTCACAGCAGTGCCTAGTGAGCTTCACATAGTGAAGTCACAAGAGTGTTGATGGAATAACTGAATAAAGAATGAATGAGTGAATAAATGAAGCACTTAATATATAACAGCATCTGAAATGGACTAACTTATCTATCCCTCACCACAGAACTTTAATTAAAGCTCCTGATTTCAGTGATGTACTCACGGCCACCCAGCAGTGAATATCTCATCCAGTGTTGGGCAGTGGTGTTGCCAGGTACCACCAACTACAGTTCAGCAGGACCCTATGAAACGTGTCCTATCCTGTACCAGCCTGACAATCTCTGACGTGCTCCAGGCCACTGTTGTGGTCACTGTGTCAATCTTGTTAAGGCTCTTCCACTCTTTCTCAAGCTCAGCACTGGTTTGGAAGCACATAGTCTCTTTAATGTCATGACTATGGTCTCATCCAAAGGCTAGTCAAGGACCAGCCTGAGTTCCCCATGTCACCTACTTTCACAATTTGTTACTGCAGACCACATCTCTTAACCAGTGTTTTAACTAGAAGAGTTCTAAGAGATAAAGTGTGAATTCTAGGGTAGACTGTTGTGTAAACTTCAAAGAAACTTGTTTTCATTTGGACATGTTGTTACGTGCCGTTGAGTCACCTGCTACTTTTAGCAACCCTTCTGTACAACAGCTCTGAAGTTGGCCCTGTCCTGAGCCAGTCTCCTTGACTCCGATACACCCACCCCCATTACCCCAGTTACTGTATCAATCCATCTTGTTGGGGTCTTCCTCTCCTGCACTGTCCCTCCATGATGTTCTTCTCCAAGGTTTGGTTCCTCCTAGTCACATGCCCAAAGTATGTGAGATGGAGCTTCAAAACAAGCAGGAGTGGCATCCACTTCCTAAACAACATGCCTCTGGAAACTCTATGAACTTTGAGAAACGACAATAATTACAGAAAGACTTCATATTTTTGTTCATAGGGTTGCTATGAGTCATGCTTGACTAGATGGCAATCTACAATAACAAGGAGATATCTTGTTTCACCCTCTGCAAGATAGACCTGTTTTCTTGGCTGTCCATGATATGTTCAACACTTTTCTCCAGCACCACAATTCAAAGGCATCGATTCTTCTGTTATCCTTAGTCATTGTCCAGCTCTCTAATGCATAGCAAGTAATTGGGAAGAACATGGCCTGAATCAGGCACACCTTAGTCTCTAGACTGACATCTTTGCTTCTCAGTATTTTGGAAAGGTCCCTGACAGCAGATTTACCTAATGTAATTAGTCTTTTGATATTCTGACTGCTGGTGCCAAGAGCATTGATTGTGGAGCCAAGCAAGCTGTAACTGCTAACAACCTCAATCTCTTCTCCATCTATCATGGTGCTGCCAATCGCACCAGTGGTGAGAATCTTTGTCTTCTTGATGTTGAGCCTCAATCCATATTGAAGACTACAGTCCTTGACTTTCTGCAGCAAGCGCTTCAGGTTCTCCTCAGTTTCAGGAAGCAAGGTTGTGTCATCTGCGTAATGTAGGTTGTTCATAAGTCTTCCTCCAATCCTAATGCCTTAAGTTTTGTTATTGCCTTAAATCATAATATGATGTTCACCTCATAAATGTAAGATATTTAAGACACTGTCTTAGTTGTCTAGTCTTACTATATAGCACACTATCACAAGTGGATGATTACAATAAACAAAAAAATTTATTCCCCCCATCAACAAATGAATGGATTTAAAAAACTATGGTATATTCACACAATAGAATACTACGCAGCACTATTAAACATTACACAACATGGGCAACTCTAGAGGACATTATGTTGTGTGAAATATCTCAGACATAAAAGTACAAATACTGCATTAACACTACTGTTATAAATCAGGACTGACATGGAGGTTCGGAGAAATGAGGGAAAGAGTGGATAGATAAGGAACACTGCATTGGAACATGAAACAAAAACAATTTAAAAGGAACATATGATAAGGCATTATATGTATGAGTTACATGACAACAATACTGAATAAGTGCATTGCAAAGTATATTGGGGGGAGAGGGAAGGGAAAGGAAAGGAAGGTAAGAAATAGTGCAAAAATGAATTTTTTTTTAAAAGTGAACTGTGGTACAGGAAGGAAGAAAATGTACAACAACAAATGAATAAAAATCCAACTTTTCTGTAAACTTTAATTAAAATCACAATTTAAAATATTTGTAAAAGTTTCAGTAATAATAAAAACCAACTTCTTCTCTTGCAGTCTAGGAGGCTAGAAGCCCAATGTCAGAGTGCCAGTTCTGGGGGAAGACTTGCTCGGTCTGTACCTTCTGGCTCTAGGATGTGCCCAACACAAGAGCACGGGCTCTGCACCCAGCTCTGTTCCTTAATGGTACTGAGGTTCCTTTCTTTGCTTATTTTTTTGCCCCTTTGAGCTATGGTGTTGGGGAAGAACACTGAAAATTCCATGGATGGCGAAGAAAATTAACAGATTGTCTTGGAAATGGTGCAGCCAAAAGGTTCTTTGGAGGCAGGAATAATAAGGCTTGTCCTCATATACTTTGGGCTTGTTGCTAAGAGGAGCTACTCCTTGGAGAACGACATGATGCTGGGAAGGGTGGAGGGTCGACGAAGGAGAGGAAGACCCTCAACCAGGTGGATTGACATGGTGACTGCCACAATGGAATCATAAGTGTCAGGAAGTGTGAAGATGGCGCAGAGTAGAACAGCGTTCAGATCTTTTGTTCATAGGGTCTCCACGAGTTGTACTAGACTCGACAGCACTTAACAACACCACTCTCTTGTGAGATAAAAGGAGCTACAAGCCATACCCCAAGGAAACACCTTCTCTGTCTCACCAGAGCTGGGACAGAAGGAAGGGTATTATGCTCTACACTTAATCTTTTCGAAACTGGTTTCACAAATCATGAGAGTCATAGCATAGCTTCCACATCATTACATACAGGTATTTTGAGGGGACATGATTTAATCCGTGACAAACACCAAACCCACTGCCATCCAGCCTGTCCTGACTCAAATCAGCCCTAAAGCACAGAGTAGGATCATCTCACCGGGTGCTCAAGGCCTTACTTAGCCTGCCGCACCCTTCTCCCACGGAGCAGCTGTGGGCTTTCATCTCGGGATATTTGCCTACCACCTGAGTGCTTTAACCACTGTCCCACCAAGACTCCTTATTTAAGCTCCAAAGTAAAAAAAAAAATGAAACTTTAAAAGCCTCTTGTTTAAATAACAATGATCTCTAAGGAATTCTTAGATCTAAACATATATTATCTAATAATCCATTGTAATCTCTCTCAGAAGAAAAGGATAAAGCTTTTTAAAAAAAATAAAAATGAAAGTATAAACCCCTCATTACTATCATACACTAATTACAGGAAATGTCTGAATAATCTATGTATGTGTCTAAATTATAAAATTTTATTCTGAAAGTACAGTTTATTGCTTCCAAGGGCACACGATAATTATAACCAGACCAAGTGTTGCCTAGCAGAATTCCTTAGGATAATTAGTTTAATGAATAGGCAAGGATGTTTTCTAATTAGCAGGTCAGCTGTTACCACATAAATATTCACTTCTGTAGTAGCTGAGAGAGCATAAAACCATTTGCTGTCTTGAACAGTCTCTCCGCTCTCTTCCTTATGTTATTCATTTGTGTCCCTTTCTTTGCCTACCACTCAGGGAAGTTTCAGCTGACCAATCCCAATTAGTACTTCTTATAAACTAAGAAGGTTTAACCTCACTGGAGAACAGATGCACCTATGAATTAAAGTTCCCAGCCATTCCAATTTTTACTGGGGTGGGAATCTCAAATGACCCTCAGACTATCAACCCTGGAGGTGGTGAAAAACCCACTATGCTCTCCCTTGATTTAAAAAACATGTCCCCTATCCACCATTTTCCAGGCTTGAGTCTTTGGTAAGCTATGTGCTTGCAATTATGTCTCTTATCTATGTAAGACTAAATTTGCTTCTGCATACACTTTTTTTCTTCCCTGTATGTTCTCTTGACTTATCTCTGGGAAACTGAAACCAAAATTTAAACTTCATTTTGTTGATGTAGTATCCTGTTTTTTCAGGAACAGTTATCTCAAGACAAATACAATAGACTCTGCCCTTTCGATTAACGGCCGGCCAGAGAATAAACAAAAGGATTGCATTACTTTGCCTGATCAGTATCCAAAACCTGGTGATGGCTCGAACCCTCAGATTTGTTACCTCCTAGATCCTGAGAATTTTCCATACTCAACCTCACTGTTTGGACAGATTAAAAAACAGAAGGTTAACAGATAATGATTATAATGCTCAAAATTACAATACTGGACTCAAATAGATTGTTGTTGTTGTTATTATTAGATGCTAGCAAGTCAAGTACAACCCATAATGACACTATGAACAACAGATCTAAACCCTGTCCTATCAGGTGCCCTCCTCACACTTCTCAACACACATTGTGTCAGGCCCTGTGTCAACCCACCTGGTTTGCCAAACCTCTGCCTTTCTGATCATCATGTCCCTCTCCAAGGAATAGCTCCCCCTAGCAACAAGCCCCAATTATGTGAGCCGAAACTTTATCATCTTTGCCTCCAAGGAGCACTCTGGCTGCACTTTCTCCAAGACATATTTGTTCTTTGGGCAGTTCATGGGATATTCAGAGTTCTCCAACATCACAGCTCAAAGGCATCAATTCTTCTTCTGTCATCCTTATTCATAATCCAGTTCTCAGATAAATAGCAAGTGATCAGAAAGTCCATGGCCTGAGTCAGACACACTTTGGTCCACAAACTGACATCATTACTCATAGTAATTTGGAGAGGTTCTTGACTACAGACTTTCCCATGCCAATAACGTCTCCTAATTTCCTGACTTCCAGTATCAAGGATGTTTATTGTGAATTCAAGTAAAATGAAATCATTAACAACTTCACTCTTTTCTCCTTGTTCCAGTCCAGTAGTAAGAATTTTTGTTTTCTTGACGAGATGCAATCTGTATTGAAGGCTGTATTCTTTAATCTTCTGCAGCAAGTGCTTCAAGTCCTCTTCAAAATCACCAAGCAACATTGTGTCATCTGCATAACTCAGGTAGTCTGCCTCCAATCATAATGCTAATTCCTCTTTATCAAGTCCAACTTCACAAATTATTTGTGGAACATATAGACTGAATATGTATGTTATTGTTATTATGTGCCATCGAGTCACCTTCAAATTTCATCATCTCTGACAAACCAATCCCATTTTTCTAGTCACTGAGTTAATCCATCTCATCCTGGGTCTTTCTCTCCTGTGCTGTCCCTCCACCTTCCAGAGCATGATGTCCTTCTCCAAGGACTGGTCTCTTCTGGACATGTGCCCAAAGTATATGAGATGGATCTTTAAAATACTTGCCACCAGAGAGCAGCCTGTTTCGCCATCTAGAAAACAGACCTATTTGTTATCCCAGCAGCCCACGGTATGTTTAACACTCTTCTCCAGCACCACTGCTCAAAGGCATCAAGTTTTCTTCTGTCATCTTTAGTACTTGTCCAGCTCTCTGATGCACAGTAAGTAATTGCAAAAAGATCATGGACTGGATCAGGCGCAACTTAGACTCCAGACTGACAACAAGGCTTCTCAGTCCTCCAAAGAGATCCCTGACAGCACATTTCCACAATGCAATTCATCTTTTGTTTTTCCGACTGCTGAGGCCAAGAGCATTGCTTGTGGAACCAAGTAAGCTGAAGTTTATAACAATCTCAATCTCTTCTCCATCTGTCATGAACCTGCCAGCTGGCCCATTTGTGAGAATCTTTGTTTTCTTAATGTCAAGCTTCAATTCATATTGAAGACTACACTCCTGTACCTTCTGCAGCAGATGTCTTTCAAGTCCTCCTCAGTTTCAGCAAAGTTGTTTCATTTGTATAACACAGGTTGTTGATGAGTTTTCCTCCAATCCTAATGCTACATTTCTCTTCCTAAAGTCCAGCCTCTCGAATGATCTTCTGCAGATAGTCTGAAAAGGTATGGAGATAGGATTCATCCCTGATGAATGCCTTGCCGATCCTGAACCATGCAGTGTTTCCCTACTCTGTTCTTACTACTGTTTCTTGATCAAATATAGGTTTAGAATGAGCACAATTAAATATTCTGTCATTCCCATTCTCCTCAAGTTCAGCCACAATTTGTTGGGATCTACAGTCAAATGCCTTTGCACAGTCAATGAAACACAGATAGATATTCCTCTGGCATTCTTTGCTTTCAACCAAGACGCAACTAACATTCTCTAGTGTCGTGGCCTCTTCTAAACCCAGCCTGCACATTTGGCAATTCCCCACTGAGGTACTGTTCCAGTCCTTTCGTTTTTTTTAATACTCTTCAGCAGGATCTTGCTTGTATGTGATATTTTTCAATAATTTCCACACTCTGTTGGATTATCTTTTTTTGGAGTGAGAATAAATATAGATCTCTTTTAGTCAGTTGGCTAGGTAGTTGTCTCCAGATTTCTTGGCACAACCTCGTAAGCGTGTCCAGGGCAGCATCTTTTTGTTGAAATATGTCAACTGGTATTCCATCAATTTACTGGGGCCTTGTTTTTTGCCAATTCTTTCAGAGCAACTTGAACCTCCTGCTTCATCACCATTGTTTCTTGATCATATGTTGTTTCATTAAATTCTTCTGTGTCAGCTAATTCTTTTTGACATAGTGACTCTATGTACTCCTTCCATCTTCTTTTGATGCTTCCTGGATCATTCAACATTCTGCCCTCAGCATCCTTAAGTATTGCAACTCAAGGTTTGAACTTGTACTTCAGTTCCTTTGGCTTAAGAAATGCTGAATGAGTTCATCCCCTTTGATTTTCTGACTCCAGCTCCTTGCACATTTCATTATAATACTTTGCTTTGTCTTCCCACATTGTCCTTTGAAATCTTCTGTTTAGCTCTTTTACTTCAGCTTCTTTTCCCTTTGTTTTGGCTTCTCAGTGCTCTAGTGTCCTTTTTCAGAGCATACAATCAAATACCTTAGCTATAGCCAAAACTTTTAAGCACAGTCTCAGCCTTATAAGGAGATTTCATACTGTTTGAAAAACAAAACATAAGTGATAAGAAACAATGTGAGCATTAATTAGCAATCTGAAGCAACTACAGATGAAATTATGCCAAAGGTTGATGGTTGTTGTTGTTGATTGCCTTCGAGTCGAGCACAGCTCAGAGCAATTCTATGAACAAAAGGCCTGAAGCCCCTCTACAACTATTGACATTCGTCAAAGTTCATAGAGTTTATGGAGGCATGTTATTTAGGAATAAAAATGTTGATTAATAAAATAAAATGAACAAAAGAGGAAAAAAGTATCAGGGGTGTTTCGGGGAAGGGAGGGCTCTGCAAGGACTTAGGCTGAAATGACATGAAAAACATTAGCTGTTTGCTGAGGTTAGGGGAAACTTCTGACTATAGAATTGTACAAACTGTGGAGAATATAGAAAGAAGAATCACTGGAAGGAAGTGGACTTTGTGTGAGAGCCAACTGGGTTCCTGAAGGGTAGAAGCTGAGCAATGCTAAAAGGACAGACTTAATTATGAAGGCACCTCAAAACAAGAAAAAGAATACCTCGAGTCATATTTCCTAGCAGGTAGGTGATATGACCAGTTTTTCATTTACAATTTTAATCAGACAGCACCTCATTTTTTTACTGAGTTAGAGACTGATTTAGATTGTGGAGTTTGCATTCAATGTGACAAAACAACATGTGTGTGTGTGTGTATCCTGCGTGTTCAACTGTATTCAAGAACATATAACACATATGTGGAAACGTCCTGTACAAACCTCAGATGTATCTGTCTCCCTATTCACGTTCCAAGCCTGTTCAGTAGGCATGCCTATGTATCAATGAGTGCATTATTATTACTGTTGTTATTGCAAGATTGTGTGTTTCCCTTTGCTGCTTTTTCTTTCCTGTACTTCTCTCAGGGTCTTCCCCTGCCTTGATCATTTTTACTTACACTCTCTTTACTGTATATTGCCTTTAATTCTTTAAGATCATCCTACAAACCAGCTCCTGATAGCATTTTTTCATATACCACACTCTGCATGATGCTGATGGTTCCCTCCCTTAGCCCTCAGTTCTACAGGATAAAGTCTAGAATTTTTTTTTTTTTATGCTGACATACTAGGCTCAGCACAGAGAACAGTCCAGTCTGCCTCCTTCTGCCCACACCTTTTCATATGTTTATCACGGGGCCACTACTTACCACTCAGCCCGCTCAAAACTCCCTCTAATTGCCTCTGATCTTTTCATGTACTGCTGACTTGCTCATTAAGCTTATCATCTTGGAGTAAAGATGAACTCTTCATTTCCTGTCCGTTTTTCTCTCTCCAGGACTTCATTTTTGATCTATTTGGCATGGAATCCTGTCAACATTCTGAACATGATGGGCACTCAGTAACCAATGCTGATGAGGGCAGTCATCAAAGCTCTGGTGGCCTAGTAGCAAAGAAGCTGCACTGCAATCCCAAAGGCAGGCAGTTCGAGGCCACCAGCTGCTCTGCAGGAGAAGGATGGACATTTGCCTCCTGAGTGATTCTGAAAACCTGCAGGAGGGTCAGCTATGGGTCAGTTCCAACTTTATGATATACAACAAGCCTATAATAGGCTGAACTAGGGTGGCTAAACTAAAAATAGTTTGAAAATACTAGTAAGATGAAGGTTTAAAGAAATGGCTATTTAGATTTGAATGGAAAGAAGATGTAACCAAGATGGTCTAAGATTTCAAGCCTGATAAAACGGACTGATAAAATAGCTCCTCACACACAGGATTCACGTTGCTGCTGTTGTTGTTGTTGTGTGCCATGAAGTCCACCCCAGTGCATTTCCAGAGGCAGTAAATCGCATGGGAGGAGACTGTCCATCCTTCTCCCACAGAGCAGCTGGTGGATTAGAATCATGTGCCTTTGAGATTGCAGTGCCACTTCTTATCAGGAGGCCACCAGTAGTGAATAAAGACAGAAAACACCAAGACCAAGAGAAAGCAAGAAAGAAGGAAGAAGGGAGGCTGAGAAACAAGAAGGAAGCAGAGCTATGTACTGTGGAGAAGTTTTCAAATTTAAACAAGTTCATGCGAACTGCTAATGACACCTCAGGTGAGAAATGCAGAATAATGTTTCAAAGACAGTTTAGCTCATATTCAGGGTTTGGGGTTATCCATGTCGGCAAGCACTCAAATCTGTAGAATCAAATGATATTAGTACAGTGCGATGAGATACTTTTATTCAGCCCTTAGTCATGATCTTGTAAGGCCCACTAAATAATTAGGTGGGACTATACAAATAAGGTGGTTCTGATGCACCGAAGAATTGGACATTTTTGCATTTTAATAAAGTAAAATGCATGTAGCCTTTAATCATAGGGAGTGAGTGTCACACAAATGAAATATGTGGAACCCTTGTAGGGGAATTGTTAATTTTGTCATTCTGCTATGCTGAAAGGAAGTCAATCCCAGGGGCTAGAATGTCATCTCATCACCATCAAGAAATATTAGGAGTAGAGGGTGTCTTTCTGACTTGGGATCCCTGGGATAAAGCCTCTTAAAACAAGAGATGAAGAGAAAGCTGTAACTAAAAGACAGGAGGCAGCAACAGCTCAGAGCCAGGCTTGCTCACTCACGGAACAAGGAGCTGAGCACCGCTGGGCAGGCTTCGGGCAGAACACGGTGCTTTAGGGCACTTATTCCTGCTAAGGCATTTTGTAGCATTTGCAAGAGCAGGGCAAAGACCCAGGGCCAGGGCAAAGGCATGCCTGTGGGCACAGCCATGAAGTGTCCTGACTGAGAAACTGCATCTTCAGTTGTTATTCTTTTTCTAAGTTGATACTGATGCTGAATTGTGACATGTTGCTTCTGTAATTAGGAGGATTGTCTGTGAGTTCTGTGCAGCCACTGCAAATTAATTATCCAACCCAGAGGAGAAGTAAAGAGTGCTGTAGGAGTCATGGCTAGTGTCAAAACTCGTAGAAGAGGTTTGGAGGTGGAGACATGTCCAACCTGCAACTCATGAGAATCAGCCTTGGACTGCCGCTGCTGACAGTAATTCTCTCTCCTATCATGATGAAGTTAGAGGACTTACGCAGTCATTTTACACTGAGGATGAGATTAAAATAGAGGACCTAGGAAGTACAGGAACAATAAAAGGTCCCGGACAAGGAATGCACTGGCTAGTACCGGAACAGAAAATGAAATGACGTCATAGTTTTAGGAGCATAGCCAAGTGTGTCATGTGTAACAGACTAATCAAAAAGAAGGATGGGTCTCCTTTAGCAAATATAAGTCAGTCCTACTTGGTCCAGGAAGCCTCCTCTGATCACCCAGAAGGTCCTTTCTGCCTATGAACCACCATTCACTCTTGCCTCTTAAGAGGCGTTTCCCATTCTGCAACTAGGACAAGCTTTATTTAAAGTTCCTTAATATACACACGCTCTTGAGCATCTAGCAGAGGCTGGAAGATCGGGATACTTACGAAATCTTTGTGATATACATGAATATCCTGCAAGTTATTGTCCCAAGTATGCTTTGTCAAAATCACCACCAAATCCAGTTTATGAGTGTACATCAATAAAACTCAGTCACAAGTTGCTTGGGATTAAATTTTTAATTAATTAACACTCACAGGCTCCCAATACAAAGCAACCCCAGAGCACTCAATGCCTCCAAGAATTCTTTTTCTTCTTCCCTCGTATTTCAAAGACAATAAAGGGAGGAAAGTTTTCACAAAATCATTTTCAATTAAGCATAGCCTGAGTTTATAAAATTGCATATTCTCTTTGAATCTCTTCAGAATTTGCATTTTCCAACTTTTTTTTTCCCAGTTGAATAACTTTAAAGGTAATAGCCTTAAGAAGAATTTCATGACAAGAAATAAAACTTGGGTCTTGCAGCAACCCAAATGTGAGCATTTTCAAAGTGGTTAAATCATGAAAAAGCAAAACTTGTCACTTTAAGAAAATTAAGGAATCACAGAGTCTGACAATGTTCCACTTGGCAAGTAGAAAAACACATTAAGAAACGTTTAAAAAACATTAACCCACAATCAAAGAAAAATCACGGAAGCTTCCTGATGCCTTCTTTTATAGCCTAGTTTCTTGCACGGCTGGCTACACTTTGCATTTTAATTGCTACCATGGATTCAGACTTCAGGTCATTACCAGCTGGCTGTGCCTGTCCTCCGTCCCATTGAACCAGCACTCTGCAGGGCATCAATGTCTTACCAGTTCCTGAGCTGAGTGGACACTCACTCCCTGTCCTGGCATTTGTCACCATCACCCAGTGCCTTTCTCAATCTCTCCTATCTTGGTTTCCACAGTATGCCTCCCCTTCTACTTCTCCTTCACCTCCTCCTCCACCCAGCTTCTAAGTGTGGGTGTCACGGTCCTGGGCACCTTCTTCTCTTTGTCTCTCATCCCGAGCATTCTTACTGACTCCCGGGCGGTCTTATCAAACTGCTCTCAAACCACTTAAGGAGGGATTCTTACTTGCACTTCAAAACCTAATTTCTGTCTATACAATAATTCCTCAGGCACTACAACTCCTGTTAAGTCCCAACAGAACTCCTTTTCCTCCCAAGTCGGCTGTTCCTCTTCTGTGATCTTCCAGCCAGAAAGCTAGGAGTGATCGTTCAGGCTGGCCTCTCCTCACACGGTGAAATGATCACATTCTGTCAGTCCTTGCTCCCTAACACCGACTAGAACACGCCCTCTCCTTTCAGTCTCTCATCCCTCACCTCTCTCCAGGTTTACTCCTACAATCATTAACCATCCTGCTCCTCACAAGTGTGCCCCTCTTCACCTTCAACCCCATTAACTTCCTACTGCTTCTAGTCAGAAAACTCAACACCCTGCCCTTGAGCAACGGCTGACCCTTCAGTAGGTCTCTGAAGCTGTCAATCACATGGAAAGAGGCTGCCTATCTTTCTCCCACGGAGTCACCCTGGATTCCAACCATCAGTCACAACCTTTGGATTAAGAGCACAGCATCCTACAGACTCAGCTGCTAGAACTCCCTCCTGCTTCCACGGTGGTGGGGTTATGTGCCGCTGGAACAGACTTAACCGTCTAGTGGGCTTTAAGGCAATGTAAATTGCACGTGCAAGGAAACTGTCCACCTTTCTCCTGAGAAGCAGCTGGTGGGTTCAAACCTTGAGGCAGGCAGTACGATTACTTACCACTAGGTCTTCCTAAAATGCAAGCCCTATGTGGACAATCTCCAGCAAATCTTCCAAAAGCTTCCATTTACCTTTAAAGTAAAATCCTAAACATAGAATAAAAGGCCCTTCATTAGAGACCAGAACTGCCATCCAAGCAGATATATGCACACCCATGTTTATTGCAGCTTTGTTCACAATAGCAAGGAGCTGGAAACAACCTACGTGCCCATCAACAAACGAATGGATAGAGCAGCTGTGGTATATTCACATAATGAAATACTTACTATGCTGCATTGAAAAACAAGGAACTCGGGCAATATTATTCAAAATTATTGACTCTGGAGAATATTATGCTGAGTGAAATATCCCAATCACAAAAGGACAAATATTGCATGGTGCCACTGTTGTAAAACAGGACTCACCTTGGGGCTGGGGAGAGACTGAGTAAGATGGGTTCAATAATGTATACTGCACCGAAACAGAGGAGGTAGAAAACTATTTAAAAGAGGTATGTGATTAGGTATTT
>NW_006399810.1:2176580-2214983 GCF_000299155.1 Elephantulus edwardii
AGAGTCGCTATGAGTCACAAGCGACTCGATGGCACATAACAATATTCCAAGTTTTACACACTCTGCTGAGCCTCTGGCTCTATGATAGATCTCATCACCTAATACTATGATGCAGGGTTGATAAAGATCCAAGGAGAGGCTATGCACCTGATCTGTTCAGCATACAGCCTGAATACATATGGAGAAAGGATAGAGTCCTAACACATCTTTCTTGACTTTAAACTGTGCAGTGTTCTAGGTATAGGTTTTGTATAAGCACAATTAAGTATTTTGGGGTTTCCATTATTCTCAATATCAGCTATAATTTATTGAAATTCTTAAAAAGTTCCATTTATGACCTATACAGACATACATACAACAGCTTACATTCAGTTGTATTAAATCTAGCTATCTGTTCTGTGTGATGACGGGCTTTTCAGTTTTTAACAGAATACTGGTTTATTACACTCTCTGTGGGAAATCAGCTGCTTGGCAGGAAATCTCTGTTCAGGGCCTAGATTCTTCTCCCTACTGGGCACTCAAGACCATTCAGATGTAAGAACTAAAGGGTGGTATGGTGAGGTATTACAGAAATCATTCACTTTGCATATTGCTTAGAATGGAATGGTTCCTTTGTTACCACCAAACACTGCTTTGTTCACTGACGTAACATTGTTGTTTTGTGCCATTTAATTGGACCTGACTCACAGTCGACCCTCCAGAGGGTTTTCAGAGGCTGTAAATGCACAGGCGGTGGTAACCGAGCTTTCTCCTGAAGAGCAGCTGGGGGATTCAAACCTCCTGCTTCTGGGTTGGCAATACAACTCCCTACCATAAGACTATCAGCGTTCTCTACTGACCACTAAAGGGGGGAAAAATATAGTGCATTACTTTACATGTCCTTGACTCTTTCAAGGTCTCCTGTTCCCTTTACATGCAATTTCTCCATTTCAACTCAATGCTATTTAAACTCAGTGTCATGGTCAATTCCTATCTATATCACTAACTCTTCAAAAAACTACCTGTTACTTCCTCTCTTCCAAAAGCCCTTTCCTTCAAACAGGAGCACTCAAACAAGCACACTACATTAAGGTTTTTGTGCTTTCTTTTTAAACTTTGTATTTTAAACTTTGATTATAAATTAATATTGAAAAATCAGAAAATATAGACTCCCCAGAAAGTCACCTCCTGAAGAATCAGTCACATGCACATTCTCCTGACATGTTTGTTTTCGGTTTTGTAAAATTGCGACACTGTGAATCTTCCCCCGTAAAAGTGCCATCAAAAGCATTCAGTGAGAACAATGCCAGCTGTTGTTGTTAGGTACTGTCTGGTTGACTTCAACTCAAGTGATACTATGAAGAGCAGATTTGAACCCTGCTCTCTCCTGTGCCACCCGCACACAATCTCTGACAAGCTAAAGCCTGTTGTCATGGCGACCGTTGTCAATCCATCTTGTGGAAAGTCTTCCTCTTTCTCTGACTTTTCTCAGTAGGATGTCCTTTTATAAGGACTGCTCCTTCCTGACAACATGCCCAAAGTCATGTCTGCTTATTATTTCATTTTAAGGATGTGATAAGACATACTTAACCAATATTCTTAGAAGTTTTAATTGTTTCCTATTTAAAACCGTTATACATCATCTTGCAGTGAAGATACTTTAAACACATACATGAAGATACTTTAAACACATGTCTGACTGTCTTCCTTAGAATAAACAGAAATGGAAGTACTGGGACAAAAAAATGTAAGCAGCTCCCTTTAGGTCTTTCTATTCATAGTGTCAGTGCCTTTCCCCAAAGGTTATTCCAGTTTATACTTTTGACTGATGCATCATCATTCAATAGTTCTATTGTGCCACTTTAGGCTACGCAGAATAGCCATGATCATGGCTGATGAAACATGCACACGACCTCATGGAGCTTACAGCCTAAACAGGAGACAGATGGCAACAGTCACACAAACACTAACACACGCTCATAAACTCTTCAACATATTCTAAGGAATAAAGGAAAATGTGTTAGAAGACTACGGGAGTTTTAGAAGCAGCTGATCCAGCCAGAGGAATCTGAAACCGATTCCACAAGGAAGAAGTTTCAAGCTAGATGCCAAAGTTATTTGTTGTAAGTAACAAAAAACTGTAACATAACTTGAAGAATGCATTCCCAGCAAAAGAAACAACATGGGGAAACGTCCTCCCCACCCCAACCCCACCCCAAGAGGAACAACACAACCTATCTGAAAACAGGGAAGCAGGTGGGTGAGCTGGAGTACAGTGTCATTAATAAGAGCAAGGCAGAGGTCAGACTGCACAAAGTCACCAGCATGAGCGGAGTCGACCAGCCAGTGATGCTGGGGCTGAGTGTTTACAGACAGCGCTAGACCACCACACGCAGCCACACTGAAGAAATGCTGAACTGAACCGCAAGTCAGGAAAAAAAGATGTCAACGAAGTTATCCTGTGAAAGGGTTGTACCTCATTCTGTCCCAGAATTTAAGTACATAATGTCATGGCATTTCTTTTAAACACTGTAATTAAATAAGCTGGCTTAATATTTACTCTCTAAAATATCTGCATGGCCACAAAAAATAAAACACATTAAAAAAATTCTTTAATGACATTTTTGATGAAAGCTTCTTCATAATCTTTCACTGAATATAATTAGACAGATTTTATTTATTACAATTTAGACTTTCTTAAGATAGACTTCTTATATAACTAAAAAGTAAAATCAGTGTTTTTTAGTATTTTGAAAAAAAACAAAAGTTCGTAGACAGCAATTTTTTATTTTGTAATATTTTTATTTATATATGTAGATAAGCAATTGTCATCATAATGTGAAGGACACTTTTTTCCTTTTTAACAGATTCTAAGAAAAGCACTGATAGAAACTCTGGGCAACAAGATTATGTCCCAGAATGTGCAGAGTCCCCAGTAACAGCAATGGAGCAGCTCCGAAGGGTTTCTATGCAACCCCTCAGAGGAAACACGGAACATGGTCTGTCTGTGACTATGAAGATACCTCCCCACAAAAAACCACCTTCTACAAAGGTAACAAAGAGTTAATTCATAATGGCAGACTTCATTCAGTAGAAAACAATGCTTCTTACACACCTCCAAGGTTTTTGCATTAAGATTTTTAAAAAGGTCATTTCCTAAGATATACTTGATGAAAAATTATCACTAGAGTCAATGTTTTCCATTATTTACTGGCCTTCCTAAAAGCCACAGGGGTGTTCCAGAGCAATTTTCTGAAGTTCTCTCTGTGCAGCCAATACTACAGCGGTATACAAGACAAAACAGGCTGAAATAATCCTCACAAATATACTCTGAAAAAGGTGCAGTCATACTATAAATACAATGACTTTCCACTCCATTATTTTTTTTATGACTAAATTCTAAATGGGAAAAAGATATCCACATAAAACCAATGTATGTTTTCAAACCACTGGTGTGCGCAGCCATTTCTCATGATACAGTCATTTAAACTTCTCATCTGCAAAATACAACGGAATCATATCAAAATGGGTAGAAAACACCAAATGTCCCACCTGGATTATAAAATGAACATCATAAAACTCACAAATTATGAAGTGCCAAGTCTTAAAAGTTACATATTTAGCTGTGTGTTTTGCTTGGTTTTTTTTTGTACTTTAGAGAAGCAAAGAAAAGAAACACTTATAAACCTACCATTCAAAAGTAGTGACTAATACACTTCTGTTTTATCTTTTTTTATTATAAGCTATTATGAGGTTACAATACCCAGCTCTAGACAACCCCTACTTGTCCTTTCAACAAGGCTGTGCCCAGGTTCTGTCATGGCCAATGAGTCAAGACATCACGAGACTGAGAGTGCTTGCAATTCGGATGATTCGTCATAACCACAGGGCTATTACAGGTGGAAGCCTGGAACAGGAGACTGGAAGAGGTCAAGTGAGCCCTTCCCAGTGCCTGGCGCATGGGCCTGGATTAGAGCAGGACTGGAGAAGGCAGGACTAGGACACGTTCAAAGTGGTGTGGGAACCGCCACCTTGAGCAGGGCAGCGTCCCTGTGAACCCTTGCTTTAAAGTTATGAAAATCTGCTCTAACTTTAAGACTATCAACCTTACTCAAAAGAAGGTCTTTATCACAACCACTTGCTGCATGTACAGCTTTTAAATCAAGGCAAAGACCTCAAGCCTTTTCTTGCACTGAAACCAAACACACTGTCTTCACACTGATTTGACTCAGGGACCCTCCGATGGGTTTTCAAGGTCGTAGCCTAACAGGAGGGGACTGGTTATCTCTCTCCTGCGGCGCTACTAGGGGACTACAACTGCCACAGATGCAAAGCTTTTGATTAGCAACACAACATGCTAGAGGCTATGGCACCACAACTCCTTCCTGCACTAAAGCAAGGCCAAATAAGAACTGTCCGCCTCTGTCCCGACTGACGTAGAAGACTCCAGACTGGATCTCATTTGCAGCCCAAGCTGCTTGTACACACAAATAACTGGGTTTCTTTTTCTTCTTTGAATAATACATTTTCTTGAATTAATCTAAGGATATTACATATGCATTTTTATCTTTTGTTAACTTAGTCTGTTAATCACTTGTAACATTTAAAAAAATCCTTCTATAACTGATTTTTAAAAACATACTACATCATGAATATGTCATAGTACATATTAGAAATTCCCTACTTTGGAATGTCTGTGCTGTTTCCAATTCTTTGCTGTCATAAGTTATTTAACATTCTGTTTTCAAGTTTGAAAATTCCTGTTCCAAGTTCCTTTTAATGTTTTGCAAGCAAGGTTGCCATCATCTGCATAATGCAGGCTGTTCCAGATCCCCCATTTTATTCACAGAGTCCATCCTGTCAAATAATCTGCTCAGCAAACAGGAGCACGTATGGAGAGAGGATACACCCCAATGCACACCCCTCCTGATTTTTAAAGCATGCCGTATGCCCTTGTTCTGTTCGGACAACTCCTTGGTCTGTGTAAAGGTTTTGCATGAGGTCAACTAAGTGTTCTGGGATTTCCATTCTTCTTAAATTTAACCATAGTTTGAGATGATCCACACAGTCAAATAGCCATTCTTCTGGTATTCTCTGTTTGCATCCAACATCCACTGGACATCAGCGATATTCCTAAGGCCATGGTCTCTTCTGAATCCAGCTTCAATTAAAGGTAGTTCCTTGTTATATATACTGTTACAGTGTTTCTTTAAACATCTTCAGCGAGGTTTCATTGTTTTTGTTCAGACATTCCTCTAGGTCATATAGCCTGGTGTACAAGTTGCCGTACCGCAGTCACTTGTGGTTGCTGTGAGGCTGAACACTGTGACACTGATGTGTCAAATGCATTAATGATTGGCTACCCAATGAGGACAGAGAGTGGGGTAGAGCTCCCCGATTAAAACAAGCTTGGAAGGAGGAGTGGCATCCACTCCCATAATAGCTTGCCTCCAGAAACCCTATGAACCTGGAGAGAGGATGAAAGGCACCCAAGCGTCGAGGACTCTCCTTCACAGGGTCACTATGAGTCACTGCGACTCGACGGCACTTAACAACAGCAACAATCTTAATGATACTAATCAATAATTTCTATTCTGTTGGATCACCTTCGCTGGGAATGGGACAAGTTTGGGTCTCTTCCAGTCAGCTGGCTGGGTACTTTTAAATTTTTTATCACAGATTAGTGATCATACCCAGCTGTATCTATTTATTGAGACTAGTGTTCCACCAATTCCTGGGGTGCTATGCTGTGCCAGTCAATGCTGTTAGTGCGGTTCTAATTTTTTTCTTTAGTATCACTGATTCTTGATCATATGCTACCACCTCCTGAAAATGGTCCGTGTCGACCAATTCTTTTGGTACAATCACTGTGTATCACTTCCATCTTCTTTTGATACTTCCTGCATCATTCGGCATTCTGCTTCTGATTGTAACTCAGAGGTTAAATTTGTTCTTCAGTTCTTTCAGCTTGAGAAATGCCAAGTATGTTCTTCCACCTTGTTTTTTTAACTCCAGTTCTTCATAATTTTTAAAATTTTTTAAAATCTATTAATATTCATACCATCATTCACTTTTATACAGTATTCATATACACTGTTTCATTCACATACGTTTAGTTTTATACAATAATTTCCGTGCATTGTCTTATGGGTGTTGTTCTATTCTGATTTATTTACAAAGTTTGAATACATTGTTTTTCACAAAAGATCCTTCCCATTTTCTTCACCCCACCCACACACCCAATTATGCAATCTTATAATTAACTCCCTAACACCCCCCACCCATCCTCACCTCTATTTCGACCCTCCCCTCCCCCCACCTAGGATCTTCCTACTCATTCCACAATAACGGTTTTATAAAGTATTTGTCTTTGTGGGACTGAGTTAGTGTACTCAGCATAAGGCTCTCCAGTCCCTCTCAAGTTAGGTAGTAATTTACAAAATGATTGCTGCTGCGTGATGTGTGGTATTGCATTGTATGAATGTACCACAACTTCTCCATCCATTCATTTTTGGTTGGACATCTGGGCTATTTCCATATTCTTGCAATGGTGACTAATGCTGCTATGAACATTGGTGTACAAGTTTCCATTTGAGCCTCAGTTCTCGTTTTCTTGGAGTATATTCCAAGTGATGAAACAGCTGGGTCATATGGAATTTCTATGTTCAGATTTTTGAGGAAGCACCAAACTGCCTTCCAGAGTGGTTGTGCCACTGTACAGTGCCATCAACAATGTAAAAGAGTTCCTATCTCACCACATCCTCTCCAACATTTGGTACAACGGCAGGCACACAGAGCAGTGGAACATATAACTGAGAACCCAGAAAGAGACCCAGCTATATATGGTCAACTAATATTCAACAAGGAAATAAAGGCTTCAATTGGGAAATGACAACCTCTTCAACAAATGGTGCTCGCAACACTGGACTGCTACCTACAGAAAGCTGAAACAGGTTCTACATCTCATGCCATACACAAAAATCACCTCAAGGTGGGTAAGAGACTTGTGAGTAAAGCCCAAAACCATAAAGTTCATAAAAGACAAATTAGGATCAAGCTTAGAAGCCCTACTCTATGGTATAAAGAGACTGCAAAATAAAGTCAGAAATGCACAATCTGAAGAGGATAAAACTGATGAATGGGAGGGACCTTCTAAAGATTAAATCCCTGTGTTCGTCAAAAACATTTTTCCAACAGGGTGAAAAGAAAACCTACAGGCTGGGAACAAACATTTGGCAATACCATCTCAGACAAGAGTCTCATAACAAAAGTTTATAGAATACTCCTGGGCCTCCACGAGAAAAAGACTGATAACCCAATTACAAAATGAGCAAAAGACATGGAAAGAATTCACAGAGGAAGATATTCAAATGGCCAACAGACATAGAAAGAACTGCGCCAAATCACTGGCAATAAGAGGGATGCAAATCAAAACCACAAATCAAAACCTTACTCCAGTAAGAGTGGCAAAGTTGAACAGGACAGCTCTTCACAAATAATACTTTTCTTTATCTTCTTGAGCTACCCTTTTAAATCTGTTCCTCTTTCATACTTCAGCATTTCTTTCCTTTGTTTTAGCCTCTTCTACATTCGAGTGCAAGTTTCTGAGTCTCTCCTGCAATCAGTTTGTTCTTTTCTTTCTTTGTGGTCTTTGTAAAGACCTTTCAATTTTCCTCATGGATGATGTCCACAGTTCAATGCATCAAATCTGTCCTTGAGATAGTTGTAAAATTCAGATGGGATAGACTCAAGATTGTATCTTGGTTCGCATGGGCATGTTTCCATTTCCCTTAACTTCAATCAGAACTTGCACTTGAGTAACGGATACAGTCAGCACTGGCCATGTTTTGACCACTGGTTTTAAGGCTCTCCATCGAATCTTTCCAAGGTATAGTCATTCTGATTTCTGCATAGTCCATCTGGTGAGGTCACGTCTATCATAAATAGTCCTCAATTATGGATTGGAATAAATCATTGAATGTATAAAATTCAATCTCTAGCCTTATTTACCACATTCCAATTTTCCAACTACCAATCCTTTTGGTAGTTGGAAAATTGCATTTGACTTCTGCATTTGAGTCATGAATTAACAAGACACTTAACTTAAAATTAATTTAAATCTCACATCCTGTATTTCCTTATGTTCCAAAGGAGTTAGATAACAGAGGACAGCATACCAGAAAATCAAACAACAACTCAACTGCTAAAGCCTGACACAGAGTTGCTGCCACAGGTTCAAAGAAAACAAGTGTCAAAGTGGTAGGGACCTAGGTAAGGCTTTGCATTCTGGTCTCGCATCGGCTGGGGAGGACATTCATGGCACCTAACAACAAAGAAAGGAAAATACCAGAGGGAGTGGAGGAGTAAGCAGCACAGGAGCATGGCAGAGACCTTTTCCCCCAATTAATTACAAATATAAGAGTTCTCTCTCATAGAAGACAATGGATTGTCACACAGGAATAATTGTTAGCTCATAAAAATGAATGAAAAAAACCCAAGCCCTAAGTCCTTAATAGAAAATTCTGGCCTATAAAATTTTTAAAATACACACTATTTTCCTTTTTTAATACTTACTCAGTATGAGAAAGCTTCATTTCTTCCCTTTGTTTTGCAGAATAATTTAAGTTCCCACCTAAAACACAAACAAGCATGGAATCTTTTCAATATAAGCACTAAAACTGTCAAGTTCAAATATAGAGTCATTTGTGTGTTTGGCGTTTGCTGAGTCAGTTATGCTCGCGTTTTCCCCACGAGGCAGAGCACAACTGCCTGGAAGGTTTTTTCCTGGGCTCCAATCTCTAAGAGTACAGATGAGCAGGCCTTTCCTCCCACAAAGACACCGTGGACTCAAACCGCCAAGCTTTTGGTTACTAATCAAGCACTTAATCGTCGTCTTGTTAGGTTTCTATAAACTTTTCCACAGATATCATTTTATTTCTTATTTTAAGTAACAGAAAAAGCTATAAAATATGAAAAGGAATTGGTTTATATACTTGACCCTTCTAAAAAAGAAATTATTTTAAGCAAAGACTCTTTATGTGAAACAACTACTCATCCCTTAGTTCTAGCTTCCCCTTTCCCATTGGACTTATATACTGCCTCTGATTTTATTAAGTAGGACACAGCCCTGGTAGCGTAGTGATAAGACACTGCATTGTCAACCTGAAGACGCGGTTCAAATCCATCAGCTGCTCCGCGGGAGAAGGATGGGGAAGGAATTTACTGCCTCTGAAAACCTGCTGGAGCATCAGCTATGAGTCACTTCAACTCCACCGTACATAAGCACAGTAATAAGGAAAATAAGGAGCTCTGCTGGCCTAGTGGATAGGGAGCTGCACTCTCAATCCAAAGGTAGTTGGCTCAAATCCACCAGTAACTCCATGAGAGAAATACGAAAACTCTCCTCCTGAGCTGTTTAGTCTCTGAAAAATATCTAAAGGGTCAGCTATCTGACCCTCAGCTAACTGAGAATCTGTTTCGATTAAACAGAAAATTAAAAGCACTGCCCAAAAAAGAATTTAAACAGCAACTGTGCCGCACTCTGCTAACTAACAGGAAGGTCTCTGTGCAGCACAGATACTTACAGATGTTCAACTAGCAGCTGAAAGCCTGGCCCTTGGGACCCACTCAAAGGCAGCTGGGTAAGAAACCTGGAGAGCGGCCTCGGAAAGTGACAGCCTGGAAATCCTATCTGGCAACTCACATGCTGCGCTGCTGGTATAGTGGTGAGCACGGCACCTTCCTATCTGCTAGCTCATGTACTGCGCTGGTGGTAGAGTGGTGAGCGCAGCTGCCTCCCTATCTTGACAGCTCACATGCCACGCTGGTGGTACAGTGGTGAGCACGGCATCTTCCTCTCTGACAGCTCACACGCCATGCTGGTGGTAGAGTGGTGAGGATGGCACCTTCCTCTGGTAGCTCATGTGTTGAATTGGTGGTATTCTGGTGAGGATGGTACCTTCCTATCTGACAGCTCATGTGTTGAATTGGTGGTGTACTGGTGAGGATGGCACCTTCCTCTGACAGCTCACATGCCGCGCTGGTGCTATAGTGAGGATGGCACCTTCCTCTCTAACAGCCCACATGTTGTGCTGGTGGTAGAGTGGTGAGCACAGCTGCCTTCCTCTCTGACAGTTCACATGCCACACGGGGGGTACAGTGGTGAGCACGGCATCTTCCTATCTGACAGCTCTGCTCTACACACACCACAAAAAGTGCCCAGGAGTCAGAATCAAGTCACAGGCAGTGAATAAGAAGTATCAACATCCTTTAGTAGTGACCAGAGTCACCATCAACATTCACAAGCACATCCTTGATTATTCCTTATTCTGAAAATAAGAACACCAGAGGGACTCTGGATACACGGCTGCCGCCGCACCATCCAATCAGAACTGCTCAGCTGACTGACCCCCCAGCAGGTTTGCAGGGACATTAATGCACACGAGGGGGCTGCTCATCTGTCCCCCTGGGAGCGGCGGGTGGATGTGAACTGTGTGTCTTTGGGATTTTTATGAGAATATAAAAACATAAATGTCAAACTACAGCATTCACACTGAAACAGCCAGGAGGAGGCAATGATCTTGATCAACACGCAGGTCCCACATACAAGTTACGTAATTAAATGTGTTTCCACCTCTATGAAGAAGTATCTGTATCCCATGAGCTAAAGTGGTGGCCTCCAAAGAGGGCTCCCCACAAGATGAGCCTCGGGGGTTTGAGAAGATACAACTGAATCTGTACTTACCACGGGCACGATTCACCAAATAGAGGAAGACCACAGACAAAAGTGACACTAAAGAGGAAAAGAAAAACATAGGTGTATCTTCCTCCTCAACGACGCCTACGTACCGTAATTACAAAGGAAAGGTCAGGCACAATGGAACCCTTCCTAAAGCATTTAGAATAAACACTTTACATTATTTCTATTCTCTGAAAGCAATAAAAATAAGATGCAAATCCTATTCTCTACGGTCTACTTGAGACTGAAGGTGGCAGGACCAGGACCAGCATATCTGAGTGAGGTCCCAGAAGAGAGGCAGTGGACCACATGCCACCCCCAAACTCCCCGCTCCCTCTAAAGCTGCTCCTTCTGTACACTGGCCCCAAACCACTATTTAGAGAAAAGCCAACAGAAGCAGTCCTTTAGGGAGTTCAGGTTTGGAGAAGACCACATCCACCTTTACATGAAATAACCAACCATAAGAATATGGTCGTTTGCCTCCTAGAACCCCAGGGCCGGGAAGATCTCTGAACGCCAGCTGCTTGGCTTTTTCATTTAAGTTTGGCATAGTGCTTATTTACAGTCAATTAATATCGCTGAAAAGACATTTTCAACGGCACAGCGTCGGCCATTAGAACCAAATATACACTGACATGTGATTTACAATTCAGCTATGTTTTATAATATAAGCTTTAAAAAAAGAACACTTTAAAAAAACAACCTCAAAACACTTTGATGACCTAAAGTTTTGTATTCCTCCAGAATTTGCTTTCTAATAACAGAGTATGTCTCCTTTAAATCTGATCTGCCCATTTCGAAAATGAAGACTTTAAGTGCAGTCTCTTCCTTGTAAAGGATGATCATTGCTTTCACAGCATCACTGTGGCTACTATCTTGTGTTATTGAAGGGTAAATGTGTTTTTTTTTTAAATGGACACAATTCACGTTTGTATTGAAAACAATTTTTTTTTAACCGTTGCTTTACTTTTATCCTACTTCAAGAGTTCTCTAATGCTCCCCAATTTTAACCAGTGGACCCTGATATTAAACAAGAGAACTAAGGCCAAAAGCAATCAGAAGATGTCTATGAACCCCGAGTATTCACATGTAAAATGCACCAATGTCCACAGTGACACTAAGAACGCTTCAGTAGTTCCACGTTAAAAGTGAAAATGTTTTTTAAAAACCTTAAATATTTAAAACAGACAATGAAGCAGAATTTCTGCTTGCTCTTAAGGACAGGAATCACAAAACTCTGTGAATCCTCAGAAAACTAAAAATCTGCTGGAGGGGAAGCCAAGCCCCTAGGTACAAATGAGGTAACACAGAGAGATTCATCTTGGGATCTCACTTAACGAGATGTTAAAAAGAACATTAAAGCTTCCTTTCCAGCCTGTCCCGGTGCTCAGGCCCCCGCACAGAAGGGAGCCTTTCTGCCATCAACGACGTGGTGACCAGAGTCACCATCAACATTCACAAGCACATCCACAGAGTGGGCTTTAGGAAGCGTGCGCCTTGGGCACGCAAGGAAATGCAGAAATTTGCCATGAAGGAGATGAGAACGCCAGATGTTCACACTGACACCAGGCTTAACAAAGCTTTCTGCACGGAAGGAATGAGGGATGGCCCACACCACGTCTATGCACGGCTGCCCAGAAAATGTCACGAGGATGAAGATTCCAAAAAAGCTGTTTACACTGGTTACCTATGCACCTGTCACCACTTTAATAAATCTACAGACCATCAATGTGGATGAAAACAAATCGCTGATTATCAAACAAAGTTATAAAGCTGTGAAAAAAAAGAAAAAGAAAACCTAAAGGTAAAAAAATGAGAACATTTCATGACATAACAAATGAAACAAAACATTGGCATCCAGCATACTTACTAGAAACACAGGCTATGAAAAAAACTTCTAAGAATAAATATCCCCGTGTATCCAGGATCAGGCCAGCAATGATGGCGACGACGGCCAGCCCTAAGTTCTGAATGGACTGCATGCTGCAATTGAACAAACAAGGCCGAAGTCCACAGTCAGGATTCTCCATACACACACTGTACTGTAAGACACAGTTACTTTACTCAATGTTCAGGATGGTGACGACAGAGGAAGAACGCTGTGTGTGTGTCTGGAGGTGAGCTGAGCTGCTAACCTGATAGCCAGGCTTCTCTGGCAGCTGAATCTACAAACAGCCCCAAGAGAGAAAGAGGGGCCCTATCTTCTCATTATTACAACTTCACAAACACAACGGAGGGTCACTGTGAGTTACATCAAGTCAACACAAATGAGTTGGGCTGCTGTTTGGTTTTGCGGGGTTTTTCTTTAATTCATAGAAGAGGCACCCAGGTAGAGAGCACTGGCCAAAGAGTCCATGTGCTAACCACAAGGTCGAAGGTTTGAACCCATCACAGCTGCTCCTTGGGACAGAGATGGGAGGTCTTTGCCTGCAGAGACTGACAGTCCTGGAAATCCTCCAGGGTCCTAGTGTCCTAAGCACCTCTAGGGATTGGAATCAACTCAATGGCAGTGAGTTTAGTGACATAAGAACCATGTATTATTAGACCGCATTTTCAAAGGAAGACTTCTGAGGAATAAGGAAGCCTTTTAATTACAGGAAAATAAAAACTCAAACTATAAAGGAACTGGGACATAATGGCAGGGCAGTCACTTTCTAAAGTCATTTGTTATCTGGCTGAATTGAAACAAACCCTTCAGAATAGTAATTTCTCTTAACATATTCTTGATTACTGACCACTAGGTGAGGAGAAAAAAAGTAACATAAAAGAGAATTTACTTTTGATACAAAGACTTAGGGCCCTGATAATCTCAGTTCCAGGGAAGCAGACAAACACTTGAGATGAAGAGAGTAAGCCTGCTTGTCCTCTTAGGAGTCTGAGCAGCCCAGGAGTCAGCAGGGACAGCTCCTTCCTGCCCTGACACAGACTGAACACACCCGTCCATAGACAGGACAGTCTGCATGCGAAAATATTTAGTCTTAAAACCATACAAACTATTTTTCTCTTCCTTCTCGGGTCTCTACAGGTCAAAACAAACTGAGTGGCCGAGGGTGACCCGTCTTCACTCTCACCCTTTTCCTTCCTACTAGGAGAATCAGAACCGATGCCTCCCTGCCCCCAGTCTCTCTCCACCATAGAAACACGAAGGTGCAAATACTTACAAGCCGTATGCAGTCCCCAGCTGATGCTCAGGAACAACATAGGCCACCATTGGCCACAACGCGCAGGCAAGCAATGAATAGGAGACTCCCAGAAGACACTAGACAAGAAGGGGAATGGAAATGAGCTCTTACACTGAGCAAAAGGTGACTTTCCCCCCGCTTTGCTGCAGCAAGAGTGGCTTAATAGTTAATGCTGAATAACGATGTAAGGGATTTTTTGGGTTGGGGTGAGTTTTTTTTTTATAATTAAGGTAGAACTTTTATCCAAAACACATAGATATCCTGACCCTCACTCCAAGTGTACATCTAGTGAGTCAATACACACTTATTTAACCATTTTCATCACATGTTACAAGCTGGCTTGGATACAGAGTGCATTCAAGGGCCAAGAAGATAATAAAGTTAATTTGCAAAAAGTTTCAGGAAAGCCAGTCCTTTAGAAGTTGTTAGGAATTACAAATGAAGGAACCAGGACATCATGCTAATAATGCTCTAACTAACTTATTTCTAGGTCATTAACAGAAACCTAGATAGCAAGACGCAGAGCCAACATCATCAACCACCTAATAACGTCATCTAATGCTTATTCTTCAATTTAAAAATTCCTGATTTAAATAAAAAGAAGGTATCACTTATACCTATCATATAAGCAAAAGTTAAAATACGGTCAATAGCCAATATGTCAAGGACACCTTCTGTAGATTTTTAGTGAAGTAATTAAATAAAATACATTTTTTAATTAATAATACATTTATTAAAAAGTAAATGTGTTTAGAACAATATTATGTTTAAAAAATGTGAAAATTTTAGCAAATTTTTGAGTTTTAACACTATTTATCATCACCATTTCTGTTAAATTATTGTCATTCTAACAATTTAGGAATTAGTAGAGACAATGAATTACTAGTTTCCTTTTTTTCCTAGATCTTTTGGCTGATAATTAAAAATAAAAGAGGGCTTTAATATTCCGGGGAGTAAGACCCTTACTGAAATAGATAGACCTGGCAGCTGGGGCAATGGGACTAGGTGTGCCCGTGTCGGCGAGGCTGGCTCAGGATGGAGCAGGTTCCGAGCTGTTGTGCTCAGGGCGCTAGGAGTCTAGGCAACTCGAAGGCACATACGACAACATATGTAGATGTTCCTCACTTCATCTCAACGTCTGAACACAAAATAACATTGTGATGTTTTGGTAAGAACTAAGTCACACTCCTGCCTTCTACAGCATCACTTAGTGTTAGTTGACTGTACACACTTTTCAATTGCTGAATGATGTCTCCTTGCATTTAATCTGAATGTTATTCTGACAAACACAATGGAATACTACATGGCAGCGAAAAACAAGGAACTCATGAAATATTACACAAAATGGGTGACCCCTGAGGACATTATGCTAACTGAAATATCTCAGTCACAAAAAAGACAAATATGACATAATGCTACTGTTATAAAAGAGGACTGACATAGGGGTTGGGGGGAGACTGAGAAAGATGGTATAAATAATGTACACGGCACTGAAACAGATGAGGCAGAGAACTGTTTAAAAAGGATATGTGATGAGCTATTATTGTTACGGCAGGAGTCCAGAACAAAGGTAGCATAGTGGAGTGGACTTGGGGGGAGGGACTGAATAACAATGAAAGAATTTTTTCTTTTACTTTTCAAAAAGAAAAGCTAATTGAGGGGGAGGGGTGAGCAGGGAGAAAAGTGCAACAGTGAATGAATGGAAATCCAAAATCTCTGTAAACTTTCATTAAAATCAATTTAAAATAAATTTTAAAAGATACAATTATTAAAGGGGCAGTTTCACCTAGCAATTGTCCTATGGAAATTCTCACTAAATGCACAACGATGTTTGTTCAAAGAAATCTCTTTCAGGTAAGAAATGCAGCTAGCTTATCAGCCTAGTGCTCTTAAAAATAACATTTTTAACACTAACTGGTTTCATGCAACACCAGTTTTTTAATCTACTAAGAGCAGAAAGGAAAGAATACAAAATCACAGGTATTAGGCTCTTTGGGGGTTGGTTGTTTTGGGGTTTTTTGGCTACCTATCACAGAGGAGAACTCTCTGACACAGTGACTGCAGCAATGGAATGGAGGGTGTCAGAGACCAGGCTGGCACCGCACAGGGCAGGCTTCAGTTCTGTTTTCATAAGGTCACCGTGAATCGTACTCCACTTGAACTCACCCAACCAAATGGCTTCTTTTTAATGACATACAGGAAGGGAAAATGAAAATAAGAACTTTGGCCTTAATTAGATGATTTTATTACAACTGAGTTTAGCTTAAGTAAGCCAAGTGAAATAAAAGATGTCTTAAGTATTACTAATTTAAATGGAGACATTTAAAATAATTGTTCGAAAGGCATGAGAATTGCTTTTCTTCCCCACTTTTCTAGCACGGCCCTCACACCACCCAGGTGTACGTTACCATAGCAATCCAGGGGTTCCACAGCGTAAAGGCCAACAGCATGTGGGAGACCAGCGTGATCGCCACGGCACACAGAACCCAGATGATGTTCTTCCCTGTTTTATCCACCAGAAGCCCAAACACTGGGGACAGGGGAGCAGATATGATATACACCACACTGCCCGGGGACAGATTAAATAGTTAAGGAAACACAACAGGGACACATTTTTTCACAATCCCACAGTCCCACAAAACAAACTCTAACTCATCCAACTGAATATTCTCTGAAAATGGTCTCCATTCCCAGTCAGTAGTAAAACTGAATGTAAAACAGCAAGTGTGATACAATGTTTCTGTGACTTTCCATTAGTACAAAGACAGTCAACCAGGATTCCAGTCCCCAGATCATCTGGGATTTCATTCATAGTGTGGTGATCAAATACTTTCTTTGCCTCTTTTAACACAGGATTATAATTAAAGACCCCACAATGCATGCAATAAATACTTAAAGAATTATTGAAGTACCTGTTAATTGCACTTGCTGCCTGGGAGGAAAATTTAAATTTCTCCATAAAGAACACTCTAAAAATTGAAAGAGAGAGAGAATTAAGTACTGACAGGAAACTACTCAATTTATTTTCAAAATTTCAGAAATATTTTCAAAATTAAAGGCTAAAACAAAACCAACTAAAAATAAGTCCAAGTTTAATAAACTTTTCTTTCTTCTTATCCTTTCCCTTATTTTTTTATATTCATTTTCAGTGGCCTACTAAAACCTTAGTGCTCTATTTAACTAAATAAAAGCATCCTGTTACCTGTTTTTCCCTTCTTTATCTTCTAAAACAAAAACACAACATATAAATTTTCAGAACTCTAGGTGTATTATTATAGAGAATTAAGACTTGTTTCTTTCCCTTCAAAGAGATACTTAAAAAGTTCTCTGAATACTACAGTTCTTGTCTTGAAGTATTTAAAATCACAAATAGAATTTATTTAAATATTGCATGTTTTAGAAGTGGGAAGGGAGTGTACCAGAGTTGTATTCTCTCTCCAGACCAATTCAATCTGTATGCTGGGCAAATTATCCAAGAAGCTGGACTCTATGAGGAGGAATGTGTCATCAGGATTGGAGGGAGACTCATCAATAACCTGCTTTATGCAGATGACACAGTCTTGCTCACTGAAAGTGAGGAGGGCTTGAAACACTTATTGCAGTAGATTAAGGAATGCAGCCTTCAGTATGGATTGCATCTTAATGTCAAGAAAACAAAGGACCAAGACCAAGAGACAGCATCATGATGGATGGAAAGGAGACTGAAACTGTCAACAGTTTCATCATACTTGGATCAATATTTAACACCCTTTGTCAGGAAATAAGGAGACGCACTGCACTGGGAAAATCTGCAGTTAGGGATCTCTCCAAATTATTGAGGAGTAGTGATGTCAGTTGGAGGACTAAGATGTGTCTAATTCAGACCACAGTCTTTCTGATTACTAGCTAATCGCAGAGCTGAACAATCAATAAAGATAAGAGAAATAGAATTGACGAGAACAAGAGATATTTCTTGGACAGGCTGCAGCTGAAGTGCTCTTTGGAGACAAGAATGATGAGGCTTCACCTCATGTACTTTGAACATGTTGCTAGAACGTGCTCTTTCTTGGAGAAGGACATGAAGCTGGAAAGGGTGGAGGGTCAGTAAAGGAGAGGAAGACCCTCAACCAGGTGGACTGACACGGTGACTGCTTCAATGGGCTCTCGTGTGTCAGGAAGTGTGAGGATGGCGCAGGACAGAACAGGGTTCAGGTCTTTTGTTCATAGGGTCACTATGAGCCCTGCTCGACTTGACTGCACCGAACAACAAACACTCACATACACTATATACACATGCTGCTGGTTTTGTGAAAATGAAGAGGAAATTAAAAGATAAAGCCAAGCAGGTAACTTTGAACTCTACACTTATGTCTTGCAGAATTACAATCCTATTGTCTAGAGATGCCCTCATCATCGCTCACCAAGACAAAGTGAAAACCTTCATCTCCTTTCTACCTGAGGTTCTCTAACTGAGAAGCAAAGAGAAGGAAAAAAAATACCAGTCCCAAATTAACTACAAAACAAATCAATATTGTGACTCAAAAAGCTACTGGGCATTTCTTCTTTCACTCATTCATGCTGCCAAGTCAGAACCGACTTAGCTGAACCCTCAACAGGTTTTCAGAGGCTGTAAAATCACAGGAGGAGATTGTTCAACTTTATCCTACGGTGGATTCGAACTGCCCCCCTTTGGGCTGGCAGGCAGCACATCTCATCCACTAGGCTATCAAACCCCCAACACTTAATCTCCAATTAGGAAGATGAGTTAAACTGCACATGAAAAACAATCCCCAGGTTTAAAGAAACGATATGCAAATCGATTCACTGCCACCAAGTTAGAAACTGCTCACAGCTGAGCCTCCAATGGGTCTCCAGGTCGAGAACTGCACAAGAGGAGTCGGCCCAATAACCTCCTGCTAAAAGCTGGATGGATGAGACCCGCATGCAGTAACGTCATTTGTATGACTGAACCCTCGTTACAGTATATCCCTCCGAAATGGAATGCAGCAGGATACTCACTTCCCAAGTCCAATGAAAGGGAACACCGCCACGTAATAGCAGACACAGATGATAAAGATGAGCCACAGCGGTAAGGAGAAGTCCTTCACATCCGTCAACTTAATCACCTCCCCTTAGAGAAGAAAGAGGCGACACCACCTGCATCATTCCATACACCAAAGAACTTTATCTAGTTAAGAACAGGTTTCTATAACGTGATTAACCTCTGCCATTCACCTTAAAAACTCTTTTCTCTGTTTAATTCAGTGACATACAGTTCCTTCAAAAGCCAAAGGACTAATGGTGCATATTATAATTGGTGTTGTGGGACACAACGTGCTCGAATGATTATTTTGAGAGGAGAGAAATCATTAAAAAGAATTTTTTTTTAAATGGGTAAAACTATTCCACTGCTAGGAATATACCTTGAGGAAAACAGAACTGAGGCACAAATGGAGATCTGTACACCAATGTTCAAAGCAGCATTACTCACAATAACAAGGATATGGAAACAGCCCACATGCCCAACAACAAACGAATGGATTGAGAAATTGGGGTACATTCACACGATGGGATACTATGCAACACACAGGAGCAACAATTTCAAAAAACACTGTATAACATGGGAGAGGCTGGAGAGCATTATGCTGAGTGAAGGTACTCAGGCTCCTCAGTCTAAATACTGCATATGACCATCATTATAAAACAGAACTAGTAAGATGCGTGTGGACATCCAAAGAGGGCAGGGGAGGGGGCAGGAAGGATGAGGGTGCTAGGAGAAAATCACAGGGTCACAGAGTTTGGTGGTGGAGGGAGGGGTGCAGAAATTAGGAAGGATCGCTCAGTGGGGAACTAAAATGATGGTGTAAAAGAAGCCACAGATCAATGGTTACTAATTTTATAAGAAACAATAAACAGGAATGATCATAAGAAACATAATGTGAATGAAAAAAAAAGAGCAAAAAACTTCTCCACTGAAGAAATGCAAACATCAAAGCAGCACATGAAAAGATACACAATGTAATCAATGATTCAAGAAATACAGATCAAAACCACAAAGAACTGTAACACTTAGATTTTGTACAATTAAAATTAAAAAAAAAAAAAAGTCATAGAAGCCCACAGTGCTGTACTACATTAAGCCCACTAGGCTGGCTATTTTCAGAAAAATGGAGAACAGGTGTTTGTGAAGCTACAGAGAAACTGGAATCCTTGTACACTGCTAGTCAGGATATAAATGATTCATCAGAAAGTACAGTATGACCAAGAATTTCACTCCTAAAACAATGTCTCAAAAAAAAAAAAAAATGCAAGCAGCAGGAACTCAAAACAGGTACAGCATACCAATGTTCATTACAGAAGGAACTCAAAATAGATACTTTATACCAATGTTCATTACAGCAGGGACTCAACTAGATTTAGTATTCCAATGTTCATTAAAACTTACCCATACTGTCAAAATGTGGAAACACCCAATGTCCATCAACAGATGAGTAGACAAGCAGAGTGTGATGTGTGGGGGGGTGTGTACACATACATACACACACAATGGAATACACTGTTGTTTTATAGTGTCCGATCAGGACAGACTCACAGCTGCCCCTCCACCTGGTTTTCAGAGGCAGCAGATTACACGGGACGAGACTGTCCACCTTTCTCCCACCGAGCAGCTGGCCAATTCAAACCATCTACCTTTGGGTTGGCACGTCGAACCATATTCCTTTTGTGTCGGCAACTCCTTATCCTCTAGGTCACCAGACTCCTTTATTAAGAGGGTCAGCTATGCGTCAGCTCCAACTTGTTAGTACACAACAATCACCACCACCAACAGTGACATAAGACAAAATAACAACTGCTCTAATTCTACTTAGGTAAAATATCTAGAACTGGATAATTCATAGAGAAAAAAAAATTATTAGTGGTTACCAAGGCTGGCAAGAGGGGACGGCAGAGCTAATTTAAGGGAGCTCTGGCAGCCCCTGTAAGAAGCCGGCAGACCAGTGGTTACCTAGGGTGATGCTGAACACTGGAAACAGATGATGGTGATAACTCCATCACAAGATACATGCAATTATCATCACTTCGTTCACACACAAAAAAAATGGTTTTTAGGCAAATGTTTATTCTATTTTTACCACAACAAAACTTTTAAAAAGAAAATACATGAGCAAAAGAAAATGGAACCAAAGATTTGTATCTACCTCTCCCAGGGAAATACGTAGTTCTGCAAATATATAACTTCAATGGATACAGCGTATTGCTACACACATTTTATGGAGATCAACGGATACAGCGTACTGCTACACACATTTTATGGAGAAAATTTAGACAACTAAAACTAGAAATTACAAATAAAAGTAAAAAGCATGTATTAAGTCCCCACTGGGTTTAAAACTTTGCCTTAGAAACTTATTTCACACTAAATCACCTCAAAAAGGCTGAAATTCTCCCACGAGCTTTGTTCAGGTTTTAGGGTTTGGGTTTCAGACTCACCTGTTTTTCCTTGCTCTTTATGAAGGATTCTTTCTGCCCTCTGATCCAAGTACCCAAGAGCCAAGGCACAGAGGAGTGAGAGGATACACGTTATTCCTCCTGTAATTCAAAAGGAGACGCAGAAACAGTCAGACAGAACAACATAGACAGGGCAGCACGCACAAAGCAACACGTGGCAGAAAGAGCAGAAAACGTGGCAACCGAGGGGGACGGCAAAGCCTCCAACTGGAGAGAGAGGAAGCCCACCAGGTAAGCACGCAAATGGCAGACTCTACAGAGTGCTGGTGGTGCAGTGGTTAATCACGGCTTTGTGAACTAAAAGGTCAGAGGTTCAAGCTCAGCAGCCCCTCTGTGGGAGATGTGACAGTCTACTTCCACTAAGACAGCAGTTCTGGAAACCCCATGTGCCGGTTCTACCCTGTCCTATAGTGTCGCCATGCAATGAAAGCAAACTAACTGTAAAAGGTTTAGTTTTCTGGTTTTATTGCTACAAGATGGTTGGAGAATAAAGAAGGAAGAGAACAAAACAAACTAGCCTCGTCCTAGAAAACAGCCTGAGGGAGGCTAAGAAATCAGCCTTCCTTTTGTCAACACTATTTTAAGTCAATTACCTACAGATGCCAGAGGAAGTCTTTTAAAAAGTCAGATTCTCTATCTTTTCTGCCTTCTGCTTCATCATGAAGAGTGGCTGTAACCTTCGCTCCTCCCTCCCGGCAGCCCTCAGGGCTCCATCCTATTCAGCACAGCTCTCGGGCTCATTTCCTTTGCTTATCACTCAGCATTACTCATTCATAGTGACCTCACATCACTAAAGTCAATCCCAATGAACAGTGAGTAAGTTTATCCTTCCTAAGAATTGTTAAAGGAAGGCTGTATATGGGCCTTCCTGTGGTTGACATAACACAGTCTGGGTGAAACTCACTGAAATGAGATGTTCTAGTTCTGGAGCTAAAGAGCCGAATGGTCTTACATGCAAAATCCAACCTTTCTGGTTGCCAACTTCTCCATGTGTAAAATAAGGGACTGATTTTCTGATGATTCAGGTCTCTTCCTGGCTTAAAAATTCTAAAGTTCTCCATTGTAAAGGGAATCAAGACAGAATACAGAGATGCATCTGAGAGTTAAAATGAAGACTTTAAGTAAGACAAAGGATGTGAAAAGGATGAGGGAAAACTGAGGAGTCCTTTGGTACAAGTCAGCCTTTTAGGATTACCTCTCTACACTTTCTACAGGGCTGATAGCAAAGGATTAGCCAGAACACAGGCTACACTAATCCTGGACACAGAGCTTTCTTTAACAACAGGTATTTCTAGGGCTCTGCAGAGAAATGTTTACATACAGAGCTTTTTAAAAAGTTCAATGTTGAGAGAAAAAGCACAAGTGGTGTAGCAGGCCTCATGCACTTCTGCGTCTTACTCAGGAACTAATACAAATGAACTCCGGGACAGGGCATCATCACAGTTTTGGGTTAAACATCTTCAATTTGATATAAGAGACACCTAAGCTTCAGGAAGAGTCACGTCCTTGTCTAATATCACAGAACCAGTTCAAGCCAGAATTGGAACTCAAGCTTCTGACTCAATCATAACCTATCACTTAAACTTTTACACAGGATTCAGGTGGCTTTGTGGTTAGAAGTTCTGCTCGAACCCAAGTGCATGCGGTTCAAATCCACCAGCTGCTTCATGGGAGAAAGACGAGCCATCTCCTCCCTTACGATTTACAGCCTCTGAACTCCTGCTGGATGATGAGCTCAGTCGGTTCCAACTTCGTGGCCCAGAACAAGAGCAGGCCTTTTATGAGACTCAAGCTTTATATGGCTACTGACAGAAATTGACCACAAAAGGAATTCTAACTTTTGCTATAGATGATTAATTTACAAATTCCAAGACTACGTGCAGTGAGTATTCACATACACTATCTCATTTTCTCATAACAATGCCGAAACAGACAATCAGAGTAAGTTCCTCCAATTGAAAAAAGCAGGAATAAAAATACAAACAGAACTAATGATAGGCTGTTTCTAGTTAAAGCAAATAATCATTGAGCTGTGAAGGCAAAACTATTAAGCGGTCTAACATTGATTTAGTGTTCTTTTCCCGCTGCCACAAAGTTTTTGGTGACACATTTTCAGAAGAAAGCAGACGTGGGCCATGAGTCCTCACTGACCGATCATAAGCGTGACTCCAAGCGTTGTGTGACCAGCAGAACCCAACGAAGCTTCCATCTGAGAATACAGCCAGCCCATGAGGTTCATGTTGACTGTACTTCCCTGAAAGAGAAAGCAAAGGGTCACTGAAGTCTCAATTATTTAATCTTTGCTTTTTAAAATTAAAAAGGGTAACTTAGAAAAACTCGCTAACTACGATAAAACCACAGGTAAGGTCACTTCATAAAAATGGCAATTTACAGAAAATGCTAGTATGCCAAACAGCAAAGATTTATAAGCTCCTAGAACCAAAGTAAAAATGAAACACAGAAGTACCTAAAACTCACAGGGTCCCTCCATTAAAAAAGTGCCAGTGACTCAGGAAAAGCAGAGGCTTTCCGAGTACTGAGATCAAAAAGAAATTCTTCTTCTGTCAGAAGAGATAGTCTAAGTTCTAACAGACAATATCCTTATTCATTTCTCTATTCATCCAGCAGTTACTGAGTCCCTGCTGTATGCCAGTCACTTCTGAAGGTACTGAAATATAATAATAAAGAGGAAATCAAGAGTTTCCTGCATCACCAGAATTTACATTTTACCAGGGGTAAAGAAAGTAAAATGTACTACCTAAGTAGTTCAAACTGTCTTCCTGTCAAACATTCTTCTAGGTGGTATAGCACTGGTCTGTGCGTTGCTATACAAAGGTAACTCGTGGTTGCTGTGATGCTGAAGACTGTGACAGGATGTGCCAATCGTGGTAATGGGCACCCATGGTGGACAGTGTTGGCTGGAGCTTCTCGACTAAATGAAGCCTGGAAGCAGGAGCGGCATCCACTTCCAAAATGGCTTGTCTCCAGAAACTCTATGTACGAACAGTGCAGTGCTCAGGCCGTTCGTTCATAGGGTCGCTATGAGTCATCTACGACTCGACGGCATCAAACAACAACAACATTACATAGTGAAGACTGTGTTAAAAGGAAGACAAAAGTAAAGCCACGAAGAAGACTCTAAACGGGAGTAGATTCCCTCACATCCCACACATGGTGAGAGCGAGACTTTGCCAGGAGAGTGTGGAAATACATCTCAACAATCCTGATAAACCCTAACACTGCCTCTAACTCAGCAATCTCATTCCCAGTCATTTAGCCCAAAGAGAAAATTGGAAATACAAAGAAAATGTATTACTACAGAACTATTTAAAAGATTGAAAAACTTTTTTAAAAAAACAAAGTGCAGAAATACACAACAGTATGTTGTTGCTGGGTGCCATCAAGTCACAGACAACTCATAGCGACCCTATGAACAAAAGGCCTGAGCACTGTTTATAGACTTTCCAGAGGCAAGCCATTTTGAAAGTGGATGCCACTCCTGCCTCCTAACAAAAGAGTATACTGCCATTAAAAATCAACCTTTCACAACAAGCCATAAATGTTGGAGAGGATGTAGAGAGATAGGAACTCATACATTGTTGATGGGATTATACAATGGTACAACCACTCTGGAAGACAATTTGGTGCTTCCTCGAAAAGCTAAACACAGAAATTCCATATGACCCAGCTATTCCACTGTTTGGAATATACCCCGAGAAAATGAAACCTGAGGCACGGAGACTTGTACACCAATGTTCATTGCGGTATTATGCACCATCGTAAGAACGTGGAACGAGCCCAGATGTCTAACCACAATCAAATGGGTTGAGAAATCATGGTACATTGATACAATGGGTAATACTACACACCACACAGGAGCAATGATTTAAAAAAATTACTGCTTGGGAGAAACTGAAGGGCATCATGCTGAGTGAACTAACTCAATTCCACAAGGACAAATACTGCATAGGATTGTTGTTGTTATGTGCCATCAAGTCGCTTGCGACTTACAGCGGCCCTATGTACAAGAGCTCTAAACGCTGTTCTATCCTGTGTCAACCTAGCCATCTCAAACACACTCATTCCCACCACTCCAGTCACAGAATCAATCCATCTATCTCATCGAAAGTCTTCCTCTCCATCGCCAACCCTCCACTCTGCCAAACATGATGTCCCTCTCCAAGGACCAGTCCCTCCTTGCAACATGCCCAAAGTATGTCAGACAAAGCTTCTGAATCCTTGACTCCAGGGAGCATTCTGGCTTCACCTTCTCCAGGACAAACCTGTTTGTTCTCCTAGCAATCCATGGTATATTCAACACTCTTCTCCAACACCACAGCTCAAAGGCATCAATTCTCTATCATCCCTATTCACTGTCCAGCTCTCTGATGCATAGCACGAAATTACAAAGACTATAGCCTGGATCAGGTGCACCTTAGTCTCCAGCCCGACATCACTGCTCTTCAGTACTATTGAGAGGTCCCTCACAGCTGACTTTCCCAATGCAATTCGTCTCCTGATTTCCTGGCTGCTGTTACCAAGAGTGTTGACTGTGGAGCCAAGTAAACTAAAACTGTTAACTATCTCAATCTCTTTACCATCTACACTGATGCTGCCAATTGGCCCAGTGGTGAGAATCTTTGTTTTCTTGATGTTGAGCTTCAAACTATATAGGAGGCTGCAGTACGATTATTATTATAAAAAACACAAAGATAACTCATGAAACATATATGGTAATGCAACAAAGGGGGTGAGGTTGTGCAGGGAGTAAATCATAGGGTCCCCCAATTTGGTGGGTGGAGGGTACGGTGGGTAAAGGAAATGAGAAAGATCCGGCAGGGATCTGGAAGGACCAGGTAATGATAGGCATGGTTCAATAATGACTCACTTTATAAAACATACTGAATGAGAAGAATTGTATAAAACACAATGTGAATGAAGGACAGTGTGAAACACAATGTATATAAACTTTGGATGCAGACCAATGTAAATAGTTTTTTTAAAAGACAAAAAGAAATCAACCTTTCAATGACAAATTGTATGAACTTATTTCTAACCTAGTCTTGAGAGAAGAAATATGTAAATAATTGTACTAAAGACTTGAATAGATATTTCTTAAAATATGAAGGTAGCAAATAAGCACAAGCAAAGGTGTTCAAAATGATGAGCCAAAAATATGTAAATCCACAAGGCATGCAGCTACTTCATATAGACGAGGATGGCTTTTATCAGAACAAAGGAAAATAACAAGGGGTGGCAAAAACCTAAGAAACTAGGAATCCTTATACACTGCTGCTGAGAACGCAAAATGGTGGTGTCCTTGTGAACAGTTGTGCATGTCCTCAAAAAGTTAACACAGAATTCTCATGATACAGTAACTCCAGTCCTAGGTGCATACCTCAAACAGGGACCGGCCCGAGTTTCCCTGCAGCATTACTTAAAACAGCCAAAAAAAGGAGAAAAGCCTCAAGTGTCCATCAATAGTTAAATGGATAAAGAAAATGTGGTACATTCCCACAATGGAACAGTCAGCAACGAAGACAAGTTCTGCTAAGTGCTACAACACAGATAAACCTTAAACACATGGTAATGAATGAAATAAGTCAGACACAAAAGGATAATTATGCTATAATCTCACATAAACATCTAGAATAGGCAGATGCACAAAGATAAAATTTACTACTGTCTTGGAGAGGGTGAAACCAAGTTTCTCCTTGGAGGCTAGGATTTTGAAGCTCCATCCCACATACTTTGGGCACGTGACCAGGATGGACCAGTCCTTGGAGAAGGACATCATGCTTGGAAGGGTGGAGGGAGAGAGCAAGAGAGGATCCTGGATGAGATGGACTGATACAGTAACAGGAGCAATGAGGGCTGGCGTGTTGGAGTCAGCGAGACTGGCTCAGGACAGGTTAGGCTTCAGAGCTCTTGTACACAGGGTCGCCATGAGTCACAGGTGACTCGACAGCACATAACAACAACAATGGCTACTAGAAGCTATTGGAGGGTATTAGGAATTACTGCTTAAGGGATGCAGAGTTCTGTTCATAGTGCTAAAAACCATCTAGAAATTAATAGTGGTAATGGCCACACATGAGAAATATAATTCATGTCAGTGAATTGACACTTAAAAATTCGTTAAAATGCATATACAGCAGTGTGATTTTTAAAAAAGAATTATAATCATTTTCATGTCATTTTTTAGTTAATGAAAATTTAGTTTTTTTACAAGACTATCTACCGTACAATGAAAATTTGGTAAAATGACCATTAAATTTTGAGAGCTGAGTGGCAGATAAGTCTTAATTATTCTACTGGTTTCCTAATTTTGTTACAAATTACTACAAAGTAGTAGTTTAAAGCAATGCTTCTTATTTTCCTAAAGATTGAGTGCTTAGAAATCTGACCAGGTCTCACTGAACTAATGGTGTCAGCAATGTTGCAATCCTTTCAGAATGTTGCAGGGAAGAATCCGTTTCTTGCCTTTTCCAGTGTCTAAACTTCTAGTAGTGAAACTTCATCTCCCATACTTTGGGCACGTTGTCAGGAAGGGTCAGTCCTTAAAAAAAGACATCACACTGGGAAAGGTCAGCGAAAGAGAGGAAACCCCTCAACAATACGGACTGGCATGGTGAATGTATCAATGGGCTGCAGAACAGGACCAAGTTCAGATCTGTTGTTCACAGGGTCATTAGGAGTCAAAGTCGACCTGACGGCACCTAACAGGAACAACAAGAAAGCCTGAATTCCTTGCCTTGTGGCACCTTCCTCCATCTTCAATGCCAGCTGCATAGCATGAAAATGTGATTTTTAATGACAAAGATAACAACCAAAAAAACTTACAAAATCCACCTCAACTCTCTGTTCATAGGAATTTATGGGGGGGGGGGGACTTATGAGCTATGGAACCACCAAAACAACTTACACAAAACATTAAAAAATTAGACAGTTGTTACTCTGGTTTCCATGCACTCAGATCAATCCTGGAACACATGTCCACTTCCAGGTTCCAAATGCTGGAGGGACAATGACCAACAGGGGTGTGTCCATAGACATGTGGGTAAAAGAATGGAAACCACGTCACGTGGATTAAACAGCCACAGAAAATGAGCAGTTAACTGAGAACTAAAGAACTATCTCTGACCAAGTCAAAGTTCTGTTACAAGAAGAGAGGGCAACTACATTAAGCATTAAAAGCAACTTCGAGGTAGATTTCGTCTCTGTAAGAGATTAAGCTCAGGACACTAGCATTAAATAAGTCGATAGACTGGCCTTTCACAGAGCGACCGCCCCCATTCACCAAAGGTGCAGAGCCTGGATGTGAAGACTTTGACAGTTCATTCACATGGTGCCATTGAGTCAGAAGCAACTCAGCGCTGACCACTGGAGCTCCAAGGCTGTAACTGCCAAAGAAGGAGATTGCCCATCTTCCTCCACGGAACCACTAATGGATTCAAACCAACAGAGAGGCACAGCCTCTGAGTGAGCAGTGAAACTCACGTGCACCCCGTCAACAAAGCTCCTAAAATGGGCAAGAAACGAGGCAACAAAGCCTGCACAGCATTACATCTGAATTAACTGTCTCTGAATTATTATCTGTCTCTGAGTTATTATCTGTCTCTGAATTAACAAATACAGTCACTGTAGACTGTTCCCTAAAGAATATAGGGTTGGAACGGTCTTAAAGCAAAGTAGATGCTTATCTCTAGAGATACAAATCAAAAAATCAGCATGTAATTTTCTAAAATACTAATGTAACTAAAAGACACACACACATACACCATCCTATGACCTTTTAAGTGGTGACTACAAGATTTAAACATTTGCTTCCTATTTGGTTTCATTCCATTTGTCAGAATACTTACAATTCTAGCCATGCTAAGTTGGAGTCCAAACACCAGGTTTAATTCTTTGCCTTTAAACCAACTCACAGCGTAGGTATTTTGGGCAACTGCTAAGGACTCCCCACCGGTTCTAAAATTAGAAGGAAAAGTCACAGCTGTTAAATAAATATCATAGGTAAAAGAAAAATCATAGCTTTACCAAAAAGCCCACAAGTAGACAATACTAAAGTCTACTGCCATCAAGTTAATTCCAAACCACAGTAAATCTATAAGACAGAGCAGAACCAACCCATAAGGTTTCCAAGGCTGTAAATCTTTTAAAAGTAGACTACCACATCTTTCTCCTGGATTGTCTGGTGGGTTTGAACTGCCAACTTTTGGACTAACTTCTGAGAGCCACTGAGGACCCATTAAGCTATAGAGTAGGTTTACAATATGGACCATGTCGTTCCCCTTGAATGCAGGTGCGCTTGTGACTACATCAATTAGAATATGACAGAAGTGAAGCCTGAAATGTTACAGGAGGATGAGGCCCAAATGGGAGAAAGAATCACCCGAACACTAGCTGCATTAGAGGAAGAGGCTTTTATTGCTGGTGGAGCTACAGCAGACTAATGTTTTAAGAACCGAGCTCCCCAATCTGCCTGTGTCTTTTCCATTTATAGGAATACACAAGGCAAAATGGGGAGCGCTCAGCAGGTCACGTTCCCACTGGTGGTTTCTGGTTGAGCAGATTTTACAAAGGCAGGAAATGTTAGTGTCTCTGTGTAACCTGAGCGACATGTTCCAAAGGTGGAAACCAGGAAAGCGAAGTTCCTCAAAGTTATCAGTACTCAAGACCGTAAAGACATGATTCCTTGGGTCATCAATAGGCATGTCATTTGTCTTTTGCCTTTTCACTTGCTGTTGGAGCCTGAGCCACGCTGTGAGCAGTACATTTCGTCCAAGTTCATCACGTTATGATAAAGACAAGCTCATGGTTAGATGCTCTAGTCAGGTGTCCTCAAATTCAATCCCCCAACAACTGGAGCCAGAGGTATGAGTGAACAAGCCTTCTGACGACACCAAGCCCCAGCCTTCACTGACAAGCCATCTACACATACCCACTATAAAAAGCTAACCCACACAGCCATGAACATCATGAGTAGTCACAGTATACTAAGTTTTGGGGTAATCTGAAATGTAACAGTAGATTCCAGGGTGACGCCATTGTGCAGAATGCAAATGCTTCACAGCAGTTCTTCCTTCGAGGCTTTGATCGTTCAGCAGCAGGTCATTAGGCCTTTCTTCCAAGTGCCTTAAGGTTGGTTCAAACGGCTAGAATTTCAGTTAGTAGTTGCGTACTCGTTTGTACCTCCTGACTTGTCAAGAGTCAGAAGTGACTCAGTCAGTGGTAATGGTGGTGGTGGTGGGAATAACAGCAACCACTGACAGCCAATAAGGGAATCTGGCTTCCCACACCACCAACACACTACAAAATGCTGGTAAGAGCACAGTGATTCATGTTTCGTGAAAACACAAATCTCTTTTCAGGGAACATAAAAGCTCTCCATCAATCATTTCCTGGTTTACTTCATTACTCAGCATTCTCTTCTCTCCTGGGTTTTAACTTTCCTTCAGTGAGTTTCACATGCTTAATCATTCCACTCTCCCACTCCTCCCAGTACCTTCTCCCTCTCTGTATCCTAACACTGAACCCTCTTCACCATTCCATCCTAGTTCAAAACTATTTTCCCATCCTCTACTATGGATTGAGGCTCAATGTCAAGAAGACAAAGATTCTCACCACTGGACCAATTGGCAGCATCAGGATGGATGGTGAAGAGACTGAGATTGTACACAGCTTTAGTTTGCTTGGCTCCATAGTCAACAGTCTTGGCACCAGCAGCCAGGAAATTAAAAGGCGCATTGCAATGGGAAAGTCTGCTGTTAGGGACCTCTCCAAAGTGCCGAAGAGCAATGGTGTCTCTCTGGAGACTAAGGTGCGTCTGATACAGGCTATGGTCTTCGCAATCACCTGTTATGCATCAGAGAGTTGGACAATGACCAAGGAGGATAGAAGGAGAATTGATGCCTTTGAGCTGTGGTGCTGGAGAAGAGTATTGAGAATACCATGGACTGCTAGGAAAACAAACAGATTTGTCCTGGAAAGGGTTAAACCGGGTGGCTCCTTGGAGGCAAGGATTCTGAGGCTCCGTCTAACTTACTTTGGACATGTAGTGAGGAGAGACCGGTCCTTAGAGAGGGACATCATGCTTGGGAGGGTGGAGAGGAAGGCCCTCTATGAGGTGGATTGATTCAGTGACTGGGGTAATCGGGATGGGAGTGTCAGAGACAGTGTGATTGGCACAGGACAGAGCGGAGTTTAGGGCTGTTGTACATAGGGTCGCTATGAGTCGCAGGTGACTCGACGGCACGTAACAACAACAACAACTATTCTGAATCCTATATCTCTATCAAGGCTCCTTCATCCATGAGGTCATTTAAAATCCAACCACATTTTCTTCTCTGAACTTCCTACAGATCTTCACTGACACTTTGTTTCCTTCTTTCACTTTGAGGCCTAAATAATTTGTTAGGTGCCATCAAGTCCAAAATGACTCATAGTGATTGGATGAACAAGAGAGCTGAACTCTGTCCCATCCTGCGCCACCCTCATCCTCTCTGACATACGTGGGCCTACTGCTGCCATCACTGGGTCAATCCAGCTCGCTGGGTGTGTCTCTCTGTTTGGCTGACTCTCCACCTTTCCAAGCATGGTGTCTCTTTCCAAGAACAGCCCCTCCTAACAACATATCCGAAGTATGTGAGACAAAACTTTGTCAACCTGCTTCCAAAAAGCACTCTGTTCACACTTTCTTCAAGACAACTGTTTACTCTTTTTGCATTTGTCTACTGAGGAGAAGAAGGGACATGGAGGCAAATGGCATGAGAGCCTTTCTGAAAGAGCCAGAGGGAGTAAGAGCAGCACAGCCTCTAATCACTGCAGAGCAGAAAGCAGATGAGAAGTCTTAGCTCAGTCCCATGGTGTGACTAGAGTCACACCAACAGCAAGAGGTCTGTTTATTCATTGTTGACACACAGTTACGGTACTGAGAATGGGGTTACTGGGGAAGTAAGTTGGAGAGGCAAAGAATATCATTCAAAACAAGCCCAAGTTTCAAAGCAATTAGTCCAGGCTCTGGTTTCAGTTCAGCAGTCAAATCCAAATCATCCAGGAAAGTTAGACTCATAGCAGTTGTAAAAGCTTCTCCTTCAAGCATCTGGCAAGAGCAAAAACCTTTATATGTGGTCTTTATCTCAGGGCTCCTCTGCTTGTATCTTGCCACAGTTTTTCCATAGCAATGCCAGTCTTTCCACCACCATCATCAGGGTCTTGCTCTCACCAGTGTCTTGCTCCAGTCTCCCTCAAGTCCTGTCGCCACAAGCCTAACTCACTGCAAGTCTTGCTGCCCCGTGTGGGAAGCACTGTTTTTCTTATTCTACTCCCACAGCCATTGATGATTTGTAAGACCATCTGTCTGTAGTTAAGTTAGGTGGAGACCACCTAATGTAATGGCTAAAAAAAGCCAACATTTAGGCTAACACCAAAGCAGTCCATAGAGTATTCAGTACTCCAACAACACAATTCAAAGTCATCCATTTTTCTTCTGTCATCCTTATTCATGTTCCGGTTGGTGGCCTAGTGATAAGGAGTTATGCTGTAAACCCAAAGGTATATGGATCAAATTCACCAGCTGTTCCACAGAAGAAGGCAATTTCCTCTCAAATGATTTACTGCCTAAGAAAAGCTGATGGAGTTTCACCTGTAAGTCAGTTTCAACTCAATGGTACAGAACAATAATTAATATGTTAGGATAAATAAAATTATGCATAACTTACCCAAATACAAACCTTCCAAATTCCATCAGCCAAAAAGCATTAAATAATCCACCCAGAGCAAAAACAACCTAAAATGAAGAATTATTCTATTAATTAAAAAGTAAACTCAAAGTATTAAAGAGATACAATAAGTAACTTAGATATGAGACCCTCTATGGTGATTTTAACATTCCTCCTTAGTAAGTTTATGAAATCAAAATACTAATGCTAAACTGTTTTGAAGCTTAAAATAGAACTTTTTGTTTTAGCACATAATAATTGTGCTTAATGGCATTGTTGTCTGTACACCCTCTCAAGCATGATGTCTTTCCAAGGACTGGTCTCTCCTTTAAACGTGTGCAAAGTATGTCACACAGAGCAATCTTCAGAATCCTTGCCTCCAAGGAGCAGTGTGGTTTCACCCTCTCCAGGACAAACTTGTTTGTTCTCCTACCAGTCCAGGGTATATTCAACAGTCATTTAATCTATCTTTCCTGGTCTTCCTTACCTGTCCAATGCAAACAAGGCAGCTAAAAATAATGGTACCCCATCTGTTGAAAAGAAAGCAAGATACACATATAGAAAGAACAAATGTTAATTAAGAGCACATTACTACCAAATCAATCAACAATTCCCTCAGTAACAGTCACTTTTTTTTCTTTTTTGCCACTCTCCCCACCCACTAAAAAAAGAATAATAAAGTGCTACACTGCTTCTAATGTGTGCAGTTTTCCTAGGCTGACTGTACATTAGCAGAAGCCTAGCTTGATGTGGAGACTCTAGTCTTTATTAATACTATTAATATGTTAACATGATCCTGCACCATCTCTTACTTCATGTATCATTTTTACAAAGTTCTCAAGATTAAAACGTTAAAATCTTTAAACTCTCTACAAAACTTTTATTAAGAATTTAGGACTGATTCTAAAAATTCAGGTTAGATTCTTTTAAGTGGTTAGGATTCTATATTGAAGAGTCAGCAATGACCATGTTACCACAATCACAAATATACATAATTTAACAATCACTATCTGACTAATGTTATCCTGGAGAAATAAATCCACCAGATGCTCCTCAGAAGAAAGATGGGTAATTCTCTTCCAAGCGACGTACAGCCTCCAAAAACTACTGGAGGCTAATCAGTTCCAATTCAACAGCTACAAGAGTGAGTTGTTGTTGTCGTTGTTGTTAGGTGCCACTGAGTCGAGTGGGGCCCCTAGCGACCCTATGAACAACAGCCCTGAACCCTGTCCTATCTTGTGCCCTCCTTGCATTTCCTGGCACACTAGAGCCCATTGCAGCAGTCACTGTGTTAATTCACCTTGTTGAGGGTCTTCCTTTCCTTCCCCATTAAAGGAATGGCCCCTCCTAGGAACATGCCCAAAGTATGTGAGGCAAAGCTTTATCACTTCTGCCTCCAAGGAACACTCTGGATGCACTTTCTCCAAGATATATTTGGTTTTTTTAGCAATCTGTTCAGTACTCTTCCCCAACACCACAACTTAAAGGCATCAATTCTTCTTCTGTCGTCCTTAGTCACTGTCCAGCTCTGAGATGCATAGTAAGTGATCAGAGGGATCATGGCTTCAATCAGACACACGTTAGTCCTCAAAATGACATCAACTGACTCCTCAATAATTTGAAGAGGTCCCCAACTGCAGACTTTCCCATTGTAATATGTCTCCTGATTTCCTCACTGCTGGTACCAAAGGTGCTGACTGTGGATCCAAGGAAGATGAAGTTGTTGGCAGTTTCAATCTCTTCTTCATCCGTCATATTGCCTAAAGGTCCAGTGATAAGAATTTTTATTTTCTTGACATTGAGATGTGACCCATATTGAAGGCTGTTTTCTTTGATCTTCTGCAACAAGTGTCTCAAGTCCTCCTTACTTTCAGCAAGCAAGGTTGTTCATCTGTGTAACACAGGTTATTGATGAGTCTTCCTGTGATCCGTATATTACATTTCTCTTCATAGAGTCCAGCTTCTTGAATAATTTTTTCAACATACAGACTGAATAGGTATGGAGAGAGAATACAACTCTGATGCATTCCCTTCTTCATTTTAAAACATGGAGTGTTTCCCTTGCGCTATTCGCACAACAGCCTCCTGGTCTAGATAATAGGTTTCACATGAGCACAATTAAGCACTCTGAGATTCCCATTCTTGTCAATGTTAGCCATACCTTGTTATGATACAAATGCCCTTAAAAGCCAATAAAACTTAACCAGGCATTCTTCTGGTATTCTTTATTTTCAGCCAGAATCCATCTGTCTGGTGTCATGGCCACTTCTAAATCCTGCTTGAACTTCTGGCAGTTTCTTATCTATGTATTGTTCCAGCCGTTTTTTGAATTCTTATCAGCAGTATTTTGCTTGCATGTGATATTAATGACATTGCTCAATAGTTTCCACATCCTGTTGGATCATCTTTCTTTGGAATGGAAAAATATTGAGCTCTTCACAAGAGTGAGTGAGTATAATAAAATATCAGAATTAGATTTCTTAAAGGTCATCTGAATAAACCAAATATTCTGAAGCTAAAATCACTCTCAAGATCTTTGTAGGACAGCCATCCCACATTCTCCAGAATATGCTACACTGCAATATTTACTATGATCCTAGAGCAATTTATATTATCTCCTGTCAAATCTTCATCATAATACGCAGAATCTGTTCTCCTTAAGTTTCAAGCTAACTCCACACCTTAAGGCCAACCCAAATAAACAAACAATCCTTACTTCATACTCTAACCCTTCAAAAAGTTCCTCTCCAAGTCTTCCACACAAGTGCCCTCAACGTTCTCTGTGGTGTAAAGACCCTTCAACATCCTGGTCTCTGTCTTTCAAAAACAGTTCTCCCAAAATCTCCACTAATAACATACACACAAAACTGTAGGCTGAAAAGTGGCAGAGCTCACTTTGTTATTCCTTCCTCAGCAGCAAAAAAAAAGCAGTTTAAAAAAGTCCAGTGCCCAAAGGCAGAAGGAGAATGAGAATCTCACTGAGGCCGAGGAGATACAGACCACCTACAAGCCAAGTACCTGCACTCTTCATGACCTTCCAAGTGAGGAATTATTTTCTGTATTTTCACAATGACAGAACTGAACCTCAGAAAGCCACACGACTACAAAATGGGACAACTCTAAACCATGAGATTCAGCTCCCACTCGCTCTGATCTCAAATGTGGGTATATCTACCATTATTCCATCCACATCATCCACAAGCTTCGACCTGAAGTAAATGGCTTGAAGAAATAGGAATCAAGTTTCAAAAACCAATTCAAGAGAGAAAGAAAGATTATAGAGGGGGAAATAATATAGATTAGCATGGTCCGTTCGGAAGTTTACTCAGTCATTTCTAGAAAAACACTTAGCTTTGTTCTGTATTTTCCTAATAACCAATTTTTACCCACGAGTAATATTTTTACATGCTTACCGTATTCCAAACACTCGATCTATCAAAAAGCCACCAAAGAAACACAATACTACATTGGGCCAAGAATACCAGGCATACAGGAACATAAATTTTGTGGTGTTCACCTGCATATCCTACAAGGGAAGAAACAAATTTAGCAACTAAGAAATCAAAGCAGAAAGTTTTCTGAATTCTTTCTCTGTAGAGCAGGGGTTTATCAGGCATTCTTAAGTCTCTTTAACAAGGAGTAAGACCAAAAAGAATTTTATCTCTTTGAACTGTGGTGGTGGGGGTGGTGGTTATTGTTTGCCATGAAGTCAGAATCGACTCTAGCTGATCTTCTAGTGGGTTCTCAGAAACTGTAAACTGCACAAGAGGAAACTGCCTATCTTTCTCCCTAGGAACAATTATTGGATTCAAAGATTATTGGCAATACAATTCCTTAAGCACGAGGCCACCAGAACTCCACTGAACTGCAGTATTGGAGAAGAATTTTTAATACTATCATGGTCTGTCAAAATAAAAGAACAAATCCATTTTAAAAGAAGTGCAGCCATAATGTTGCTAAGAAACAAGGAGAGTGAGACTTCATCTCATGCACTGTAGGCTGGTGATCAGGAGGGGTCTTGTCCCTGAAAGGACATTATACTTGGAAAACCAGAGCTGCAACAGAATGGACCAGCACAGTGACTGGAACAAGGGGCTTAAGAAAAACAGTGGCTGCCAGGATGTGTGGGGTGAAACAGGGTTCTGTTCAGCTCTACGAAAGGTTGTTATGAGTCAGAGTCAAATGCCAGCACCCAGCCACTACCACTGCCTTGAGAATCTCATAAGAGCTAAAGCCCCTGCTCTCGAAAACTTATATGCCATTCCAGGGGCGTCACGATCCATGAAGTGAGGCCACAGACATGCCTGCCTGCACCCTCTCCACACTACCAGGTCAGGAGCTCCTTTCATATACGCAAGAGAGTCATTCCATTCCATCCACATCCTCCATCAACTCCTACCTAGTATTCTTTCTTTCCTGCATGGAGTCTTTCTACATACATTCTTCCCTGCTTAACGGCTAGCGAGTTACATACATACATACATATAAATACAAAAAGACCACTTTAAAAAAATGCCTGAAAGTATAAATATTAAATATGATTTTATTATGTAAAAAGTACAGTAACATGACATATACAATCTTTTGTAATTAATGTTCCTATTTTAAAAAACAAACAAATCACAATCATAAAGTATTTAAGAAATAAAACAGATATCCTCTAAAATAACTTTGCATTCTAGTAGCTAAGCAATGAAGAGTGAATGCAAACAAAAATTTGCTAATACTGCTTGGTAATACTTTGGAAACAGCACAGAATTATATACTTACACTGTGAAACAATTTAGAATCACATGTGCTACTAATGAATTCCTGACGCCACGCACTCTAACTCAAGAAGGTCACTCATTGATCTGGTGGCCACAGATGGTCAAGTGGATTCAGGGTGCAACATTTCAGCCTCGACAGCCTGAGAGCTGATGACAGGCCAGTGGCTATTATCTGCTCCAAAGCAAACAAAAGAAATGCAGGTGATACTTTAACTTACCCGTTGGATCTGAGTCTGAAGGGCAGCAGGATTATCATAGCAAAAATAGCTGCCTAAAAAAGGTAAGAGCAAATATAAAAATACTGTACATTAAAAAGCTTCAAGTTGTAATTCTATCTCAGTTTGTCTACACTAAGGGTCAAGGACTCACAGAGTGGAAACTTTCTGGATCACCTTCTTAGCCATCAATATTTTCTAAGCTGCAGAGAAGGCACATTGCCATGGGAAAGTCTGTTGTTAGGGACCTCTCCAAAGTGCTGAAGAGCAGTGGTGTCTCTCTGGAGACTAAGGTGCGTCTGATAC
>NW_006399810.1:2216688-2222333 GCF_000299155.1 Elephantulus edwardii
CAGTCAGTTGGCCAAGTGGTTGTTCTCCAGATTTCTTGGCACAACTTGGTGAGTACATCCAGGGCAGCATCTGTTAGCTGAAATATATCAACTGGTATACCATCTATTCCTGGGGCCTTATTTTTTGCTATTTTCTTCAAAGCAGCCTAAACGTCTTCCTTCATCACCATAGGCTCTTGCTTATATGTTATTTCCATAGTTTTCTAATAATTTTACTTGAGTTCCCTACTTAAGTGCAGAGGAATGGAGTTTAGCTATTCTGGCACACATGAATTTGGATCAACAGTTCTAATTCTGCATGCAAATACCAAAATCCAGGACCAAGTAGCTCAGTGAATTTAACAGAAGAAAGTATGTTAAGCTGAGAATACAAAGATTCAAGTGGACCATAAAGTCTGTGAGGAAGGGTTAGAATGAGAAGTGGAGATAGATTTTGAAATTAAATTTTAAAAGAAATTAAAATTTCTTTTTAAAATGGTATCAATGATAAAGTCTCTGGTAACGTATAGGGTAATATCCCTTTATTTCTCCATAAACTCTCTTCAGAATATTTTATAAGCTGTTGGATCAAAAGGGAGCTCTAGTGTCCTGTGGACAGAATTGTACTGCTAAATCAAAGGCAGGCAATTCAAATCCACCAGCCACTCTGAAAGAGAAAAACAGATAATGCCCTTCCCTGGAGATTTACTGACTGTGAAAACTTGTTGGAGCGTCAGCTGATTCTGTTTTGACACTGATGAAAGAGGTTCAAAGGGAAAGCAAAAAGTCAGTCTCTAACTCTAAAAACCAGGCAGGTAACCAGAAACTACCAAAACCAGCTCAATCTGTATGATTAAGACAGGGTGCTCCTGCAGCTTACTGGGAATAAACTGCACTGTCAACTGTAAGGCAGCCAGTTCGAAGTCACCTTGCTCTAAGGAGAATGATGGGCAATCTCCTCGAATGAGATTTTCAGCCTCTGAAAATCCACTGGAGGGTCGGCTATGCTTTCAACTCAAGGACAGTGAGTAACAACATGTTTCTAAGAATACTTTCATTGGTTTGTGTTAAGCCTTCGGTAGTTCGTTTTAAACGCAGCAACAAAATAGCATGTAAAGGACCTCCATGATATGTTCTAAAAAAGGGAGGTAGGGTTTGTAGGGAGTAAAAGGGTTAAGAAACCAAAGTGTTCTTCATTCATACATACATACATACATACATACATAAATTCCAGCAGTATCATTAAAAATTAACCACCCCAAATCCCTAAACTTGCTTATTTCATGGTTCTGTGAAAAACATACCAAACATTACTGCCAGTAGCACAAATGAGTTATTCAAAAGTTGAAACATGTTTTAGAAATTATTTCAGGAAATTGCTCTCTGAGCCATCAAATTTCTTAAGTAAAATAATCCACCGACAAGGTAACCACAAGCCCCAAATCATCATTGCTTCACAGATGGCCAGAAAGGGTAAGAAAATGTATCTGGAGCAATCTGCAAAGCACACTGTTTTTACAAGTAGAATGAGGAACATAACCCTTGTTAGCAAAATAACTAAAAAATATGACTAGTGTTGCTTTTGTTTGGGGGTATTTGTTTGTTTGAGGCACGAGGCAAAGAGAAGGCGGATAAGGGAGAAACAAAGTTTCTTCAGTCCTCTTTGCATAACCTTCTCAGACAGCAACCTTCCAAAGACCAGCGCGATGCTTAGCGGTCGTCCCGCGGGTCAACCCGAGGAACAAATCCCTTTCCGTTCTAGCCTCCACGCCTCACCTTCGGGGAAGATCACTAATTTGCACATCCACGGGCTCCGAGGGGCTGCGAAGGGAGTGGAGACCCCGCGCCGAAGCCTGGAGCTGTGCTGACACCCCGTGGCACCAACGGGCTCCCTGCGGGTCTCCAACTCTCTGACTCCACAGAAAGTTAGGAATCCCTTCATTATCAACCCCTCCCCACCCCATCAAACGACTCACCAAAGCCAAGAAAGCACATAAGCAATAGCACCAAAAGCCGATGCGCCAGACGGCTGGGGTCGCAGAGAGCCGCTAGCACCCCGGCGGTCCCGGGAGCAGCGCCGGCGCCTCCCGCGGCCTCGGCGGGGCCTCCGGCCAGCAGAGCCCGCGACTCATCCTCCTCTTCCTCCATTAAGCCGGCCAGCCGGGCACAGGAGGCGGGCGCAACTGCTGGAGCCAAAGGCAGAAGCACAGCCTCCAGCCCAGCAAAGACAGGGGTCACATGACCGCCGCCGCTCACGTGACGCCCGCCACGTGACGCAGGGCCACGTTCACGTGAGCGGCCGTGATGACGTAAGGCGGGGGTGGCGGGGCGGGGTCTGTGACGTCTGTGCGCGGAGGCTGTTAGGTGCGGGCCAGTAGGGGGCGTTCCATGTCGGCTTTCACACTTCGCAGTTATGCAGCATTCGGGCTACGTGCATTCCATGTTCCAATTACTGAGCAATGTTTGTTACTGTTTTTCCTCATTTCAGCTGGCTTCCAATCTGGATCCACCACTACTTTACTATAACGTATCCTCTTTAGTGTTCAGGGTTTTCAAAGGCCTGCAATTTAGGAAGTAGAACGCATGAACATTACTGAGATGATGGACCAGCCTTGGCCACTTTGAATCAGATAATCATATGGTACGTTATGCTGGGAATGAAAAACGTATGAAGAACGGTGGTTGCATTCATAGTCAAAAAGTCAAGTTCTATGCTGAAAGACAATGTTGTGAGTGATCATATAATGTTCATACGCACACAAGGAAGACCTGTTAACATGACTATTACTCAAATATACACTCCTGTATTTGGAGCCAAACAGGAAAAAATACACAATTGCTACTAAATCTTGCAGCCCGAAATTGACTGAACGTGCACTTAAGATGACTGGAATACAAAAGTGGGAAACAGTGAAGAAGGAATGTTTGTTGTTGTTATTTGCCGTCGAGTCGTTTGCGACTCATAGCGACCCTATGTACAACAGCCCTAAACCCTGCTCTATCCTGTGCCAATCGTATTGCCTCTGACACACCCATCCCGATTACCCCAGTCACTGAATCAATCCATCTCATAGAGTGTCTTCCCTTCCTGCGCTGTCCCTCTACCCTACCAAGCATGATGTCCCTCTCCAAGGACCTGTCCCTCCTTACAACATGCCCAAAGTATGTCAGACGAAGCCCCAGAATCCTTCCCTCCAAGGAGTAGCCTGGCTTAACCCTCTCTAGGATGAATCTGTTTGTTTTCTTGGCAGTCCATGTTACATTCAATATCTTCTCCAGCACCACAGCTCAAAGGCGTCAATTCTCCTATCCTCCTTGGTCACTGTCCAACTCTCTGATGCATAACAAGTGATTGCAAAAACCATGGCCTGTATCAGGCGGACCTTAGTCTCCAGAGAGACACCATTGCTCTTGAGTACTTTAGAGAGGTCCCTAACAGCAGCCTTTCCCATCTCAATACGGTTTTTTTTATTTCCTGGCTGCTGGTGCCAAGAGTGTTGACCATGGCGACAAAGCAAAATATTACAATTAAATGTGCGAGGAGCTAGAGTCAGAAAATCAAAAGGGCCGAACTCGTTCAGCATTTCTTAAGCTCAAGGAACTGAAGAACAAATTCAAACCTCGAGTTGCTATAATCAAGGATGCTTTAGGCAGAATGTTGAATGATCCAGGAGGCATCAAAAGAAGATGGAAGGAACATACTGAGTCATTGTATCAAAAGGAATTGGCAGATACAGAAGAATTTAATGAAATAACATTTGCGCAAGAGCCTATGATGATGAAGGAAGAAGTTCAAGCTGCTCTGAAGGAAATAGCAAAAAATAAGGCCCAAGGAATAGAAGATATACCAATTGAAGTATTTCAGCTAATAGATGCTGCCCTGGATGTGCTCACCAAGTTGTGCCAAGAAATCTGGAGAACAACCACTTGGCCAAACTGACTGGAAGAGATCTATATTTGTTCCCATCCCAAAGAAGGGTGACCCAACTGAGTGTGGAAACTACAGAACAATATCATTGATTTCACATGCAAGCAAGATTCTACTGAAGATTATCCAAAAACGACTGGAACAGTACATCAGCAGAGCACATCAGCAGAGAAGAAGGAATAGTAGTTGAAAAATGCGAGTTCGGTGATAGAAATGAGACTGGAAGTAGAATGACTGAATTTTGTATTTACAATTCATTGAGAATTTCTTTTTTAAAAGACAAAAACAACAACTTTACAACATGGACCTCACCTCATGGGCTGCATAAGAATCAGATTGACTATATTTGTGGAAGACGTCATTGGAGAAGCTCAGTATCAGCAGTTAAAAATAGGCCAGGAGTAAACTGCGGATCAGATCATCCATCAATTACTCATATGCAAGTTCGAACTGAAGCCAAAGAAAATGAAAATAAGTCCACAGGAACCAGTATATGATCTTAAAACAATTCTATCTGAATTAGAAGTGGTTGTGGTACCAGGGATATTACTGCTGATGTCAGACGATTCCTGGCTAAAAGTAAGGAATACCAGAAGAATGTCTATTTAAGCTTTATCAACTATGCAAAGGCATTTTATTGTGTGGATCATAACAAGTTACGGCTGACATTGAGAAGAATGGGAATTCCAGACCACTTAATTGTGCTGGTGTGAAACCTATACCCGGACAAGGAGACTGTTGTGGGAACAGAGCAGGAGAACATTGCAAGGTTTAAAATTGAAGAGGGAGTGCATAAAGGTTATATTCTCTCTCCATACCTGTTCAATGTATGCTGAGCAAAAGTATTCAAGAAGCTGGACTCTATGAAGAGGAGTGTGACATCAAGACTGGAGGGAAACTCATCGATTACCTTTGTTATACAGATGACACACCTTGCTTGCTGGAAGTGAGGAGAACATGAAGCACTTGTTGAAGATGATCAATGCTGAACACACCCTTTGGTGTGGACTGCAGCTCAATGTCAAGAAAACAAAGATTCTTACCACTGGACTGATAGGCAACATCATGAAGGATTGAAACTGTCAACATCATGCTTGGAACTACAATTAAAACCCTTGGAAATAATGAAATAAAGTCATGAAATAAGAAGATGCATGCATTGAACTGGGAATATCTGCAGTTAGGGACCTCCCCAAATCATTGATGAGTAATGATATAAGTTTGAGGACTAAGGTACATCTGCTATGCATCTGAGACCTAGACAATGAATAAGGATAACAGAGGAAGAATTGACGGCTTTGAGCTGTGGTATTGGAGAAGAGCACTGGTCATCCCATGGACAGCCAAAAGAACAAATAGATATGTCTTGGAGAGGGTGCAACTGTAGTGCTCTTTGGAGGCAAGAATGATGAGACTGTCCTTCACTTAATTTGGGCATGATGCTAAGAGAGGCTGTCCTTCGAGAGGAACATGATGCTGTGGAAAATAGAGAGTTGGCGAAGAAAGAAAGATCCTCAACCAGGTGGATTGACATGGTGACTGCTGCAATGGGCTCTTGTGTATCAGGAAGTGTGAGGATGGCACAGGACAGGACAGGGTTTAGAGCTGTTGTTCATAGGGTCTCTATAAGTCATGCTCAGCTCGATGACACCAAACAAATGAACAACAGAAGGGAACGGGGAGTGGTCATAACAGCAGTCATAGCAAGCCCATCCTTAGCCACTTTCACCATCTCTCA
>NW_006399810.1:2223308-2225114 GCF_000299155.1 Elephantulus edwardii
CTTGCCTCCAAGGAGCACCCTGGTCTCATCCTCTCTAGGGCAAACTTGTTTGTTCTTCTAGCAGTCCATGGTATGTTCAATACTCTTCTCCAACACCACAACTCAAAGGCATCAATTCTCCTTCTATCATCCTTAGTCATCATACAGCTATCTGATGTATAGCAAGTAATTGCAAAGACAATGTCCTGGATCAGGCACACCTTAGTCCCTAGACTGACATCATTGCTCTCTAGTACTCTGGAAAGACCCCTGACATCAGACTTCACAATGCAATTTGTCTTATGTTTTCCTGGCTGCTAGTATCAAGAATGTTGACTGGGGAGCCAAGAAAACTGAAGCTGTTAACACTCTCAGTCTCTTTACCATCTGTCATGATGCTGCCAATTGGCCCAGTGGTGAGAATCTTTGTTTTCTTGATGTTAAATTTCAATCCATATGGAAGGCTGCAGTCCTTGACCTTCTGTAGCACATGCCTCAGGTCCTCCTCAGTTTCAGCAAGCAGGGTTGTGTCATTTGTGTAACATAGGTTGTTGAGTTTTCCTCCAATCCTGATGCCACATTCCTCCTCATGCAGCCCAGCCTCCCAGATGATCTGTTCTGCGTATAGATTGAAAGGTATGGAGATAGGACACATCTCTGGCTTATATCCTTGCTGATTTTGAACAACATCTTGTTTTCTTGCTCTGTTTTGATGTCTGCCTCTTGGTCTAAGTATAAGAAGTTTCACATAAGCACAATTAAGTGTTCTGGGATCTCCGTTCTTCTCAGAATTAACCATAGTTGGTGTGTTCCACACAGTCAAATGCCTTTGCATAGTCAATGAAATACAAATAAACATTTATCTGTTATTCACTGCTTTCAGTCAAGATTCATGTCACATTAGGTATAATATCTCTAGCACCATGGCCTCTTCTAAACCCAGCCTGCACATCTGGCAGTTCTCTGCTGATGTGCTGTTCCAGTAGTTTTTGCATCATTTTCAGCAGTCTTGCTTGCATGTGAAATCAATGATATTGTTCCATAATTTCCACATTCTGTCAGATCACGTTTCTTTGAACAGGAACAAACATAGATCTCTTCCAGTCAGTTGCCCAAGTGGTTGTCCTCCAGATGTTTTGGCACAACTTGGTCAATGCATGCAGGACAGCATCTGTTTATTGAAATATGTCAGTTGGTATGCAGGCAATTCCTGGGACCTTGTTTTATGCCAATTCCTTCAGAGCAACTTGAACTTCTTCCTTCATCATCACAGGCTCTTGCTTATACATTGTTTCATGAAATTCTTCTGTGTCAGCCCATTTCTTTTGGTACAATTACTGTATACTCCTTCCATATTCTTTTGATGCTTCCTGGATCATTCAACATTCTACCTGTGGCATCCTTAAGTATTGCAACTCGAGGCTTCAATTTGTTATTCAGTTCCTTCAGTTTAAGAAATGCCAAGTGAGTTTGGCCCTTTTGATTTTCTGACTCCAACTCTTTTTTTTTTTATGAGTTAACTATTTATTGGACACCATCAAAGGGTCACACACCATTCTAGGTGTTTGGGACGTGGGGTAAGGGGATGTGAGGGAAGCAGACGTAATTCAGAATTATAAAAATCACGAGTAACAAAGAGAGGCTTGCACCTTATTAGTGTGGCTTTCACTCCTGGGTTTGAGGCAGCAGAAATTGTTCTCTATGCAAGAATGCCACAGAGGCAAATTCTTATCAGGAATTAACCACTGTAAAATTTGGTTTTAAAGAGCAATTTGGTAATGGAGTTCTTTGCTTTCAGTAAATACATATTATTTTTTAAAATTTACC
>NW_006399810.1:2225482-2231736 GCF_000299155.1 Elephantulus edwardii
TTTATACTAATTATTGCTGTTGTTGTGCATCACAGAGTCGGAGCCGAGCCATGGGTGGGTTTCAGAGGCAGCAATTCCACAGGTGGAGCTTGTCCATTCATCTCCTTGATTGTATTGCATACTTGATTGTAAGGAGTAAAGAATGTAAGGGGCTGTATCCGTGGGATGTGGCTGTGTGCCTTGCACACTGAGGTGTCTTCGGAAGGAAGATTGCAGGTAGATCTCAGGCGGCCTCTGAGAAGGAAGATTACAAGCAGTTCCCATACATCTTTAGACACTGGCTTTTGTGAGAGTAGAAACAAATGTTTCTGCTCTTGATAAGGTTGTTGCAAATGTAAGAAAGCACAGTTTATGGATACAAAGAAGTTTTGCTTGAATGTATGTTTTTTAACTGTGTACTGGGGCCCTGTAAGGTAATTCTTAACCTTTATATTTCTGTGTGAACTATTCCTTTGTTTCTGAATGCTAATAAAAGCAGAGGTTTGGGGGTTCCTTGGCGCTAGTGGCCCAAGTCAACTCTAGCCTTTCTGGATTCACATTTTGCTTTGCTAGTCTTTCTTCCGCTCCACCCATGAGAAACAATACTTAATTGATGTTGTTGTTGTTGTTAAGTGCCTTTGAGTTGTAGGTGACTAATAGTGACCCTATGAAAGAAAGACCTGGACACTTGTATAACTTTCATCGTTTTTCTAACTTCATAAAGTTTCAGGAGGCAAGCTACTTCAGAAGTGGATGCCATTCCTGCTTCCAAGTCTGTTTTCAGCTGGGTGCTCCACCAAACACTGTCCACCATGGTAACCATTATCACATTTGACACATCAGTGTCACACTGTTTAGCATTGCAGCAACCACTAGTTACCTCTGTACAGCAAATGGACAGACCAGTGCTATACAACTTAGAAGAATGTTTGTCAGAAAACAATTAAAACCAGGCCTGAGGGCTGCAGGTTAAAATCACCCACCTTTGGCTTGGTAGCATAACTTTCTATCCACTAGGCCAACAGGGTTCTCTCTATGACTCACAGCAATTCGATGAACAACAGATCTAACCCTTGTCCTATCCTATGCCAGCCCCACAATGCGAGACACGCTTGAGCCCATTGCTATGGTCACCATATCAATCCATCATGTTGAGGATCTTCTTTTCTTCTCTGACCTTCCCCTTCCCTCAGCATGATGTCATCCTACATAATCCTGCCAGTACTAAGCATACTCAAATGGTCCCTTCCTTTTCTGCCTCTCAGCAGGGTTCTCCAATATTCTCTATAGCTTCTTTGGCTACTCAGTACTCACAAAGGATCCTTGGGGGCAGAAAAAAAGCTAAGAAAAGGCTCGCTTTGAGTGGTATGAAAGACAGGCCAGACATCAACTTCCAAAAAGATTCTTGCCTTGAAAACAGGATGGAGCAGGGTTCTCTTTACACACAGGGTCACCATGAGTCAAGCGTGACTCTGTAGTAACTACCAACAATACTTGCAACTTCATTGTGCATCTTCTGATGTGCCAGCTACAGGGAATATACAACGGGACAAGACAGGCTTTCTGAACTCAAAGGGCTCATGCTTTGGTTGGAGAATCTGATAGAAACATAAAGAGAAATGTGGTAAGTGAAAGAATGGCACATGAACAGTGACAGAGAGTAATAAGACTGTAAGATTTATGTTTTTGAAAGTTTACTCTGACTCCCCGCTGTTTGTGGCAACTGATTCTTGGGAGAAATAAGGCTAGAAGTTGAGTCACGATTATTATGAAGAGGATGCTATAGTGAAGATTAGTAACAGCAAGGGACTAAACTGGAGAAAACATAGTGACTAAAAACCAAACAGAATCAGTATTTAGGAAATAAAAGAAGACTTGACTTTGTGAATAATAGTATGTCTGATCCAAAGACAAGGAATTGAAGATATCTCACAAATTCTAGTCTGACCTCTGTTTTAGTTTTCTAGTGCTTCTATAACAGAAATCCAAAGGCTTTAATAAACAGAAATTTATTCTCTAGCAGTTTAGGAGGACAGACGTTATTCTTAACAGTAGTTTTCTTATCTTTTCATCTAGTTTAATAAATATTTTATTATGTGAAAATTTACACAACAAATTATATTCTCATTCAAGGTTGTGTGCCATAGAGTCAGAACTGACAAATAGCTGACCCCTCAGAGGGTTGTCAGAGGCAATTAATCTCACGGGAGAAGATGAGCAACTTCATTTCCATGTTACAAGAGTGTCTTAGGGCAGCAGTTTCACAGGTTCCTTTTATTTCCATCAGTCCAGTAAGTATGGGGTTTTTTTTATGAATTTGGATTTTAGTCTACATTTTTATCCCATGTTAACAGAGAATTTCTTTTGTTCCCCTGATCCAAAGAGGTACTTGGGCATCATTTAGTTCTTCTGGCTTCAGGTTAGAGCATTAGTCTTGTGGACTAATTTTCTTCTTTGAATCTTTTATTTCCTTCACTCTTTTTTAGCTGCAGATGGACCAGTAGTATCTTAGATGGTAACCCATAGCTTTTCCTCCCTCCTCACTTTTTTAAATAAAATTGCTTAAAGGAAATCAAAAGACTAATTGCATTGGGAAAATCTGCTGTCAGGGACCTCTCCAGAGTGCCAAAAATCAATGACCTCAGTTTAAAGACTAAGTGCTCCTAATGCAGGCCATGGTCTTCACAATTACTTGCTATACATCAGAGAGCTGTGCAATGACTAAGGATGACAGAAGAAGAATCGATGTCTTTGAACTGTGGTACTGGAGAAAAGTCTTGAACTTATCATGGACTGCCAAGGGGGAAAAATAGGCCTGTCTTAGAGAGGATGAAACCAAGTTTCTCCTTGGACACTACGATTTTGAAGCTCTGTCTCACATACTTTGGGCACATGGCTATGAGAGACCAGTCCTTGAAGAAGGACATCATGCTTGGAAGGATGGAGGGACCGCTCAGGAGAGAAAGACCCTGGGTAAGATGGATTGGTACAGTAACTTGGGCAATGGAGGTTGGTATCTCAGAATTAGTGAGACTGGCTCTGGACAGGGCCAACTTCAGAGCTGCTGTACATAATGTCACTATGAGTCACAGGTGACTCGACGGCACCTAACAACAACAACCCTTCACCTATCAATTTGTTAGACCCCATAATTAGCCACACACATATGCATTCACAACACACATACACACACACACCCTCATCCCTCTCCTCCCACCCCTCTCCCTTGGACCCTCATACATGTTCTACGATAATTGTCTTATACAGTATTTGTCCCTATGGAACTGAGTTAATTCACTTAGCATAATGCTCTCCAGTCCCTCCTAAGTAGTGATTTACAAAATCATTGGTACCATAACTTCTCACTCCCTTCGATTGTGGTTGGACATTTGGGCTATTTCCATGTTCTTTGCAATGGTGAATAACACTGTTAGACGCATAGCCTTTTAAGACCCCAGACATTATTTACCAGACTAAGATGTTTAGGCCTATGCTTCTGGCAGCATTGAGCACACTTAAGAGTGGTAGAGCTAACAGAGTTTTGCAATCCTTGCCTGAACAAGGCAGAGGTCAGGCCATGAAATCAGTGATATGAGAGAGACCTTTGGAACATGCATGAGAATAGAGTGAGTGAAAAACCTTTGTAATACTTGCTAGTACAGCACAGGATCTAGGCTGAAGTGAAGAAGCTAAAGAGAGAGGCCCTGCCATTGGGCACAGCTAAGAAGAGGTTTTTCATGATTAGAGAACTCTATTTTGAGTTATTCCTGATACTGGATTTTAGCCTGTTACTTTTCTAATAAATTCAATAATCATAATTATGGCTGGTGAGTTCTGTGTGGTTATTTCAACAAATTTTCACGCTTAGTAGAGAAATAATGAGTTCCATGGGAAAGATGGTTGCTGATGACATTAGTCAAAGAGCAGCACAGAAAGACAAAGCCAAGTATTATAATTAAATGTGCAAAGAGCTGGAGTCAGAAAATAAAAAGCACTGAACTCACATGGCATTTCTTAAGCTGAAGGAACTGAAGAATAAATTCAAGCCTTGAGTTGCAATATGGAAGCATGTGATGGGCAGAATATTGAATGACCCAGGAAGCTCAAAAGAAGATGGAAAAAATACACAGAGTCACAATACCAAGAAGAATTGGCTGGTACAGAAGAATTTCATTAAACAACATATGACCAAGAACCTATGATGATGAAGGAAGAAGTTCAAGCTGCTCTGAAAGAATTGGCAAAAAGCAAGTCCCTAGGAATTTATTTAATACTAATTGACATATTTCAACAAACAGATATCATTATCCCTGCATCTACTGGCACTGCCAAGGATGTGGGCAAGGTCTTCCTTCCCTGAGCTGAATGGGAAACTTATTTGCATTCATTTCCGTGTCCCAACCCCCAATGTGTCTGTCATGGAACTGACCTATCATCTGGAGAAAGTTGCCAAAAATTATGACATCCAGAAAGTAGTATCAGGTTGTCTTCAGTGAAATTAACAGATACACCCACTCTTCCACCTTTGATGCTGGGGCTGGCATTGACCTGAAGGACCACTTTGTCAAACTCATTTCCTTTTATGACATTGAATTTTGCTACAGCAATCAGGTGGTCGAACTGTTGGGTCACATTGCCTCTAAAGGATTAGAGCCCGTGGAACCACCAGACCTAGCAATTGCACTAGAAGAGAGAGAAAGAAAGAGCCACAGCCACTATGGAGTCCTTGCAACAATTCTATCCCCCACACACTCAGGGCCAACCCAGGGGACAAACAGGATGAAAGACATTAAGTGTGCAGAGCTTTGAGTAGAGGGAAGAATTTTCTTGGCTTTCTGTGACACAAGACTGACCTGTAAACCCCTGTATACAGGAAGCCCAAAGCAGGCAGTCCTGATCTTCTGCCACACCAGAGACAAAGGAGGACACTAAGCTGCAAGAAAAAAGGTCAAGAGAGGTGAGGCTCTGTGCAGAGAGTGAGCACTCTCAAATGCTTGTGGGGAGACGGGATTAAGGTGTTCCTGGGGGTGTAGGTCCCTCCATCTGGGGTCCCTTGCCTCTGTGGTTGCGGGGTGATCTCAGGGGCCAAGCAAGACAAGAGACTTTAGTGTACAAAACTTTAGACTGAGGGAAGAGAGTTTTGTAGCTCTTTGTGAAAGGGAGGGAGGGCAGACGTGAGACCCCTGCATGCAAGCTGCTTGAGCTGGAAACCCTGATCTCTAATCTTGTGCCACTTCAGAGACAAAGGAAGTTCCAAGAGAAAAGCTTCATGAGAAACTACTTGATTAGAGCACCTGGTCTCACTATGAAGGAAGCCTATGGAGTTTGTATCAGTGGACTAATTCAAGGTGAGATTCCTACAGGGTTGCAGTGCAGAACAGAGAGAACCTCAAGGACTTTAGGAAAGGCAAATTTTCCCTGAAAGGACTTACAGTGTAGTTGGTTAACTTGGCAAGTAAATAATAACATTATAAAGGAAAAAACCAACAACTTTCACAGACACAGTAGAAACAAACTAAGACTTATCAAGAATAATTTCACATAATGTCAAGAAAGCAACAGGCAGCTTCAAACACTGTGAAAAAACAAATGTAGAATTCTTCCAAGAAAGTAGAGAATATCAGGGATTTCATGAACACCCCAGAGTCGAGAAGGCAGATGATATATTTTGATATGGAGACCTTTGAACAACTATGAATAAAAGCACAAATGATGTAAGAAACCATGAAAACCACAAATAAAGGGAATAACCTAGAGACAGAGACAGAGAGAGCGAGAGAGAGAGAGAGAGAGAGAGAGAGAGAGAGAGAGAGAGAGTGTGTGTGTGTGTGTGTGTGTGTGTGTGTGTGTATGTGTATGAAGAAGTATTTGAACAGCTACTGAAGAAGGTGCACATGATGGAAGAAACAATAGAAACCAACAAGAAAGCAAATGCTCCAGAGACATGAAGCCAGAAGAAATATATTGCTGAGGAGGAACTTACACAAATACAGAAGAAGATGCAAAAGATGGAAGAAAGAATTGAAATTATAGATAAAGAGATACAAGAACTCAAAAGATCATCATAAAATAGTGAGTGTACTGCCAAGAGGGTACTAGAAATAACAGAAAGGCATAAAAACGTAATCCAGAATATTATGAACGAAATGCCAAAAGTGTCCAACATGCTGGAAGAACAAAAAAAGCAGAATGGAAGAGATGGAGAAGAGAGTCAGTGAGCTGGAAGACGAGAACCTCAACCAAAACATGTGGTTGTTGTTATTGTTGTTTTTGTT
>NW_006399810.1:2238992-2285045 GCF_000299155.1 Elephantulus edwardii
TCCCGCAGAGCAGCTGGTGACCTCGAACCACATGCATTTGGGACTGTAGCGCAGCTTCTTGCCAGAAGGCCACCAGAGCTTCCGTCATTTTCAAAATCGTTGCTCCTGACTGTTGTATTCATCGTGTGGATGTACAATTTTTTAATCCATTTGCTTGGTGATTTTGGTTGTTTGTTGACATTTGGGCTGTCTCCATCATGAAAAACACTGCTATAAACACTGGTTGGTGTACAAATCTCCATTTGTGTCTCGGTTCTATTTTCCTGTGAGTATATTCCTAAAAGTGGAATAGCTGGGTCATGTGGGATTCCCATGCTCAGCTTTTTGAAGAAATGCTAAACTGCCTTCCAGAGTGGTGGTAACATTTTACAGTTTCACCAACCGTGTATGAGAGTTCCAATCTCTCCACATCCTCTCCAAGTTATTGCTTTCTGTCCTCTTAAATTCTGCCACTGTTAGTGGCTGAGATGGTGTGTCACTGTGGTTTTGATTTGCATCTCTCTTATTGCCAGTGATCTTTTAGCATCTCTTCGTGTGTCTCTTGATCATCCGAGTATCTTCCTCTGTGAACAATCTTTCCATGTCTTTTGTACATTTTGTCATTGGATTATCAGTCGTGTGTGCGCGCGCGCGTGTGTGTGTGCGTGTGTGCGTGTGCGTGTGTGTGTGTGTGTGTGTGTAGACACAGTAATATTCTTTACATTTTCATGATGAGACCCTTACCTGAGATGGCATCGCAGAATGTTATTTTCCCAGTGAGTAAGTTTTCTTTTTGGATGCACAAAGGAACTTAACCTGTAGGAGGTCCCATTCATGGATGTGTCCTCTCCAGTAGGTTTTTGTAAACTGTGAATTACATGAGAGGAGATTATTCTCTTCTCCCACTGATCTGCTCATGGATTTGAACCACCAGAGAAGTTTGACCTTTGAACTAGCAGCTCAATTTTCCAATGATTAGACCACTAATTATTATTGTTGTTGTGTTCTATCGAGTTGGAACCAACTCATAGCTGATCCGCCAACAGGTTTTTAGAGGCAGTAAATCACACAGGACTGCCCATTCTTCTCCTACAGAGCAGCCGGATTAGAACTGCAAACCTACGACCTTGTAGTAAAAAGCTGGGCTGAAACCCCGAAGACCCGCGGTTCGAGAAGGGTCAGCTATAGGTCGATTCTGACTCGATGGCACACAAGCACCACCACCACCTTTGGATTAACAGTGTGATTTCCTGCTACTAAGTCACCTATTAGTCCAGTGTAGATTGTTTGTTTTACTCAGAGGCCTTCTGTGTAAATGCTTGGAAAACAAAACAAACAAAAACATTTCTGTAATTGCATTATCTATCTTTTGAGGAAAACACATGGATGGGAAAATACTTTCATTAACCAACCCTTCAGAAGAACAGCATTAGAAAATTAAGTATTCATATTCCTTATGATAATTATGGATTTACTCTCTTTGCTCAAAGTTGATCCTTTTAAAACCTATTGTAAATTTGTACAATTTTCTTGACCAGTTGCTCAGTATTAAACTTTGCCAGTAGAGGGCAGACGAGAGCCGTCTCCAGAGGAAAGTGGCCTCCAGGCTCCCGTATTCATGGAGTTTGGTTCAGGAATTTAGATCTTGCTCCATCCGGAAGGCTTCTCCTGAACCAAGCGTCTATGTTTCTTTAAACAGAGAGGGAGAAAATGTAGAATATTCGTGGAGCAGTAGAAGAAGCAATCTATCAAGTTGTTTTTGTTACGTACCATCAAGTCCTACCAACTCTTGACCCTCCAACAGGCAGTGATTTGCAAAGGAGATTGCCCATCTTTCTCCTGTAGAGCATCTGGTGGATTTGAACCTCGTATCTTTGCAATATACCATGGACTGCTTAGCAGAACAAACAAGTTCGTCCTGGAGAGGGTGAAGCCAGGCTGCTTCTTGGAGGCAAGGATTCTGAGGCTCCGTCTGACATACTTTGGACATGTTGTAAGGAGGGACTGGCCCTTGGAGAGGGACATCATGCTTGGGAGGGTGGAGGGACGGAGCAGGAGAGGAAGGTCCTCTATGAGGTGGATTGATTCTGTCACTGGAGTAATGGGGATGGGCGTGTCAGAGTCAAGAAGATTGGCAAGGGATAGAGCAGGGTTTAGGGCTGTGGTACAGAGGGTCGTTGTGAGTCGCAGGCGACTGGATGGCACATAACAGCAATAAAAACCTTCGCAATGGCGGAACAGTTTCTTACCAGTAGGCCACCAGAGCTCCCTAACATTACTACTATAACTGCACATTTAGGTACTGTCTTATGAAACTCAACATAAAAAGAAAGAAAAGTTGTAAGGGAAGAAAAACAATACAAAACCATTGAAAGAAGAACACTTTTCGCTTTCCCAAAAAGTTGCAAATAGAGATACCATTTGACCCAGAAATTCCACTACTGGGAATATACCCCAAAGAGACCACAACTGACATCCAAGCAGATATATGCACACCCATGTTTATTGTGGCTTTGTTCACAATAGCAAGGAGTTGGAAACAACCTAAGTGTCCATAAACAAACAATGGATAGAGAAGCTGTGGTATATTCACACAATGGAATACTATGCTGCATTGAAAAACAAGGAAATCATGCAATATTATTCAAAATGGGTGACCCTGGAGGGCATTATGCTGAGTGAAATATCTCAGTCTCAAAAGGACAAATACTGCATAGGGCCACTGTTGTAGAATGGGACTGACATCGGGGTTGGGGTAAGAATGAGAAAAACTGGATAAATTATGTATACTGCATTGAAATGGATGAGGGAGAGAATAGTTTAAAAGCAATATATTATAGGGTATTATGATTATCATAAGAGTCTGGAATGAAGGTTGCAGAGTGGAGTGTACTGGGGGGGTAAGGTGTGGGGTGGGGGAGGGGGAGCTGGGGATTGTATAGCAAAGAAGGAATTTTTCTTTTACTTTTCAAAGAGAAGAGTGAACTGGGGTGGGGTGGGGAGAAAAGTGCAACAATGAATGAATGGAAATCCAAAATCTCTGCAAATGTTCACTAAAATTAATAACAAAAAAATGTAAATTTTTTAAAAATGTACTATCCTATGCTTAGGAAATGCTTTTAAAATATCCAATAAGTAATTCTTCCTTCCATTTCTAAAAAAAAAAAAAGAAGAAGAAGAAGAGCACTTTTGTTGTTATTGTTGTTGTTGTTGTTGTTGTTAGGTGTCACGAAGTCTATCACAACTCCTAGCGACCCTGTGAACAATTGTTAGCCTCACCCTATCCTGACCGTTCTCCTTGTCTCTGATATGTTCAGACCCACTGTAACATAGTCATTGTGTGAATCTGTCCAGCATGACAGAGATCGTGAGGGTGGCACAGAATCCAAGAAAAATGAAATCCTTGACAAGGGCGATCTTTCTCCATCCTGATATTGCCTTTTGGTCCAGCAGTGAGAGGAATTTTTTGTGTTTATTTATTTGTTTAAAGATGTTAACATCTTAAGATATAACCCATATTGAAGACTGTAGTTCTTGATTTTCAAACACTTTCTCCAATATGTGCTTCAAATCTACACTTTCTGTACATAAGGTTGTATCATCTGCATAACACAAGTTATTGATGAGACTTCCTCCAATCCTGATGCCAAATTTTTCTTCATAGAGTCAAGCTTCTGAAATTATTTTCTCAGCTTATAAATTGAATAAGTATGGGGGAAAGGATACAACCTTGATTCATCTTCTCTTGCTTTTAAAACATACTGTATTCCCATGTTCTATTTAGACAACAGTTCATCGATCTAGGTATAGGTTTTACATGAGCACAAATTACATGCACAAATAAACATTTTTCTGACATTCTCTGATTTTGGCCAAAATCCATCAGACAGCAGCAATTATATCCCTGGTGCCACGGCCTCTTCAGTATCCAACATGAATTTCTGGCTGTTCCCTAACAGGGTCCTGTTCTAGCCATTTTGAACACGCTTTAGCAAGATTGTGCTTGCGTGTTATGTTAATGATACTGTTTTTTTAACTTCCACACTTGGTGGGTCACCTTTTTAAGGAACAAAGAGAAAACAGTAATCGGAATGGAACTGTTAGCATACTTTTACAATTTAGAAAAGAGGAAGGTTTTCCCATATGATAGTCTATTAAGCATTTTAGAGTAAAGAGAGACTGTTAGAAATGAGGCAGAAATTTAAATCACCACATGCCGGTGTCAACTAATCAGAATAAGATCTTGGAGTGAGGGACTAGGTTCACCCAAGGTCATCTTTTTAAAGCATGACCTGTGTATAACAGTTGCAATAGAAAACAGCCTGTCCAAATAAAATAAAGTATATGCAGAGAAGTGACTGAATCAGTTATTAGGGCAGGAGACACGAAGATCTGCTGCACAATAGGCAAAGCTAAGCACCATAAAATCCAACCACAGCAACTCCAGGTGTGTCAGGTGTAGTGCAGATCACCAAGTTGTTCTTCAGAGGAACATCAGGTAGACTTGAACCACCAACCTTTTTGGTTAGCAATTTAGGCATCATATCTGACTCAAAAGGGCCTCCTGACCCATCTGTCCTTTCAAGTCATTGTGTGTGAGAATCGACTTGATGGCACACAACAGCAACAAAGCATGTCTGCCTCTGAATGTTCTCTGGAACTCCTCAGACGTGGCATCTCTTTCACATAGCCGCCGCTGTGTGGTCACTGTGTGACCAGCGGATGTCACTCTAGTGCTACTTGGAGGGGTAGGTCCTAGGAGAACCCTTTCTACCCAGACTATTTTAGGACAATAGTGCTCTCTTAAAAACATGCTCTGTGTTCATGAGATAAAAATTATGAAGATGTTTCCTAAGACCATGCCATTTTCGAAGTCTTAGGCTAATACACTTAAAAGGAGGCAGCAATTTGAAGGGCTAAAAGTTAATTTAGCATGTTTTGATGTGATAATTAAGATGAGGTAAATAAAGGCCATGAATGAAGAGAACTAAGCTATAATAGTTTGACCTTCTGATTTATGTAAATATTAACAGCTTGGCATGAAACATGCTGTGCATGTCCAGAGAATGAGGAGATGGCTTCAGGATAACTTAGAAAACTTTGCTACAGCCAAAGGCAATGGCTTTTACTCAGTCTCCAAACAGAAGCCAAACTTCCTAGTTTAGCTTTTTCAGTCCCCTCTTACCACTATCACCAAACACTGGTCTTTAATTGGATTCTGAAAGCAACTATACGTTAACTGGGATGGAAATGGTGAAGATTCTCTAAGGAGCCAGTTGTTCATTTCCGGCTCTGACTCATAGTGACCTTGTGTGTAACAGAACAAAATGCCGCCGATCCTGTGCCGCCTTCGCAATCTGATTAAGTTGCACATTTGTGCGTTTTGAATGCCTTCCGACCCTACAGGACACGTTTCCCAGCGCCATAGGGTCTTCAGCTTTAAATAGATCATCAGGTACTTCTTTTCAGTTTGCCCTGGTCTGGAAGCTCCAGGGAAACCTCCTTATGATGGGTCATCCTGCTGTTCAAAGTCACCACAGAACAACAAACCAACAGAGCCGGAGAGTATTCCTAGGACTGCTCCCCTCCTTCCAGTGTTATTTTAAAATCTTAGCAAATTTTGAAATTAAAATCTACGTCTTCAACTTTTATTATTTTTTCTTAAGGCGGGTAATAAAAATAAGGGTGGAAGGTTATGCTCACAGAATAAACTATGTGATCATCATCACTGATATAAAATATGTATAATATCTTTTTATAATGTTACTAAAGTGTCACATAGTTATTGCTTTAAACTAGATATTTTATCAATAAAGTTCCAACGGAAAAATTATAAAAACAAAATAAATAAACAAATCAAAAAACCAAATTTACTGGTATTCTGTTATTTTTTTTCAGATTTTTTTCCCCTTTTATTCCTTCACAAGTAATAGGAAATTTGCTTTTGAAGGTATTCTGTTAATTCTAATGGGCGGTGGCCTTCCATTGGGGTTCCGAGGCTGTAAATCTTCACAGAAGCATATGGCTTCATCTTTCTCTCTTGGAGCAGCCAGTAGATTCAAAGCACCGATCTTCCCATTATAAACTCGACACTTGACATCTATACCACGAGGAATTCTTATAGAAATTTTGGTATCCTATGATACAATGCTGTGAGTGATAAGGTACTATCTATATGTGTACAAGAAAGACCTGTTAATACAACTGTTATTTACACACCAAGACCTAAACCCAAAGATGAAGAAATTGAGGAATTCTACCAACATTTACAGTCTGAAATTGGCCAAACATGCAATTAAGATACATTAATTAACAATTAGTGACTGGAATGCAGAAGTTATAACAAAGACAAAGGAATGGCAGTCAGAAATTATGGACTTGGCAAGAGAAATGAGGCTAAGGATTAAATGATTGAACTTTGTACATTCAATGACTTACTCATCTCAAATACCTTTTTTGGGGGGGGGAGCAAGGATAAGCCAAAAGTTTATGATACAGAATAATAACAAGATACAGTCCAGATAGCTCCTGAAATGTGCACACAGACACATCAGCCTTGAGTCTTGCAGCTTTAAGTGTTCCCAAGTTCTCAGTCCTGCCAGTATTGGTTTCCCACTCACAACTGTCCAATGACGCTCTCAGACCTGCCAATATTGTCTCTTCTCCCTCCCAATTGTCCAACAAAGTTCTCAGTCCTGCCAATATTGGCTCTTCCCCAAACCCCAACATCTCATCTCATCTCACATCATTTTTTCAATTCAACCAAGCTACTGCTAGTGTCTCCAAGCATGTCCTGCATTTTCCTGTTTCTTTTTCATCATGTTGAGGGAGATCCCTTTCCTCTTTTGGTGGGAAAGACTTCATCTCTGCAGCTAGAGTAGTTCAATTTATTAGCAAAACTAACCAATCCTTTTGTAGATTATTGAGACTGGCCAATCCCCTTGCAGAATGATAGATAGTCAATCCCTTTGTGGATAAGCCAAGACACCTATTTGCGTAGTCCTGCTCACCCACATGGTCAGTCATCCGCATTCAAATAAGGCTAGAAAAGCCATGTTGAAAGACAAACTCCATAGGCTACTCTCTGACCTTTCTAGTCATTAACCCTCACAGGTGAAAAATTCACTGTCTCCTTACAATCAACAATAGCTGTATTCATGAAAATGTATGATCAGCAACTTTATTCCTCATGTATTTATATTCCACATTTTAGATAGCAAATTTTTTAAAATTTGTCTATCTCTATCAAACCAGTGCTCTGAGGAAACAAGCATGTTCATTTCTCTGAAAAATCTTCTGTTCCAGTTAAAACTTCTAGCACCTGCATCCATAAGCAAAGTTCAGTCATGAGTAAACTATCATGTTGGAGCCATCAACACTAACGCACAGCATGGGATATCTGCTTGGGTCCTGGTCAACTCATTTCAAGCCATCCAAGGCTAGGTCCAGATGGGCATCAGCTGCAAACCCAGGAGCCCACACTTCTTCCTGTGTTCCAGATTGACTAGTCCCTTCACACAGCTTTAGACCTAATATGGGGCCAATTGAACAAGATAGAGGTTCTCATGACTTTCTGTTTCTCAAAGTCAGTAACTCTTTTTCTCTTATCTGTGTTCACACTAGGTCAACAGCACTGATGAAACATATCCAGACTCAACCTGTCTCTTCGTTGCTGCATGCCTCTTAATTCCAACGCAGGAGATCCAGGTGGTTACCACGCGTGAACATACTTTGCAGCCCCCTCTAACTTCAAGTCCTGAAAAGACACATTACCCTGCCACAGAAGCCAAACTACTTGTTCCAATTTTAAAAGATCAAAGTCTCTTTTTTCCCTACTTTGCTCTCTTTCTTCCAAATGTATGCAAAAATCTAAGGATGATCTATTCCAATGCAAATCTCCTCAGAGTATTTGGTGAGGTTTAATCATCATGCGCCTTCCCCACTGCCCAGACCAAACTGCTTTCTAATCTACTACTTTTAGCAAATATTTCTCCAGAACAAATCTCTCCCTTTTAGTATGTCCAATTAGCCTTAGGGAATATTATACACTCTCAAGATTTACAATATCTGGAAATCATTTCTATAATACATTTTAATATTGCATCAGTAAAACCCTTAATTATTTTTACAATATAACTTAATTTTACTATATGAACAAAAATCCCCAGCAATATTCATAAAGTTAAGTCAACAAAAATATTAACACATACCTCTCAAGGAATTAACAACTTCAATCTCCACCTTCAGGCCATGTTACCCACACATGTATGTGCATGTGGCCTGGAACATGTGTTCTTTCCCATGCCAAAAGCCTCTTTTCTTTCCATTTTAGCTGCATCAAAAGTAGCCATTTTAATCAAAATCCCACATTTCCATGAGTTTGAAGCCATTTTACCAAACCCCACTTCTGACACCAGTTGTAAAAAGAGAAAACACCACATGGAGACAATGATATCTGATCTTTTATCAGCATCACAAAGGGGAACTGTCCCCATCAACAGCATAGATAACACAAAACCAATTCCCATGAGACCAGACATGCTGCCTCCCACACATACACATTCTGTCTACTTATTGCCACACTAATATTACTGCTTAGCTGAGTTGAAGATTTGCTGTGATAGCTCACATATTACACAGAACCATATTGGGGAAGCCAACAGATTATAATTCAGATTAATAACAAAATACAGTCAAGACAGCTCCCCAAAAATATTCATAGAGGCACCTCAGCCTTAATAAGCCTCACGTCTCTAAATATTTCCAAGTTTTCAGCCTTGCCAATACTGGCTTCCCACCCACAACTGTCCACCAAAGTTCTTAGTCCTGCCAATATTGCCATCCCTCCCTGCCCCCTCCCCCTCCCCATCCCCCGCCACCACATTAGGTCTCATATTTTCTTACATCATGTCTCCAGTTCAATCATTGTGGCAGCTCCTGTCTCCAAGCATTTTCCTGCTTCTTTTTCACTTGGTTGGGGGAGGTCTCTTTCCTCTTCTGGTGGGGGAAGATCAAATACATTTTTTTTAGTGGTCCTGATATTAGATCTTTAACAATATCCTTATTCATTCTGCCAAGTCGATGGGAGGTGGGAGTTTTGTTGTTGTTGTTGTTGTTAGTTTTAATGGCAGGATAATCAGTGCTTCCTGAGAGGCTCAAGTCGGATCACTGGCCAGATTCCAAGAAGAAACTTCTCTTTTGGCCTGTATCTTAGGTAAAGTGTTCTTGTATATAAACTGAAAAGGATGTGAAGGTAAGAACCAAGACCAGTTAAAATGTGCCACCATGCGTGAAACTGTGTGAACACATTTCAAATGGGTGGCATCCTCTTTCGAAAGTTCCTCAGTGAGTCACAAAAAATGTTATCTATGTTCCATAACAAAAATCCCAATAAAAATATACCCAAGGATGTATATCCCAATCCTCTTAGCCATGGATAAACCCATGTAACAATATAAATAGATCGTAGTATAATGTGAAAACCAACATTCCATACACGACCTGATGGAATATAGGCTCTTTTACTTTAAGGTAAACTATGGTTACGATTAAACTGAACAGAACTAGTGTAAAAAGTAGGTGATAGTTTACAGAATTCTTCATCTTGAAGCATTCAAACATGCAGTACACAAATATACAACAGCTGTAAATCATTAGGAGTTCATCCAATAGTTGCATTTCATATTTCAGAGTCATGTGGAAGCACCAGGATCCCAATCCTACAACTGTGAGTGCTAAGTAAGAAGCAATGTATCGTTTTTCCAGTCCATCTCTAACACTCTGAACTGCTCCAAAGAGTGGAGGTCTGATCATAATCAGGTTACTCACTGTATTCCAGAACTCGGCGATATACCAGGTCAGGGCGTAGTTCTCCTTGCACCAGTCCAGCGTGGAGGTCGTGGGACCCCAGTAGCCCTCGCGGTCGCCGGCCAGAGCCATAGTGTGCGCCGCCACCACCACCACCGCCGCCCGGGTTCTCGCGCTCGCGGCGCTCGGCTCCGCGGGCTCCCAGGCTGGCTCGGGCCAAATACATTTTTTAAGAAACATAAATGGTGACTATATACACAGACCTCATGTGGTGGATTGCACAGGATTCAGATTGACTACATCTATGGAAAAAATTATTGGAAATGCTTCATTTTGGCACTCAAAACTAGACCAGGTATGGACTATGGAATAGACCATCAATCACTTATTGACATGCGAGACACTACTGAGTTCAGACGCATGGTATTGGCCACTTTGAATCAATCATATGATCTGTTACGCTGGAGAGAAAAATTGAAGAGGAATAATGTGACGTTCATTATTGTATTAATTCATTGACTGCAATATTTATCTACACCTGTGGAAAGAATCAATGAAGAAGCTCAATATTAGAAGTCAAAACCAGGCTGGAGGCTGCCTGTTGAACAGACATCAATTAAACATCTGCAAGTTCAAACCGAGGATGAAGAAAATGAAAACAAGTACATAGGAATCTAAATAAGACCTAATGTCTATCCTGATTTAAAAATCATATCAAGAGTATGTTTGAGGCATTGAACACTAATGATCAATATACAGGTGGGTTGTGTGATGACAGCAGAGACATCATCCATGAATAGAAAAAAGTTCCATTACAAAGTCATAAGAGAAATAAAAGACCAAAATGAGTATCAGAAGAGACTGCCAATTTCACGAAAGCATTGAGAAGCCAAACATAGTCTAATTAGGTTATATCAACTTCATGTGTGTCAGAATAGACTGTTCTGTAAAGTTTTCAGTGGCTAATTTTTTAGAAGTATACCACCAGGACTTTCTTTCAATGTGTCTTTCAATGGATTTGAACTTCCAACCATTGGTTGGAGGCCAAGCAAGTAATTTAGTTTGCACCATCCCAGAGTGACAAATATACACACCGTCTCTGCATATAGCATTTAAGATTTTCCCCATAGAATCCTTGAATATTGAACCTCAAGGCTTGACATTTTTTTTCTTCAGTTCTTTCAGCTTGAAAAATGTCAATTGTGTTCTTCACTTTTGGTCTTCTTTGGTTTTCTAACTCCAGCCCTTTACATTTTTTTGTTACAATACTTTGCTGCTTCTCTCTATCTTGGCTTCCCTATGGTCTAGTACAATTTTCAGTATCTTCTAACATCCACGAGTGTTTTCTTTCTCCTCTGTGTTTGTAATGATCTTTTGCTTTCTACATGGTTGTTATCGTTGATGTTATGCCACAACTCGTGGTCTTCAGTCATTAGAGTTCAGTTCATCAAATCAGTTCATCAATTACCGAAATGGTTTTTAAATTCAGGTGGAATTGGCTCAAGGTCATATTTTGGTTCTTGTAAACTTTTAAAAATTTTCTTCAGATTCAGTGTGAACTTGAACATGAGTAATTAGTGGTCTGTTCAATATCAGCCTCGGGTCTAGTTTTGATTGCTAATATTGAGCTTCTCCATCAACTCTTTCCACAGGTGTAGACAATCACTGTAGTCAGTTGACTACAGTAATGAATGTCACATTATTCCTCTTCAATTTGTCTTTCTGGCAAAGCAGATCATATGATTGATTGATTGATTCAAAGTGGCCAATACCAGTCCATCTCAACTCATTAGTGTCTAAGTTGTTGATCTCAAAGTATTCCATTTCCCAGGACGGTGGCCATGGAAGTCGGAATCCGCTAAGGAGTGTGTAACAACTCACCTGCCGAATCAACCAGCCCTGAAAAAAAAAATAAAAAATAAAAGTATTCCATTTCCTTTTTTACAACTTCCAATTTTTCTAGATTCATGCATTGCATATTTCATTTTCCAAGTATTAACATGTTTATAACTGTTTCCCTTTTTTTTAGTGGTTTACCATCAGACGAGCTCTACTGCTGGTACTATATCTAAAAATATTTCTCTGTTATTAATAGGGTTTTCAAAAACCTATTATTTTAGAGGCAGGTGGCCAATCCTGCATCTTTGTCTATCTTAGTTTGGAAGCTCAGCTGATACTTGTACACTCTGGGTGACCCTGTTAGTATTTGAAACACTGGTGTCCTAACTTCCAGCATCACAACAACACAGTCACCTCAGTAAAGCAAACTGACAGACAAGTTCTGTACTCACAAGCACAAACTCTAAAACATATAGATCTGTTCTACTCTGTCATATCACAGCAACATGCACCTCAGCCCCATCCCATCCCCGATACAGCAAAGTGACATACAAATGTTATACCAATAATTGCAAACTATAAAACAAGCAATCATACAAATATTATAAACAAACATGCATGCTATGGGAAATAGGAAACAAATTATTTGTCCTGGAGTTGGAGTGTTGAGTCAGGTCAGAGTTTCTGCTTGTCTGAGTAATGACCAAATCCTCTAGATGTGAGCTGGTCAGAAGAGCACTTCTTCTGTCTTAGGTTGTATTAAGAGTGTGTCAAGGGCTGAGGCACCGGAGTTTCTGCTGGCCTCTGAGGAAACCCTCATACCATACTTTAAGAACAGTGTCTCTTCCAGACCAAGAGATGGGTGCAGACAGGGTACTCAGTGAGGGGTGGCTAAAGTAAAAAGACAGCCACTGCTTATCTGGTGTGTCTCCATGTGGCTGTAGACTGTGCCTATGAAGGGGGAAAGGACCCAGTCAGAGAAGGGGCTCCACCTAATCTGGGGGCTGATTTGGGGCCATGTGTGGCACAGTCTGTGGATTCTAAAGAAATTCTTCTGAAAATTTCATGCTCCAGAAATAAGAAGCTGGGGGTGGGATGTAGGAACATTGCCTACCACCCAGTGAGCGGTGGAGGAGGGAGGCTGGGCACAGGAGACAAGGGGAGCTATTGGACCTTTTCAGTTATATGGGTGCTGTTTACGGCTGTTGCTCTTTTTATTAATTCTGTTTCTTTCTTCAGTAAGTGTTTGAAGTACTAAATTGTGGGTTCAGAATTATTAAACCTATCTGTTATCTTTGTTTCCTTGACATGTATATTCAAAATATACATTTACACGATGATGCAGTAAGTTAAACATAGAACTGCTAATCGGAAGATTGATGGTTTGAGTCTGCCAGCCAATCAGAGAGAAAGTTGAAGTGGTCTGCTCAGATAAAGATTAACCGCCTCAGAAACTATGAGTCTGTTCTGCTCTGTTTTAAGAGTCACTATGAGTCCAAACCAACTCCAGAGCAGTAAATTTTCTACACGTATGTTGAGACACAAGAGTCAGAAACATGGAGATCAAACATCTAGATGTAGACTATATATTAAATGAGCCCCAGCACTCAATTGAGTTAGACTTACCCCTAAATTCTCTCTCTCTCTCTCTCACTCTGTGTGTGTGTGTGTGTGTGTGTGTGTAATGGTGTTCTGTACCATCAAGTCAGAACTGACTTATTTTTAACCCTTTAGAGATTTCCAGAGACAGTAAATTTCATGGGAGGTTGACCATCTCTTTCCTATGGAGCAGCTGGTGGATTCGAACTCTGTGGCTTTGAGATTATAGCACAAATTCTTACCACTAAACCACTGGAGCTCCCTCTTGAATGGCAGCCTGCTCCATACGGAATTGGGAAAATTTGGTCAAAATTAGAATTTATTTATTACAACAAAAAGAAGCCCTCATGCCATACCTTAAGAGCAAGATCCATATTTGATAGCCAAAATAACACTGCAAATTTGTGTCTCTATATGTACATATTTTGTTATCCTATGACTTGTGGTCTTAGCGTGCACTTTCAGAGTGAATTCAGTAAATATTGTCAACCAAAAATGTGTGTTCTGAAAGCAAAATAAAAATTAATTTCTTTCTTAACTTTTTCATAATCATTTATCAAATCTTTGAAATAATTTTTAAATGAATATTGAGGAAATTGGATGGTTTTTAAATTACATCAACTAACTACTTGTTCACTTTGATTATTACGAGTAGAGGAGCAAGACAATAAGCTGATGCTTTTATTCCTGTTCAAACTAACAATAAACACTTCTCATTCATAAACATAAGCTTGTGATTCTAAATTGTGAGATCACTTTGAATTGTACGTGCTCTTATTTTGGTTAGTATACTGAAGTAGTTTTAAAATTAATTGGATATTGCTGCCTCGTGTCAACCTCACTTGGTGAAACAACCACGAACCAATCCAAATAAAAGGAAATAGACTTCACAGAAATGATACTGATTGTTACATGAGAGTTGATCTCAAAAGTTTACATAGACAGAAATCCACTTATTTACTATTTTTAAATGATAAAACCATACTTGTGACTACCAGGTTTAGAGATTGGAGAGAGATCGGAGATAAACCATATGACTATTAATCAGGACAGTACAAAGACGAAATCCTTTCTTTCATTTATATTATTTCTTTCAAAAATTATTTATCATTACACATTGATCTTTTTCATTTTCAACCACATGCAGTTTTCACCTTGATGATGACCTTGTGGAATGGGAAACATAATATCTTTAATACATGAGTTAAATCTAAGATGATGTTCAAACGGACTGCAGGTAACTGCTTATGTCAATAATAAATACAGTAGATTACTTTAAAAACCCATACTCGGGACTTTTTATTACAGATGCAATTGCTGACTTATCATAAATCAACGTACTTAAAGTGCCATATGATATCAAATGTTTAGCTTAACAGCATAAAATTGAGCAAAAACTATAAAACATGTTTTATAGATGCTATAAAGCTCTGGGGCTGGAGGTCTTGCTTTTTTTACATTACTCTGATTCATCAAGTCCACTGAACATTCTCAAGAGCCAATACAGTTGGGGATCAAAAATTGGCTTTCAGAATTTTATTTTCTTCTGTTGTTACAACCATTTGGGGCAATGAACTTGAGAAGAGTCGGGGTAGTGTGGGACTTCAGAAAGTTAAACATTTTATGACTCTATAAACCCCTGTTAGTAAATCATCCTGCTGCGTCCCCTGACCTTCAGCCCACCCAACCTCATGTTGTTGTTGTTGTTGTTATGTGCCATCGAGTCGCCTGCGACTCATAGCGACCCTATGTACAACAGCCCTAAACTCTGCTCTGTCCTGTGTCAATCGCACTGTCTCTGACACACCCATCCCGATTACCCCAGTCACTGAATCAATCCACCTCATAGAGGGCCTTCCTCTCCTGCGCTGTCCCTCCACCCTCCCAAGCATGATGTCCTTCTCCAAGGACCGGTCTCTCCTCACAACATGTCCAAAGTATGTCAGACAAAGCTTCAGAATCCTTGCCTCCAAGGAGCCACCCGGTTTAACCCTTTCCAGGATGAATCTGTTTGTTTTCCTAGCAGTCCACGGTACTCTCAATACTCTTCTGCAGCACCACAGCTCAAAGGCATCAATTCTCCTTCTATCCTCCTCGGTCATTGTCCAACTCTTTGATGCATAACAAGTGATTACGAAGACCATGGCCTGTATCAGGCGCACCTTAGTCTCCAGAGAGACACCATTGCTCTTCAGTACTTTGGAGAGGTCCCTAACAGCAGACTTTCCCATCGCAATACATCTTTTAATTTCCTGGCTACTGGTGCCCACAGTGTTGACTGTGGAGCCAAGCAAACTAAAGCTGTGAACAATCTCAATCTCTTCACCATCCATCCTGACGCTGCCAATTGGTCCAGTGGTGAGAATCTTTGTCTTCTTGACATTGAGCCTCAATCCATATTGGAGGCTGCAGGCCTTGACCCTCTGCAGCAGGTGCTTCAGATCCTCCTCAGTTTCAGGAAGCAGGGTCGTGTCATCTGCATAACACAGATTGTTGATAAATCATCCACCAATCTTGACCCCACATTTCTCCCCATAGAGTCCAGCCTCCCAGATAACCTGTTCTGCATATATGTAGTCCCTTTAATTTCTTAAAAAGTGCTAATTGATTAGAAAAGAAGGAATTAATTTCTTATCTTAGAATGTACGTTTCCTATGGAGTTGTGACCACTCGTTCATATATTCATCCTGCTACTGGAATTCTATTTTGAAATGCTGTGTTTCAGCAGTGGTCAATGCAGTGAGGTCAAAGAGATGTAGATGGATGGAAGGGACATTGAAGAGAGAGAATCGATTAGACTTGACGATGAAAAGGGGTGAGAAAGATGACTCTGAAGTTCTTGGTTTGGCAGCTAGGTGGTGGTACTGCCTGAGACAGAATGCTGAGGAGGAAACAGGAAGCATCAGGGGCCTGAAGGAAGGAAGGATAGGTTGAATTTGAGATATTTGTGTCTCATCCAGCAACACTGGATGCACAAAGGCTAAAAAGCTTGGCTCCTAGTCAAAATACCAGTGGTTTAATCCCACCAGCTGCCCCATGTGAGAAAGTTTGACAGTCTGCTTTCACAAATATTTGCAACTGTGGAAACTCTGCAGGCCAATCCTCCTCTGCCCTGTAAGTCACTGTGAGTTGGCACCTACTTGATGGCAGTGCATTTGACGCTGGAGTTTGGGGGGATCTTTCGAGTAGGAAGTTTTAGAAGCAAATCAATGTAGGAATTCGAGAGCTCCTAAACTCAACATAAACATTCTAAAACCAATTTAAAAATTGGAAAAAGACTTGAAAAAAAAATTATCCAAAGAAAATTTAAAAATGAGGAAGGTGTATGTATGGGGAGGTGGTGGAATGCACATTGTTAGTCATTTGTTGTTATGTGTCATCGAGTTGACTATGAATGAATAGCAAGCTCTGGATCCTGTCCAATCTGAGCCAATCTCACTGTCTCTTACACAGTTGCCCCCATTGCCTCAGCCACTGTGCCAATCCATTTCACCTGGAGTTTTCCTTTCCTACGCTGTCCTTTCACACTTCCAAGCATGATGTCCTTCTCCAAAGAATGATCTCTCCTTCCCAGATACCCAAAATATTTGAGACAGAGCTTCAGAATCCTTGCCTCCAAGGAGCAGCTTGCTTTCACCTTCTCCAGGATGAACCTGTTCATCCTCTTGGAAGTCTGTGGTATGTTCTCTTCTCCAGCACATCAACTCAAAGACATCTATTTTTCTGCCATCTTTAGTCATTCTAGCTCTCAGATGCATAGCAAGTAATTGAGAAGAATATGGCTTGGATCAGGCACACCTTAGTCTCTAGATTGACATAATTTCTCCTTAGCACTCTGGAAAGGTCCCTGACAGCAGACTTTGCAAAAGCAACTCCTCTTTTGATTTTCTGATTGTTGGTGCCAAAAGTGTTGATAATGGAGCTTAGCAAGATGAAATTGTTAACAACCTCAGTTTCTTCTCCATCTAACATGATGCTGCCAATTGATCCAGTAGTAAAAGGCTTTGTTTTCTTGATGTTGAGAAATGCAAATTAAAAACACACAGTGAGACGCCACTTTACCTCCTCTGGACTAGCTATTATTAGGAAAAATGGAAAATAAAAGGTGAGGATGTAGAGAGGATGGAATACTCATTCTTTATTGATGAAAACATTCCAGCACTATGAGAAAGAATTTGTTCTTTTTCAAAAAGTTAAACATAGAACTATTGTGTTGTGTTGTTCTCCATCAAGTTGACTGCAATTCTTAGTAACCCTATGATCAATAGATCAAAGCTCTGCCCTGTCTGTGCACCGTCCACCCTCCGGATCTTCCACAAGCTCAAGCTCATTGTTGCAGTCACTGCATCATCCTGTCATGTTGAGCATCTTCCTCTGACCCTTGACATTTGCCAGTATGTCTTTTTCCAAGTAATGTCAAAGTATACACACCAAAGAGTTGAAAACAGACTTAAACAGACATATGTAGACCAGTGTCTAGTGCAGCAATAGCCAAAGCACAAAAATTATCCTAATGCTATAAACAGGAAAGAAGATAATCAAAATATGCATATAATGAAGTATGATTCAGCTACAAAGATAAATGAAGTTTGGCTGCATGTCACCACATAGATAAAACTTTAGAATATTATGTGAAATAAACGGAACGTAGTAAGTAAAACATATGATTCTATTTCTATGACATGTCTGTTGTTGTTATCTGCCATCAAGTTGCTTGTTACTCATAGTGATCCTATGTACAAAAGCTCTGAACTCTGTTTATCCTGAGCCAATCTCACCATCTCTGACACATCTACCCCCATTAATCCAGTTACTGTATCAATTCATCTCATCTGGGGGTTTTCTCTCCTGTGCTGTCCCCCCGTATTTCCAAGTTTTATGTCTTTCTCCAAGGACTGGTCCCTCCTGGTCACATGCCCAGAGTATGTGAGATGGAGCTTCAAAATATTTGCCTCCAAAGAACAGTCTGGTTTCATCCTCACCAGGACAGATCTATTTGATCTCTTGGCAGTCCATGGATGTTCAATGCTCTTCTCCAGCACCGTAACTCAAAGGCATGGATTGTTTTTTCTATCATCCTTAGTACTTGTCAGCTCTCTGATGCATAGTATGGAATTGCAAAGACCATGGATTGAATAAGGCACACCTTAGTCTCTAGACTGACATCATTGCTCCTCACTATTTTGGAGAGTTCCCTGACAGCAGACTTTCCCAGTGCAATTTGTAATTTGATTTCCTGCCTACTGCTACCAAAAGTATTGATTGTGGAGCCAAGCAAGCTAAAGCTGTTAACAATCTTAAGCTCTTTACCATCTGTCATGATGCTGTCAATTGGTGCAGTGGTGAGAATCCTCGTGACATGTCTAGAACAGGTAAATCCATTGAGAGAAAAGAATGGTGATTCAAGGGATAAGAGGGGAGCACTGGAGGTGTGTTCCCAAGACAGGTGCACTACTCCTAAGTCGAAGGTTGCACTTCTCTGCCAGTTTGACTACACCATCACCTCTGCAGGGAAAGATGGCCAATTTCCTCTCATTCTATTTACAGCTTCAGAAAACTCACTGAAAGGTAGCTATGAGTTGTTTCTGGCTTGACAGCAATAAGTTTGAGGATTTGGAGGTAAATGCCCCCAGTCCCAGAAGTCTAATGGGCTGGGGCTGGGAGTAAAAATAGGTTTAGGGTGGCACAGAGGCAGAAGATTTTCACCTCGGCCCACTCACTGCTGCTGCAGTGTGCTGCAATGGACGGGAAGAGGCACTAAGTCACAAGAAATTCGTTCTGGAACAGAAGTTCAAGGCAGAGGACTTTTCCTCAGAGCTGTCTGAGATAGGAAGCCTTCCTGATACAAGGACCTGGTGTTTGGACTTAAAGACTCCTAAACTCAAGAGATCCCGGCCACAGCATAACAAACTTTTGGCAGCACAAGGTGCTCAGAATCACAGAAGCCCAGAAGGCTTGAGAAAATATCTTTTGTAAGAAACATAAATGCAGGTTATACACATAAATCACACCTGACTGTATGCACAGGAATCAGATGTGGAAAGAATTATTGGAAAAGTTAATATCAGCTGTGAAAACTAGGTCAGATGCTGACGGTGGAACAGACAGACTACTACTCACATGCTAGTTCAAACTAAAGAATGTTAAATCCACAGGATACAAATTTTGACATTGAGTTTATCCCACCTGGATTTCAAAAACAGGTTTGAGGCCTTGAACATTAATGAATGAAGACCCGAAGAACTGTGGGAAGACATCAAGAATATCAACCATTTGTAAAATGGTACAACAAACTGGAAGGCAGTTGGCATATCTTGATAGAAATTCACATGACATGGCTATTTCACTGCTTGGAATATACCCCAAGAAAATTAGAACTGAGATACAAATGGAGATTTGTACAGCAATGTTCATAGCACTGTTATTCACCATCGCCAGAACATGGAAAAAGACAAAAAGTACAACCACAATAGAGTGGATTGAGAAATTGTACATTCACATGATAGAATTTTACACAGCACACAGGAGCAATGATTTTGAAAATCACTACCTAACTTGGGAGGGAATGGAGAGCATTATGTTAAGTGAACTAATTCAGTTCTGTAAGGACACATACTGGATAAGGACATTATTGTAGAAATAGAAAGATAACTAGTAAAATGTGTAGAAGGATCAAGATAAGATTCTCACCACTGGCCCAATTGGCAGCACAATGATAGATGGAGAAGAGATAGAGGTTGTTAGCAATTACATCTTTCTTGACTCCACAAGCACCATTCTTGTCATTAGCAGTCAGGAAATGCACTGGAGAAGTCTGCTGTCAGGGACCTCTCCAGAGTGCTGAGGAGCACTGATGTCAGTCTAGAGACTAAGGTGCACCTGATCCAGGACATGGTCTTCACAATTACATCAGAGAGCTGGACAATGAAGAAGAGTTGATGCCTTTGAGTTGTGATGCTGGAGAAGAACCATGGACAGCCAGCAGAACTAATAGCTCTGTCTTAGACAGGGGAAACCAAGTTTCTCCTTGGAAGAAAGGATTCTGAAGCTCTGTCTTATATACTTTGAGCATGTGACCAGAAGGGACCAGTTCTTGGAGAAGGACATCATGTTTTGAGTGATGGAGGGAGAACACAGGAGAGGAAGACCCTGCATAAGATGGACTGACATGATAAGTCAGGTAATAGGTAATAGGTGTGTCAGAATTGGTGAGACTGGCTTAGGATAAGGCAGGATCAGGGCTAATGTGCATAGTGTTGCTGTGAGTCACAAGTGACCCAACAGTACATAACAATAACAACGTGGTGAATTATATTAAATCTTTTCTTATGTTGAACCATCTTTGCACACCTGTTATGAATCCTGCTTGGTCATGATAAAGTATTTACGTGTCATTAGATTCTATTGTCCAGGATTTTATCAAGGCTTTTTGCATCATGAGATTGCATTCCTGATATATTTTGGTCTGTAGTTTTCTTTTCTGGTACTAACTTTGCCTGGTTTGGTAATAGGGCTATGCTTCCTTCTTAGAATGACTTTGGGAATGTTCTGACTTTTTCTATTTTTTTAAAATAGTTTAAGTAGAAATCAGCTGTGAAGCTATCTGGTCCAGGACTTTTTTTGTGGAGGAGTGTCTAAACAGGGGAAAACGGGATATGAGGGAACAAGGCCATGAACATTTCTCTGAAAGGGCCAGAGGGAGTAAGAATAACAGCCCCTCACTGTCTGAGAGCTGAAGAGCCTGTAGCCCAGCCCCATGGTGCTTCTAGAGCCAAACCAAAAGCAAGAGGTCCCTTTGCTTGTTCCTGACTCATGAACTCACAGTTCTGGTACCAGAAATGGGGCTTAATAGGGGAGGAAGTTGAAGAGTGGGCGAACAAAGAATATCTCACAATATAAGTTCCAAGGCACCAATTCCTCAGCTTGTCAGGCTCTGGTTTCAGTTCTGCAGTCAAATCCAAATCATCCAGCAAAGTATCTCTAAGCAAACAAGCATCCAGCAAGTTATAAGTCAGCTGCTCCTTCAAACATCTGGCAAGGATAGCAAACACTTTTATCTGTGGCCTTTATCTCAGGGCTCCTCTCCTTACACCTTGCCACAGTTTCCCCACAGCAATACCACAGTCTCTCCACCACTAGGATCTCACTCTTACTAGGATCTGTTGCCACAAGCCTTGCTTGCCTCAAGTCTTGCCATCCTGTATGGGAAACATTCTTTTATTCTAGTCCTATGGCTGTTGATGATTTGTACGACCATGTGTCTGAAGTTAAGGTAGCTGGAGATGAGAGGGATCTAATTATAATGGCTAAAAAAAAATTTTAAGCCACTTTTTAGACTAATACCACAAGGAGTCTTGTTATGACCTGCTCAAGTTCTTCTTTTGTGATGAATCTGTTCAAGTGTTCTACATCTGTCTGTTCAGTCTGGATAAGGCATGCATTTCAAGGAATTTGTCCATTTCCTTTAGATTTTCAAATTTATCAGAGAATGTTGTTGTTGTGATTATTATGTATTGTCAAGTTATATGTGACTTATAGCAACCATATGAGACCTTCAGAGCTATGAGGCTCTGAAGTCTGCCCTATTCTGAGCCAGTCTCACTGACTCTGACATACCTATATGCCTATTACTCCAGTTACTCTATTAATTCATCTCAACCATGGTCTTCCTCTGCTACCTTGTCCCTTCACCCTTCTGAGCATGATGTGCTTCTCCGAGGACTGGTCCCTCCTGGCCATTTGGCCAAAGAATGTGAGAAAGAGTTTCAAATTCCTAGCCTCCAAGGGGAAACTTAGTTTTACCCTCTTCAGGACAGACTTATTTGCTTTCTTGAGAGCCCATGGTATCTTTGGGATTCTTCTTCAGCACCACAACTCAAAGGCATCAATTCTTCTTCTATCATCCTTAGTCATTGTCAGCTCTCTGATGTATAGCAAGTAATTGTAAAGACCATGGCCTGGATAAGGTGCACCTTAGTCTCTAGATTGACTGACACATTGCTTCTCAGTACTCTGGAAAGGTTTCTGATAGCAGATTTTCCCAGTGCAATTTGTCTTTTGATTTCCTGACTGTTAGCCCCAAGAGTGTTGATTGTGGAGCCAAGCACGCTGTAACTGTTAACAACCTCAGTCTCTTCTCCATCAATCATGGTGCTGCCAATCAGTCCAGTGATGAGAATCTTTGTTTTCTTGATGTTGAGCTTCTGATATTATAGATATCATTTCATTGGGCGCTGTTGTTATGTCATATCTATCATTTCTTAATCAAGTTATTTGTGTCTTCTCTTTTTTTCTTTTTTTATGTTTGCCAATGGTTTGTCAATTTTTTTTTACCATTTCAAAAAAATCAGCTCTTAGTCTTGTTGATGGTTTTCATTGTTTTTCTGTTTTCTATTCTATTGATTTCACCTCTTGTCCTCATAATTTCCTTTCTTCTGGAGGCTCTGGGGCTAGATTGCTGTTTTTTTATGTGATGGAGGTGTTGAGTTAGGTCATTGATTTTACTTCTTTATTCTTTTTTAATGTGTTTGCCTATTGCTATGACCTGCCCCTGAGGACTGCCTTAGCTACAGTGTTGGTTTTCATTTGTTTCAAGGAAAATTTTTACTTATTTTATTCTTTGTGTACTCTGTAATCCGGTTGTATTCTAGGAAGGTGTTATTTAGTTCCACATTGTCAGTTTTATACACTTTGTCCTCTTGTGGTTAATTTCCAGTATTATGGCTTTGTGGTCTGAGAAGAGACTGTATTATTTCAATGTTTTGTGCCCTAATATATGATCAATTAGGGAGAATGTACCATGTGCACTTGAGAAGGAAGCTAATTGCCTTTTAGTTGAGTGCAGTACCCTGAATACATCCATAAGATTGGGTTGGCTTATTATATAGTCTATTTAGATCTTCCGCATCTTTGTTTAAGTTTCTTTTGAACTAGCCTATCCTTTGGTGATAGTGGTGTGTTAAAATCTCCAGCCACTATTGTGGTGCTCTAGTTCTTTCTTCAAGTCTGCTAAACATCGTTTTATATATTTTGGTTTCTATAATTTGATGTATAGATGTTGACCAAGGTTTTGTCTTCTTGATCTATTGTATTTTTAATCATTATTTAGTTCCATTCCTTATCGTTTATGGTGATTTACATCCTGAAGTGTGTTTTATCAGACATTTACAATATTAACACTCCTGCTTTTATGTGGACTTCATTTGCTTGGTATATGTTTTTCCAGCCTTTTGTTTTGAGTCTATCTTTTTCTTCATTTTTTCATGTGTCTCTTCTAAGCAGCATATTGATGGGCTTGGTGGGTTTTGTTTGTTGGTTGTTTTTTTAATCTTCTCTGCCATTCTTTTCCTCTTAGTTGGTACGTATAGTCAGTCCATTCATATTTAGTGTGATTAGTGACAGCCCAGGTTTTATCACTGTCATTTTGCTAAGTTTATTTTTCTATTGTTTCTGATTACTTTGGTCCATCCACTTTCCTTTGATATCTCTTGTGAAGAACTTTTCTTAAAATTTCTTCTAAAGTTGGTCTTGTTTTCACCAATTCCTTAAGTGCTTTCTTTTCTGAAAATGACCTAATTTCTCCTTCATATTTGATGGAATTTTATAGTCTTTGGTTTTACTTCTATGTCTCTGATCCATCTTGAATTGGCTTTTATATAAGATGTGAAGGCCTTTTGTATTTACAATGAATAAATCATTGAACGTACAGGTTCAATTGCTCTCCAGACTTATTTCTGTCACCAAGTCCATAATTTCCAGCTACCATTCTTTCTACTTTGTTTCAATTTTTGCATTCCAGTTATTCCAATTATTATTACTGTATCTTGACAGTATGTTTGGTCAATTTCAGACTGCAAAAATTACAAGAATTCCTCAATTTCCTCATCTTTGGCTTTAGCTGTTAATGCATATATTTGAGTAACAGTTGTATTAACATATCTTCTTTGTACATATGTAGATAGTATGCTCTCGTTCACATCATTGTACTTCAAGCATCAAAACAGATGGATGTAATACACAGAGTCATTACACTAAACACAACTAGTTGACACTGAAATAGTTCAGAAAGTAGCTTATGATCAAGAGCCAATCAAGAGCAAAAATGTTTAAGCTGCATTGAAGGCATTTGAGAAGAGACAAGGCTACAGGTAAACAATAGGATACATGTTTCAACCAACAGATACAGTCTTGGATATGTTCATGAGTCTGTGCCAGGGAATTTCCAAGACAAGTACCTTGTCAACTGACTGGAAAAGATCCATGTTTTGTCCTATTCCTAAGTAAGATGAAACTATAAAATGTATAAATTATCAAACAATATCTCTAGTATCACATGAAAGCAAAATATTTCTGGAAATAACAAAAATTCAGAGCAGTACATTGGAAGGGACTGTTAGAAGTTTAAGCTGGGTTTTGAAGAGGCCATGGCACCAGGCTGATGCCAGATGGATTCTAGCTGAAAGCAGAGAATACAAGAAGAATGTCTATTTGTGCTTCACTAATGATGCAAAAGCATTTGGCTATGTGTGTCACAACAAACTGTGGCTAACGTTGAGAATGAGAATTCCAGAGCACTTGATTGTATTTCTACAAAATTTACACCTAGACCAAGAAGCAATTCTCCAAACAGAACAAGAGAAAACTGCATGGTTTGAAATCAAGAAAGTCATGCATCAGGATTGCATCCTCTCTCCATGCCTGTTCAGTTTTTTGTGGTGAGCAAATCAATTGAGAAGCTGGATTTTATTAAGAAGAATGTGGTAACAGGATTAGAAGAAGACTCATCAACAACCTGTGTTATGCAGATCACAATACCTTGCTTGGGGAAGGTGAAGAGGGCCTGAATGAAACATACGTTGTGGAAGATCAAAGACTATAGCCTAAAACATGGATCACATCTTAACAATAAGAAGTCAAATATGCTCACCACTGGGCTGATAGGCAACATCAGGATAGATTGAGAAAAGATTGAAGTTGTCAAAAAAGATGTATTGCACTAGAAAAATCTACTGCCAGGGATCTCTCCAAAGTACTGAAGAGCACTGACGTTACCTTAAAGATTAATGCTCTCCTGATTCAGGCCATGGTCATTTCAATCACCTGTTATGTATCTGAGAGCTGGATAATCAGTATGGATGACAAAAGAAAGAGTTTGAGTTCTGGTGTGGATAAGAATGCTGGAATGTCTCATGGACTGCAAACTGCACAGGCATGTATCCTGGGCAAAGTGTAACCAGAGTACTCTTTGGAAACAAGGATGGCCAAGTTTCATCTCACATATTTTGTGCATGTTGTTAGGAGAAGCTCTTCTTTGGAAAGGGACTTCATGCTTGGAGAGGGGGAAGGGTGATAAAGGGAAGGAAGACCCACAAGAGATGATTGACACAGTGACTGCAGCAATGGGCTCAAGTATGTTGGAGATAATAAGGATGGCACAGGATAGGACAGGGTTCGGGTCTGTGGCTGATTGCGTCTTTAGGAGTTTTACACAATTCAACACCACTTAACAAACTCTTCAAATATGGGGACCAAGAAAATGTCTCCAGGGCATTCCTTAAATTCAGATCATTCCTTCAGTTAAGTAAGAATTGTTAGGATCAGGGAAATTGAAAAAAAAAAAATCAGACATGAAAAGAGGCTAGGTGAAAAGAATGTTGAAGCAGATGCCAGTGAGCTAAGACCTGAGGATTCCATTAGGCAATGGAAGGCAGAGATCAAGTGAGGTGGCTAGAACAGAGTCCTGCACAGTCAGAACCAGGGATCCAATAATCAGACCAAATCACCACGTGATCATGGCATGTGCAGTAGAGGCTGTCTCCAGAAGCAGCTTGATTGGTATTTTAGGCACACAGGTGACCTTCCATTACAGCGAATCAGAACCGCCTTTTGAACTCTGTGATATCACCCCATTTGCCTAGATTCAAGCTTCAAAGTGCATCAAAAGGTGGGAGGCAGCTAATCATATTAGGCCACACCACATGTGCAAAGGGTCTTTCTCCACCTCTCTTCTTCAGCGAAAGCTGTCTTACTCTACGGGACCTATCTTTTCTAAAAAATTTGCACTGCTACCTGGGAAAAGGGGTTTGGACCTGCATTTCACACTCAAAACAGAGCAAAGTATGTCATAAACCCATTTACTTCTAAGTTACAAGAAGAAGCAGAAACAGAAGATATTCCCCACCTATGCTTTTCATCAGCACCAGGGATTTCCATCAAGTTTTAGTCACTGATCCCTCTACAATTTCTCTCATTTCGACAATCTCCTTAAGATGCCATCTCCACATAACCTGCCCCACTCAGCAGGTACAGGTGAACTGGGTCCTTTCTGCCTTAGGCTGAGGCAGGGGATGAGTACAACAGTGAGCAGATAGCTGCTAAGAAGTCTGCAATAACACTACCTCAAATACTAATGTGAGGGCTTTTCTTCTCTCACTTCCTTCTGCAGCGACCAAGTGGCCTTAAGGAACAGTGAGGCTGACTGAGAGGGATTGAAAAGAGCCAGAATTGGTCCATGCTGAGTTTTGTAACTTCAAAACAGCTTTTGAGAATCAAACAGTGGGGTCTGAGGTTTAAAGCATACAATTTATGTCACAAATATGACCATCAGAGGAATTTTTGGACAGGTCCACAGGGGAAAGACCAGAGAAAAACTAGGAGATGCATGAGGGAAAACTAGGAAATGCATGAGGACAGCAGACCGGTATGGGCAGTGTCTAAAAGCATTCCTAACCACCGTATTCCTCCTCAATCTGAGGATGCTCTCCATGACTGTGGACTTCCAGATGTCCTGGGACTGTGCAAAGGTCTAGTGAGATGCTCCTGAGTGGACATGCTCCGCCTTCAGCATCTCTGTATCTCAGGATTCACATAAACGCTGTACTTGAAATAGGGATGTTACATCTGCATGTAACAAAAGGTATCACTAATAATAGTTTAGATTCTAGAAATAAGGTCTGGTGACATGGTATGTAACATCAGCAAGGAAGCCTGAAAACTCTTTACTTTGAACATCAAACCCAGGATGACTGACAACCATTATGGGGAGAGGGACAATATGGAATAACTTTATCGAGACACTTAGGCATGTCCCTCCAGGAGCTGTGCTGCCATCCCGAAGGCACGTGGTTCGAGGCCACCAGCTGCTCCATGGGAGCCTCTTGAGCGATTAATTGTCTCTGAAAACCTGCTGGAGGGTCCACTATGGATAAGTTCTAACTTGACAGACACAACACAATTACAACTGCCTGGCCTGATTCCAAGGTGTCAGAAAATGGCCTTTAAGACATCCACATCACCCATTTTCTCTCAGATCAATGGCATCTGAATAAAGCAAATTTAAGAGTCAATTTTTTGTCCTTTCTTTTTTGTTTTTAGTTTCTATTGGTTTGCTCACTTGTTCTTCATTCATATTGTGCTTCATAAAATTATGTCTTATAAAATCAATCACCATTGGACCTTACTTGCCCATCATTACCCAAACTTTTCAGGTCCCCACTGGATCCTTTCCATTTCCTTCAATTCCTCCCTCCTCCCACCAAACTGTGCAACCCTGTGGTTTCGCCCCTGCCTATCCTCCTTTGTCTTTACTCAATTGTCTCATAGTGACAGGCAGCCAAATGTTGTCTTTTTCGGCTTACAATACCACAAGTAGATAGCTTTAACAAACAGACATTTTCTTACAGTTTGTTGCTGTTTTGTGCCACTGAGTCTACTTTGACTCATAGAGACAAACATATATAGATACAACAGCTCTGAACCCTGCTCTGTCCCGAGCCAATTAAAAAAAATTTTACACACCTACCCCCACTACCCAGTCGTTGCATGAATCCATCTCTTCCAGGGTCTTCCTCTCTTGTGCTGTCCCTCCAGTCTTCCTAGCATAACATCCCTCTCCAATTATTGGTCACTCCTAGCAACATGCCCAAAGAACGTAAGGCGATTCCTTATCATTCCTGCCTCCAAAGAACACTCTGTCTGCACCCTCTCCAGGAAGGACCTGTTTGCTCTTTTGGTCGTCCATAGGATGTTCTGTGCTCTTCTCCAACACCACAGCTCAAAGGCATCAATTTTTTTCCTGTCATCCTTATTCAATGTTCAGCTTTCAGATGCATAGCTAGTGATTGGAATGACTATGGCCTGAATCAGATGCACTTTACTCCTCAAACTGATATCATTACTCCTCAATGATTTGAAAAGGTCCCTAACTGCAGATTTTCCCAGTACAATGCGTCTATTTATTTCCTGACTGCTGGTACCAAAGGTGGATCCAAGCAAGAAGAAGCTGTTGACAGTTTCAATCTCCTCTCCATCCATCATGATGCTGCATGTTGAATAGTTGATAAAAAAATCCTCACTCCCTGGAATGACAATCTCACAGGTAGCTAATCAATCCAGTTAATGAACTTTGCATAGACAACTTTTATTATCATCTTAAACTTATGCAACCTTTCACTATCATATCAACTATTTGTTATCCCTAAATTTAGGTATCAATTTACTATCATCCTAAACGTAGGCAATTTTGTCGGAACGTCTCCTGACATCAACAGACATGTCTGTTTTAGCAGCATTAAATCTCTAGTGGCATAGTGTATATTATGTGTTATGCTGTTAACCAAAATTTGGGCAGTTTGAACCCACTTGTGATTTTTTTTGTGGAAACAACAGGGAAGTTTGCTCCTGTTAAGGTTCAGTGTCCAGGAACCCTACAAAAGGTTTCCCATGAGTTGAAACAGACTCAGTGGAAATTGATTAGACGACTAAGACTGTAATCAAAGTGGCATCTTTGAATTTTAAAAACGTTGGAGATACTTTGCACACGTTTGACAGTACAGTACAGGGTTTGCGTTCTTCACTGATGATTGTTTGTTGAGTCACTAAGATGGAATCATAAACAAATTCAGTGTCCTCTTCAGAGACCAATTAGACAGAGACAAGAAAAAATTGAAACGAAATGAAGCATCAGTTAATTTTGAACTCCAATATAAAGCCAAATGTGTACCATCAATATACATTACATGCCTGAGCTTAGGGGGAAAAGATTTTAAAAAAGCACACCAGAGTTTATGTTGAATATTGATTTAGCAAAAAATTATGCCATAGTTTTAGGGAGCTTTGTGGCCTAGTGGCAAGAAGCTGCACTGCAATCCCAGAGGTACACGGTTCGAATCCACCAGATGCTCTGCTGGAGAAGGAGGACAATCTCCTCCTGTACCAGTCAGATCCGATTTGAAGACGCACACACACACACACACACACACACACACATAAAATAAGGTTAAAAAAATGCCATATTTTCATTGGAAAAGTAAGGGGGAAATGTGTGTTACATCCTCATTTTTCATAGGAGGAAGTCAAGAATCTCTATATAAATCCAAAAAATCAACACAGAAGCATATTCTTTAGAAACATAGAGGAAGCATCCAGAAAAAGCTGCTAACCCAGCTGATAGTGAGACTTTCATTTCTCAAATAGGGACAGCCATGTGGGAAATGGTAATCTGTCAGACCACTGGGAATTTGTCTGGTCAACAAACCTCTCTGGGTTCACTGGGTTCAGCCAAAGTTCTCCCATGAGAGTTGCTTAGTGTAAGCTCTAAGGAGAGGCAAACAAGACACAATGAGCTGCTTTTGAACTTTGTTTCTTCCTCTTTTTTTCCATCTTAAACTCAAAGTGACACAATAATTACGGGAGGAGAAAAAAAATTGACACTGATCTGCGGGGGCTGTTAAGATGGAGTGTTCCAATGAACCTTTTGCTGTTTCTTTTAGCAGCATGGAGAACTGTGTTTTCATCAAAACCATAAAAGCCAGCACAATGGCCAATATGAATTAAATTGTAGCCCTTTAAAGGTACGTATTGTAAATCCTAACCTTCTGAATGAACGTAACCTCCTCTGAGAATATAATGTTTTCCTTTAATTCACCTTCCCACCCAGTCACTTTTGAGATCTAGAAGGAGCAGTTTAGGCACCAAGACAAGCGCAGAGAGGATTGCCAACGTGCCAGGGAACAAAGCTGAGAAGATGCAGGGACTTCCCGAGAGTCAGGGGAGAGAAAGCCTTCCCCTAGAGCCAGGGCCCTGAATTCAGACTTCTTTCTTTTTATATTTCTTATATTTTATACTTTATGTCCTACTAGCGAGCTCTGGTGGCCTAGTGGCAAGAAGCTCCTCTGCAATCCTGAAGGCACACAGTTCGAGGCCACCAGCTGCTCTGAGGAAGAAAGATGGGCAGTCTCCTCCTGTGAGATTAACTGCCTCTGAAAACCCACTGGAGGGTCAACTATGGGTCAGTTCTGACTCTACAGTACACAACAACAACAACAACAACAACAACAAACAACAACAACCTCTTCATGGAGTTCTGGTGGCCTAGTGGTAAGAAGCTATATTGCAAATCTGAAGGTATGTGGTTCGAATCCACCAGCTGCTATGTGGAGAAGGATGGGCAAACTCCTTCTGTGTGATTTACTGCCTCTGAAAACCTAACAGAGAGTCCATATCAATGGCACACATCATCATCATCATTGACCTCCTAGTATCCCAAGGAAACATAGACTTACTCACAGTTTTGGGAGTAAATGCCTGAATTCAGGGCACTAGTTCTCTGGGAGACTCTCTGTCAGCTTTTGGGGAAAGGCTTTGCCCCTTTTTAGCTTCTGTTCCTCAGATCTTTGTGTGATAAATACCCTAGGCTCCTCCATCTCCACCAACTCGCTTTTATGCTTCCAAAAATTTCACATCTCAGACCAGACTGACTAAACACACTCTACACTAAAACCACCTCATTAGTGTAATAGAAATCCATTTCCAAATGTGGTTATAACTGCAGGTACATGGGTCAGAGACCTCTCAAGAGTGCTGAAAAACAAAGATGCCAGTCTAGAGACTAAGGTGCGCCTAATCCAGGCCATGATCTTCAGAATTTGTTGCTATGCATCCGAGAGCTGGACAATGACTAAGGATGACAGAAGAAGAATGGATGCCTTTGAGTTGTGGTCCTGGAGAAGAGTATTGAACATACTATGGACCACCAAGAAAACAAATAGGCCTATCTTGGAGAGGGTAAAACCAAGTTTCTCCTTGGAGGGTAGGATTTTGAAGCTCTGTCTCACATACTTTGGGCCCGTGGCCAGGAGAGACCCGTCCATGGAGAAGGACATCATGCTCAGAAGGGTGGAGGGACAGCCCAGGAGAGGAAGATTCCGGATGAGATGGATTGACACAGTAATTAGGGGCTTGGGGGTTGGTTGGTGTGTCAGATTTAGTGAGACTGGACCAGGATAGGGAAGCATTCAGAGATGCTAGACATAGGGTCACAATGGGTCACAGGCCACTCAACAGCACACAACAACAACACAATGATAAGTTGTATAATGTTTGTTTGACAGTTTTTATTTAAGCTTCTTGTTTACGGTCAACAGGACCTGGTAGAAGGCCTTTGTATTTAAAAGCCTGTTGGCTGTGAGGGCCTGTGACCCTCAAATGTCAAGTGTTATTATATTTTAGAGGAACATTCTTATAAGTGGTGTAGCACTGGTCTGTCAATTTGCTGTACAGAGGTAACCTGGGCTTTCTGTGATACTGAACCCTGTACTGCAGGTGTATCGAATGCCATACTGGTTACCCATGGTGGACAGTGTCTTGTGGAGCTCTCAAATTAAGATAAGTTTGGAAGCAGGAGTGGCATCCCATTTCTAAACAACCTGCATCTGGAAACTCTATGACTTAGAGAAAGGATGATAGTTATAGAACATGGTCAGGTCTTTTATTCATAGGGTTGCTATGAGTCATGCTCGACTTGATGACAATCAACAACAGTAAAGTTACCCTCTTATAGTATTTTTGTTAGAACAGCACTAAGAAAGGAAGAAAGTGACTTGGTTGGTGCTGGACCCATGAGCATTACAACTAGCTTACGTTCGACAACTATTTTGAAGATGGAGTGGGATCGTGCAGGATTTCATTGTGTCGTACATAGGTTTGTTATGAGTTAGAGTCTGCTTGAAGACACTTGATGACAACTAACAACAGATACGAGTGTGAGTAAAAGAAAGAATGAATAAATGAACAAACCCATTGCACCTCATCCACTGTGAGTATTCAACAAATGTTAGAAACGCCACCAGTTCCTCCTTCTCATTCATTCAGAGATTTCGTAGTCAGCATTGTAGTTTGCTATCTACTCTGTGAACACCTAGAATGAGCAAGGTATATTCCTTGACTTGAAAGATAAAAGCAAAAAGGAAATAAAGGAAAATTTAAATGTGTGGCCACTGACAGTCAATTATCGTGTGACTTAAGTCCACACTGCAGAATGTCATGAACTTCCAGACACAATACAAATTCCCAAGAGCCTTGCCAGGTGTTTGGAAGATTGGGAGAGAGTATCACACCAATAAGGCCCACATTTCCTTTGTTACCCACAGGTACTCTCCTGTCTAATTTAATGCTTTAGCTCTAAAGCAGAAAATAAACCGTGTCTGACAAGGAAATCTTGCCAGCCTACCTCTTTGACAGAACTGCAGCGAGAAAATCCTTCTGCTCCATAATCACAAGGGAGTTGATGCCCCAAACTGGGTGTTTCTTCCCTTGGAACCATTAGACTCAGGAGTGACTGAGTGAAGCTGCACTGGGCTGGGATCTTTCTGTGGGTGTTTTCTAGTTCTGGAATGCTGAGCTTCCACTCTGTGATCTTAGGAAACCCCTCTGTCTGAGGCCCACCCACCAGTTTCTATCAGAGCAACCCCTTCCTCATTTTCGAGCCAGTATTCTGTTGATGGAGAATCTTAGCCAGGCTGTACAGTTACTCAGACTTGACAGGATAGCGTCTTCATCAGAGGTATTTCCTTAGCTCTGGCTACTTGGTTGTTACTCGTTCTTGTAGAAATATCAGGAAATATGATACTCTTCCAGTTTGGTGTCCCTTTGGCTTTGAATACAATAACCTCAATTAGATACTGTCTTTTATGGACAAGACATTACTTCGGGGATCTGTTGATGGTGCGTGAGTGCACAGACGTGCTTGTTTCTCACTACAGACAGCTAGAACAGAGCCTGGCATAGACTGTTGTCGCGGCCATAGAGTTGGAACTGACCCATAGCTGATCATCCAGCAGGTTTTCAGAGTAAATTGCATGAGAGGAGATTGCCCATCCTTCTCCTGTGATCAGCTGGTGGATTCTAAGCATCTACCTGTGATTTGACAAGGCAATTGGAGCCTCAAATCCACCAGCAGCTATGAAGAATGGGCAGTCTCAATCTTGTGATTTACTGTCTCTGAGAAGCCCTGGTGGGTCAACTCCACAACGTGTAACAGGAAGTAGCCGGCATGCCTCCCAACACTCTGTGACCTAAGTAAATCCTATTACAGCAAGAGGCTGTGTGGAAGGCAGTGTCGTGTGTGCACGTATGTGTGTGTGTGTGTGTGTGTGTAAGTGCCCTCAGGTCCATTCTATGCCTCTATCAAATTTGAGATTGTACTGGAGATTTAATTATGTTAATTAGCTAATAGTTTCATGCTTCCAGTGAAGGAGGGACAAGCCTCTCCCTGTTCTTTCTAAACTCTGATTGGTGAGGTTACAGTGTAAGGTGGGAGCAACCCCTGACTGCCCTACCATGTGAACCACACTGGGCACACAGGTCTCCGTAACTCCCACTCACAGTCCGTTGCCACGGAAGCCAAATACAATCACAGCCGACCCTCCAGCAGGTCGTCAGGGGTCGTAAATCACACAGGAGGGGTTTGTATTCTATCTCTGAGCAGCTGATTGATTCAAACCACCTTTCTTTGGGTTAGCAGCTCAACTCCTTACCCACCAGGCCATGTCTGCGTGTACAGAAAGCACCAGAGGTCCTGCCCTAGAAGTCAGAGCAAAGAAGTCCCTGACTTAGCTTCCTATTACTTATATACCAAAGCACCATAAAATAGGTGACTCTAAGGTGTGAAGGCTGCTAGGAACAACAGGTCAAGGTATTGGCCATGTTCATTCTTTGTAAGGGCTCTGAGAGAACAATTGTTCAGGCCTCTCTCCTAGCGTCTGGTGGCTCCCAGCAATCTTTGACTTGTATCTGCCTCTGTGGTTAACTCGGCATCTGTTTTCTTTTAGAAAAGTCTGCTTTGATGAGATTAGGACACAAGCTGGGACAGTTCCTATTAACCTCACCGAGAACGTATTAGGACTGTATTTCCTTCCAAGAGCACGTTCATGGGCAGAGGGGCTAGATCTTTAACCTATCTTCTAGAAGACACAGTCCACACCACTTCCTGCTCCCTAAGCTCTGTCCCAGGTAGAATCTACTTATGGATCCTGTTCTAGGGGCTGAGCACCTACTACGCGCCAATGGCAAGCACTCACTGTGTGATCCAGTCAGTTCCCACTCCTACTGACCCAACATGGCTGTAGATCCTGGCAGAAGGCATCTCCCTTCTCCCTCGGAGGCTCGGGGGGATTCAAACCACTAGAGACGCCTGGCCTATGAGTTAGCAGCATAACTCCTCACAGACTACCCCACCAGAGCTCCCGGACACACAGTCTGCTCTCAAGGAACTTGCAGTCTTGGAGAGGACCTGCAAGTTACAAGGCACTACGGGGCACAAAGGGGAGCGCTGGTGGCCTACTGGTTATGTAGTTGTGCTGCCAACCCAAAGGCAGTGGGTTCAAATCCACCAGCTGCTCTGCAGGAGAAAGATTGGGAGTCTCCTTCAGTAGGATTTAGAACTTCTAAAATCCTCTAGGGGATCAGCTATGAGTTGGTTCTAACTCGATGGCAAACAGCAGCAACAATGTGGGGCACAAATTACTAAGTGCTAGACTACCAACAAAAGAGATAGTGGTTCAAAACCACCCAAGGTGCCCAGATAGAAGGCTGGCTTCCAAATGGTCCCAGCCTGGAAATCCCTCAGGAACAGATCTACTTTGCACATGGATTATCATGAACCAGAAGCAACTTGATAACAACAGAGAGCACATACAAGGAGCACGTGGCCTACAGAGTCACAGGGAAGCGAACTAGAAAATCGGAGACTGAAAAGATGCAGAGGAATTATCACGTCCAAGCGAGTAGACAAGGAGAGCAGAAGACCTGCAAGTGCCAAGTCCCACAAGATTGACACTGGGAGGCAATGTAGGTAGATCTAGAGTAGAGAGAACAAAGAGAGGAAGTAGCTACATGTCGGGGAAGGAAGGGAAGCAGGGATAGAACAAGACAGATCATAGACCAAAAGCTTTGGAGAAATGCATGGTCATCAGCATCTCAGAAACATCCGATGATGGTTCTAGCCAGCAGAGTGGAGGAAGAGAAGCAGCAGACATTTAGTCTCTCTGAAAGGAGAGTTTACAAAATTGTTGTTGTTGTGTGCCATCGAGTCAACTACAACTCCTACAACCCTGTGCACAATAGCTCTGAACCCTGCCCTATCCGGACCCACTCTCACTGTCTCTGACATACCTTCCCCATTGCCCCCTCCAGGGTCTTCCTCACATGCACTGACACTCCACACTTTCAAGCATGAGGTCCTTCTCCAAGATCTGGTCCCTCCTGGCAAAATGCCCAAAGTACATGAAAAGGAGTTTCAAAATCCTTGCCTCTAAGGAGAAACCTGAATTCACCCTCTCCAGAACAGACCTGTTTGTTCTCTTGGCAGTCCGTGGTATGTTCAATACTCTCCTCCAGCACCACAACTCAAAGGCATCAATTCTTCTTCTAGCATCCCTAGTCATTATTCAGTTCTCAGATGCAGAGTAAGTGACAGAGAAAACCATGGCCTGGATCACGTGTACTTTGGACCCTAGACTGACATCATTGCTCTTTAGCACTTTGGAGAGGACCCTGACAGCTGATTTACCAAAGCATCTCATCTTTTGATTTCCGACTGCTGGTGCCGAGAGTGTTGATGTGGACCTGAACAAAATAAAATTGTTAACAACTTCAATTTCTTCTCCATTCATCATGATGCTGCCAGTTGGCCCGGTGGTGAGAATCTTCATTTTCTTGAAGTTGAGATACAATCCATACTAAGACTATAGTTCTTGGCCTTCTGCAGCAAAAGTTTCAGGTCAGCAGGTATCAGGATGGAAGGGTGATCAGTGTTCTAGAGGGAAAATGTTCCTCAGATTCAAACACATTCTATGGGGATCTTTTTATTAAGATATAAACAGTACAAAGACAGACCCGGAAAATTATTCCTGAATGAGAAAAATCATCAGCATGGTGCCAAAGGTTATTCAACTAAATGATGAGCATGGCTTGAGTTTCTAACATTGTAGGGATATGATCATCACCAGATAGTGATTGGTGACAATTACAGTCCATCACTTTTGCAAGCTGGACCATGTTGTTGTTGCTGCTGTTAGGTGCCTTCAAGCTGGTTATGACTCATAGCAACTCTATGACCAACAGACTTGAACTCTGACCTGTCCTGTGCCTTCCTCGCCATCTCAGACACACTTGAGCCCATTGCTGGAGTCACCGTGTCAGTCCACCTGGTTGGGGGTCTTCCTCTCTTTCACTGTCCCCCCATCTTCTTGAGCTTCATGTCCCTCTCCAATGAAAAGCTTCCCCAAGCAAAATACCCAAAGTATGTAAAACAAAGTTTTATCATCTTTGCCTTTCTGAGACATAGCTGTTTATTATTCTGGCAGTCCATGGGATAATCAGCAGTCTTCTCCAACACCACAGTTCAAAGGCTGGATCATAGAATATACAAAAGTCCTCTGTTAAGATACATACAATATTTAAGATTAAAAAGGATTAGTTCTGAAGTCAATACCATGCTACACAGTATACACAGTCATGATTCATTGGAATCATTAATCAGGCAAATTCTCTGGTTCTCAGGTGCAAGTCTCACTCACTGGAGGATCTTTGTTTCCATAGGTTCACCTGGCCCTTGTAATCCACTTTGAAGCTCACTCTTCCTGAGGGCAAAGCCACACAGTAAATTTCCAGCTCAGGAAGAACTCATGTCAGCATCAAAGTGAAGTTGGGGCTGTGCTACAGATCTCATTGCTTACACAAGCCAAAAAAATTGCAATTTTAAGCTCTAATACAGTATAAGGAAATGTTTGATGATTATAGAGCATTCTTTCCAAAACCCTGTCTACAGAGAAAAGAGCACGTTGTTTGGAGCACGCCATGGGACTGAAGGAAAGAGGTTAATTGCTTAGTTAGCAAGATTTCAAGCTAGTTTTAGAAGAGGCCACAGCACTAGGACGTCATTACTGGTGTCAGATGGATCCCAGCTGAAAGCAATGAATATCAGGCGAATAGCTATTTGTGTTTTATTGACTATGCAAAGGTATTGGACTGCCTGTATCATAACAAAGTATGGCTCACATTGAGAAGAATAAGAATCCCAGAACACTTAATTGTGCTCATATGGAATCTATACCTAGACCTAAAGGATGTTGTACAAACAAAGCAAGGGAACCCTACACTGTTTAAGATCAGGAAGGGTGTGCATCAGGGCTGTATCCTTTCTCCAGACCTATTCAATCTGAATACTGAGCAAATAATTTGTGAAGCTGGATTCAATAAAGAGGAGAGTGACATCAGAATTACAGGAAGATTTATCAACACCCTGTGTTATGCTGATGACACAACATTGCTTGCTGAAAGTGAGGAAGCTATTAAATGCTTTCGGTATGGATTACATCTCAACATCAGGAAAACAAAGATCTTCACCACCAGACCCATGGGGAAAGGATTGAAGCTGTCAATGATTTAATCTTGCTTGGAATTAACACCCTTGGTACGAGCAGTCAGGAAATCAGGAGACATATTGTACTGGGTAAGTCTACTGTCAAGGACCTCTCCAAAATACTAAAGAGCTATATCACCAGTTTGAACACTAAGGTGTCCCTGATTCAGGCCATAGTCTTTTCAATCACCAACTACGCATCAGAGAGCTGGACAATGAATAAGGATGACTGAAGAAGAGTAGATGTTTTTGAGTTGTGGTGCTGGAGAAGAATATCTAATATCTCATGGACTTCCATAAGAACAGATATGTCCTAGAAAGAGTGCAGCCAGAGTACTCTTTGGAGGCAAGGACGACAATGCTTTGTCTTTCATACTCTAGACATGTAGCTAGGTGGGGCTATTCCTTGGAGAGGGACATCATGCTTAGAAGAATGGAGATTTAGAGAAGGAGAGGAAGACCCTCAACAAGAAGGATTGACACTGTGACTTCAGCAATGGGCTCTAGTGTTTTAGAGATGATGAAGATGGCACAAGATGGGACAAGTTTCATTTGGCTGTTTATAGAGTCACTATCAATGGCACTTAACAACAACAAGGTTAGCAAATACTGGGAACTTGCAGTGTATGACCTTGAAAGGAATAGCAGGATGGCAGAAGAGGCTGAGGGGGTTTAGTTCCAGGATGAACCCTACTTTCCTATTTCAGCTGCAATATTGCACAGTATAGCAGGATGGATGGTGAAGAGATTAAGATTGTTCACAGCTTTAGTTTGCTTGGCTCCACAGTCAACACTCTTGGCACCAGTAGCCAGGAAATTAAAAGGTGCATTGCCATGGGAAAGTCTGCTGTTAGGGACCTCTCCAAAGTACTGAAGAGCAATGGTGTCTCTCTGGAGACAAGGTGTGTCTGATACAGGCCATGGTCTTCACAATCACTTGTTATGCGTCAGAGAGTTGGACAATGACCAAGGAGGATAGAAGGAGAATTGATGCCTTTGAGCTGTGGTGCTGGAGAAGAGTATTGAGAGTACCATGGACTGCTAGGAAAGCAAACAGATTCATACTGGAAAGGGTTAAACTGGGTGGCTCCTTGGAGGCAAGGATTTTGAGGCTCCGTCTAACATACTTTGGACATGTTGTGAGGAGAGAACGGTCCTTGGAGAGGGACATCATGCTGGGTAGAGTAGAGGGACAGCGCAGGAGGGGAAGACCCTCTATGAGGTGGATTGATTCAGTGACTGGGGTAATCGGGATGGGAGTGTCAGAGACGGTGCGATTGGCACAGGACAGAGCAGAGTTAGGGCTCTTGTACATAGGGTCGCTATGAGTCGCAGGCGACTCGACGGCACATAACAACAACAATAACATAGCTATGATAGAACATTTTCAACATCACAGTTCTATGCTCACCTAGAGTTAGATATGTTATTCTCAAATAAAATTAAGTTTGGCCACAAACACATCATTCCACATCACAACTGTCAAGTCACCGAGAAAGATGTGCTTAGAACATCTGGGTGCAGACGCAGATGGACACAGCCTGGCTGGTGCTATGGGAGAGAAAGACTGCACCTCTCCCTTTTCCTATGGGCTTAGAGATCGAAGAGTGGTTATAGAACCCATAGAGCTGTGACCGTGGAGGATTTCATGACCAGGAGGCTTATAGCAGAGACAAGCACTTGGATGCCAGATGGGCAAGGGGCCAAAATTTGGACATAACCTAAATATCCACCAAAAGATGGATGAATGAATGAATAAACAAAATATGCTACATACATGCAGTGAAATACTGCTCAGCCAGTAGGAGAAATGAAATCTTGGTGCATGTCAGTATGGATGGAACTTGAAGACAATATGCAGAGTAAAATAAGCCAATTGCAAAAAGAAGAACATTACATGAATTTACTTATATGAAAAGATAAAAATATAGGAATTTTTAGAGACCAAAGTTTTTAGTAGTTACTAAGTGTTGCAGAGAGGGGAGGTGTAGGAGAGGTTAACAGTGATGGAAAATCACACTGGTTGAGGATAGGGTGGCACAACTTATTATAGCAATTGGTGTTGATAAGTTGTACCCTCATAAAAACTTGAATTAGCAAAAGTTATGTAATAGGTGTTTATCACACACACACACAAAGTAGGAGAGGGTGGGGGTGCTGGAACCCTTTTGTATGGAAAGTATGGAAATAGAATCCAGAGCTCCAACAACCAGCGTTGCTAGTCAGAGGTCAGGAAAACATAACAGATAGACATCCACTTACTGTGTTTACAGCCGCTATGTTGAGTTTGATGTTAATGAGAGTTCTACTTCCTGTTGACCCTGCCTCCTTAATTCTACCAAAGTCAATTTACAATCAATGTTGAAGTTATTTTAAATTCAAAGCACTTTGATATATACTCCATTCTGTTACCTAGAATATGATTACTATACATTGATTTAATATTAAAATGCTTATAATTTATACTTTTTAAGCATTCTGGTTTTAATATTATCATGAAAAAGACATAGGATGCAGGCCATCTTTTTGTTCACATTTTAATAGTGTTGACTCCTCAAGCTGGAATTTCTCATGGAGTTGTGCTGTGGACCCAAAGGTCACAGCTCTCTGGCAGTTTGAACCCACCAGTCTCTCTGCAGGAAAAATAAGGACAATCTTGTCCTACGTTATTTAGAGCCTTAGAAAATGCACTAGAGGGTCAGCTATGACTTGAGGCCCACTCACTAACTATGAGTTTGAGGGTTTTGGTGAGGTTTTTAAAATAGTAGTCTTAGAAGAAATACAACCACAGTATTTCCTACTTCAGAACATTGTCTGAAAAGAAAACTCACCAGAAAAGAACATGATATTAGTTAAAGTAAACCTCCTTACAGACTGTGCCGTCAGAGCCCCCGGTTGGTAAAACAGGTGTGGTATCAAGGGTTTATTGCTCAAGTTGACTTTCTTTGCCATCAGCCTTGACTTTCACTGCCACTTGACTAGATGGGACTTGAAATAGAGTATGTATAGATGAATCATGACTGGATTGGTCAGTTTTCCCATCCTGCCAAGTTTAAGTAGAGCAAGTTTAGCAGGAAATGAGGAAATACCACTGTGAGATCACTGAGGAAGGACAGAACCCAGTGCAGGCCAAGAAAGAGTTTATTGAGGAGAAACTGCCAGGTTGGTTCTCAAGCAGAAGACCAGCCCCCACTAGAAGTTAGAGGGGGATTTTATATTTTCTTGCAAGAGACTTGGGGAAGATGATGCTTACAGATGCTTCCTTCAAGATAGGGAAGTGGGATGGGGTCTTAAATAACTATTCCTGGGAAAAGGGGGTTAGTGTAGCTTCACAGAGTGAAGCAGCACAGCTGCTGTCTCCTGTGATTGGATTCTCTCAGTAGCCATTCTGGGAGAGGAAGGAAAGGGCTCTACAGCCCTAATAATCACTACTAGCAGGGAAGAGGAAGCAGAAAGCAAAGCAAAGGGCAGAAATCCATGCACGAATCAGGTCTGGATCAATACAAGGGCAGCAGTAACCTCAGCAGAGAGCCTGAGACAGTAGGAGTCAGAAGTGACTTGGGACTGCTGCCCCAGAGGGCCAGAGCCAGATACCGTCCCTCAAGCTCGCTGTATGACTGAGGAAAGACACCATAATCGGCAGGATTAAGGGTACTTTGTAAACACTGAACTAAGCCATGAGGCTGAAGGTCAAATAGCCTGTGACAGCTTGAGAAGCTGTCAAAACTAAGAAAGTGGATCCTGTAGTCAACATAAATTTCAACCTGATAATTTCCCTAATATAATAATATAAGGTGCAGTCTGTGTTCCAAGATTTGAAGGTGGGCCTGACCTGGGGTACCTGCATGGTATGGGGTCCTCTAAGAGACTTTTTGCCACATGTGTTGCATCCCTGGCTCCTCCATTCCACCCCCATGCTTCAGGCTGTGTGCCATGGTTTTAATAGAATATATTATATATGATATATTAAATATACTATAATAACTCTACTATAAATGCTGTACAGAGGTAACTCGTGGTTGCTGTGACACTGAACACTGTGATACTTATGTGTCAAATGTGATAATGGTTACTGATGGTGGACAATGTTTGGTGGAGCTCCCTGACTAAAACAAGCTTGGAAGCAGGAGTGGCATCCACTTCCAAAATAGCTTACCTCCAGAAACCCTATGAACCTGAAGAAAGGATGAAAGTTATACAGGTGTTCAGGTCTTTTGTTCATAGGGTTGCTATGAGTTGCCTACGACTCAACAGCACTTAACAACACAACAGTATATAACAATAATAATAATTTTCCATGAATATGGTTCTGTAAAGTCTGTGTGGCCATTGCAACAGATTGTGGACCCTGTAGTAGAGCAATACTGTTGGACTTGGAATTAGCGCTATGGGTGTTAGAGGCCATGTCTGGCCTTAAAAGAACTGGTTTTGTACTGTGGTCTTCATTTTGCTTATGGAGACTGTTCCTCTTTTATGAAGTTATTAGAGGTCAGACTCAGCTGTCCCTGTGCCACTTTGCTTCTTTGTACCGAGAGCCAACAAACAGAGGAAAATCTCAAGGAGACGGATTAACACAAGAGCTGCAACAAGGGACTGAGATGTAGCAATAATCATGAAGATTGTGAAGAACCAGCATTGTTTCCTTCTGTTATGCATAAGGTCCCTGCGGATCAGAGCCTGTGGATCAACAAATAACATTGACAATAGCATATTTGCTGCTTTTATAAAAGTAAGAAGCCCTTTTCTGTATTTCCCACATTTCTCACAATTTTAATATCACTTTTTTCATGAAATAAAAATAATTTAAAATTATAAATACTAACTACTTAACAAAAATCTTAAGTTTCAAGATGCGTCTTTAGTTATAACTGTATTCAGATGTTCAAATGATGTCATCAACAGACTGCATCTCCTCAGAGCTCAGTTCCCCCTTCTCTCTCATTTTTAAGCAGATTTGTCTTTTATATGGTGACTCTTTCTTTAATGGCCTCCATTAGCTCCAGGTTTTTATTCCATCATTTAGCAGATTAATGCTTCATAATGGGAAAGATCTGGTGGGGAAAAATGTATTCCAACCTTGTAAATAAATTAGCATAAAATAATAATAAAAAAGAGTGTCAGCTATGGGTTGGTTCCGACTCAGTGGTACTCAACACCAACAACAAATCTTATCTAGCAGATTAATGCTTCATAATGGGAAGGATCTGGTGGGGAAAAAAAATGTATTCCAACCTTGTAAATAAATTAGTATAAAATAATAATAAAAAATAGTGTCAGCTATGGGTTGGTTCCGACTCAGTGGTACTCAACACCAACAACAAATCTTATCTAGTAACCATCGAGTTAACTCCAGTTCACGAAAATCCCCCATGTCACAGAGATGAAGTGTGTCCATAGGGTTCGTGTGGTTATGGCTTTTCCAAAGCACATTGACAGACTTTTTTTTCAAGGTGCCTCTAGATGAATTCAAATTGCCAATCTTTCAGTCAGTAACTGAGCACTTAACCACTTGTGCCAGAAAGCTAACAACACATAATCTGTGATGAAATTCAGTACTACAAATAAATAATGGTTTCGGAGACATTCTGGTGGCATATTTCCTAGGGAGCTATGCTGCTAAACCAAAGGCCACACCTTGAGCAGGGTGTGTGTGTGTGTGTGTGTGTGTGTGTGTGTGTGTGTGTGTGTAGGAATAGGAAAGATCTACTGGGGATCTGAGAAGATTGAGTAATGGTAGGCACAGATGAATGGTGATTGATTATATAAAACACAATGCACAGGAATGATTGTATGAAACACAATGTGAATGAAGGAATATGTCATGCTCAGTGGACATGAATGGAAAACAATGCATATGCATTGTGTATTCAAATCAATATGAAATAACACATTTTAAAAAAAAAAGAAAGGCCATACTCCTCTGGTGGTTCAAGCCCATCGGCAACACCATAGAAGAGAGAGGAAGTCCCCTGTCACGTGGTTTACAGCCTCTAAAACCCCTGGAGGATCAGTTGTGAGCCAGTTCCAACTTGCTGGCAATGAGTGAGTGACTACCAATTTCACCAGGAAAGAGTTCCCTCATTCATATTAGGGTTTGAAGGATAGCACATCCGTGTATATGAACATTTGCCCCAAACACATAATGCATCCTGAAACAAAGAAACAAAGTAAGAAAAGCACTGACAGTCATTTTAAAAAATAGATATGAATTTCATCAAGTATTGAGATTGGCCAAGACTTGACCCAAAGCCATACCCCTTGGGCTTTGTAGTTTCATGTTTTGAGGCAAAGTGGAGTAGAGCTGAAGGGAACTCAAATAGGACACTGTGGAGAAGAAGCAGGGTGTAGCAGGGCATGTTGTTTATGATTTGGGACACCTTATCCCCCCTTGAACCAGCAATATCAACAATATTAAGCACTCCTGGGGTGCTTTTGAAACCTTATACACCCCTCAAAGCCTTACCATGCTTCCAAGGCTCCACGTTGCTGAGAAAGATCATTTTCACAAATAGCATGTAACCTGATGTCCTCCATGCTGGTGGATACACAGAGTGTGGAAGAAGTAACCATCCTGCCTGCCAGCAGAGCTGTAACAGCCTCACTGCTGAGCTTCCGGCCTCCGCTGGTGGCCTTTTCTCAGGGCCCAGAAACCAGAGAGAGAACAAGGCAGGCTGATCAAACCAGTCCTTTGCTTAAATACTTTGGTAATCTCATAGCAATAGTGTCTCTCTGGAGACTAAAGTGCGTCTGATACAGGCCGTGGTCTTCGCAATCACTTGTTATGCATCAGAGAGTTGGACAATGACCAGGGAGGATAGAAGGAGAATTAATGCCTTTGAGCTGTGGTGCTGGAGAAGAGTATTGAGAATACCATGGACTGCTAGGAAAACAAACAGATTTGTCCTGGAAAGGGTTAAACCGGGTGGCTCCTTGGAGGCAAGGATTCTGAGGCTCCGTCTGACATACTTTGGACATGTTGTGAGGAGAGACCGGTCCTTAGAGAGGGACATCTTGCTTGGGAGGGTGGAGGGATGGAGCAGGAGAGGAAGGCCCTCTATGAGGTGGATTGATTCAGTGACTGGGGTAATTGGGATGGGAGTGTCGGAGACAGTGCGATTGGCACAGGACAGATCGGAGTTTAGGGCTATTGTACATAGGGTTGCTATAAATCGCAGGCGACTCGACGGCACATAACAACTACAATCTCATAGCATAGGTGGCTATTGTTTTAAGGTGTCCTTGAGTTAACTACCACTCACAGTGAACTTACGAACAACAGATGTGAACCTTGATCTCTCCTGCACCATCCTCACCGTTGGTAATATGTTCCAACCCATTATTACGTTCACTATGTCAATCCATCTCATTGAAGGTCTTACACTTTCTCTGACACTCTACCTTTCTTAGCATGATGTTCATTTCCAAGAATTGGCTCTTCCTAACAAGGTACCCACAGTATGTGAGATGAGGTTTCACCACGCTTGCCTGTAAAACACACTCTGGTTGCACTTCCTCCAAACCAGAGTACTTTGCTCTGTTGGAAGCCCATAAAGGTCAGAATCCCAGTGGAGTCTTCCCCATCTATTACTTTCACTACTTCCCTGTCTTCCCCTTAGTCTTCCAGCTCTGGCACAAAGCGATTGCTTATCATTCTCCCTTGGAGTTTGGTGGATTCAATTCACAGGAGATGCAGGGCCTTTGCAGTAGCAGTGCAAATCCCACAGATGAAGCCACCAAGAGAGGGGGTGTTTAAAGAGAAAGTTTCTATCTTGCTTTTCAGACTTTGATCAATTTAATTCCCACAAATATCTCCAATAAACGAAATGTTGATTGGATTCTTCATAGTAAAAGGATTCTACAAGAGTACTCATTACTTATTTAATATATATATATATATATTATTTAATGTTCTATGTTTTAAGCTTACAGGTTTAAGCGGCAAAAATTCTGAAAATAATTTTTTGTTAGAGATGCAAACAATTATTATACACTTACATGACCTTAAATGACTTAAGTGCAAATAGAAATTTAGTACAATTGATTTTTGAATACTTCAAAGACAATGATTACAAAACCCTTAATGCTATTCTGAAATACCAAACCAATTGGAATAAATTCATTTTCTAATT
>NW_006399810.1:2285215-2286975 GCF_000299155.1 Elephantulus edwardii
TGTCCTGTCAGGAAAACTTACCCCACTTGAGAATTTTTTTTACTTAGAAAAATTAATAAAAGGGTGTATTTGTGGGTCTCACAATTTGGTTCATGGAAGGAGCTAGTAAAGCAGAAAGATTCAGCATAAACCTGAAAAGACAGGGTCATGGTGGGCATAGTTCAATGGTGATTCATTTTCTAAAACAAAATGCATGGGAATGATACAATACCAGTGAAGGAAAATGTGAAACATAACATATACAAATTTTCGGGGGAAAGAAATATATTTGCAATGAATAAATCACTACTGTAAAAAAAAAACCCAAAAACCAAAAAGGCATAGTTGCCAAGTTGATGGAGGAACAAAAGAACTGGGCCATGAGTTATCCCAGAGGTGCACAACTTGGAAAAAACACCACCACCTTGAGACCAGAAACCAGAAGAGTGTTAGAGAGTGGACAACCACCACTCATTGCGCATTTGTCCATCCATTCCGCTACTGATGTGGGGCAGGACAGCAGAAGTCCATCCTTCCCGACACAGCACCAGCATGGTGGAGCCACCACGTGAGTCCAGAGCTGAGCAAGGGGTGCCCTTTACCCTCTCTCCTCACGAAGATACAAACTTGCATTCATACTTTATTACACTGTCATTGCTGTTACCATACACGTGGAGTACATAGCTGATGCTCCAGTGGACTTGCAGAGGCCGCAGGTAGCACTGAAATCTGCCCATCTTTCTTTCACGCAGGAGCTAGTGGATTCGAAGCCCCTGCCTTTAGATTGGCAGTGCAGCTTCTTACCACTAGGCACCCAGATACGTTCTGATCTTAACAGATGAAATAAAAGCCCCCCACCTCGTGTATTCCTGTTTTATTATTTATAATGTTATAAGCAACACAAAAGACGAATTGCATTGGGAAAGTCAGCTATGAAGGACCTCTCAAGAGTACTGAAGAGCAACAACGTCAGGCTGGAGACTAAGGTGCACATGTTTGGGGGAGCGGAGGGACAGCGTAGGGAAGGAAGACCCTCGATGAGATGGATCGATTCTGTGAGTGGAGTGGTGGGAGTGAGTGTGTTTGAGACGGTGAGGTTGGCACAGGATAGAGCGGCCTTTAGCGCTCTGGTACATAGGGTCACTATGAGTCACAAGCGACTCGACGACACATAACAACAACATGTTATATTTATTATTCTACAACTTTTTTTTCTCACTTTATGTTAACCATTCTCTTCTAAATGTTAAGAACTTTCTATAAATTTGGCTTCTTCCCATTGTCAGTAGCTACTTTTGGTGTGTGGTATTCAGAATGCCACATCCTGGTGAGACCTCCTCTGACCTTTCACCCCTGCCCCTGAAATCTTTCCTGTTTTTCAGCTCCCGATTTGTCCTGAGGTTCCCCCTGACCCGTACATGACTCACCGATGCTCCAAGGGGACCTGTGGCCTTACAGAGACCAAACGTTGGGCAGAAGGGGCGTGCAAGTGAGTGAGGAAAAACTATCCACCACTATTCTCTCAGATTAGATGTTCAAACCTGCTTAGCTCCTCTGTGGGAGAAATACTCAGCAATCTTCTTCCATGAACATGACAGTCAGAGCAAACAACACTGTACGTGACATTCTACCCTGTCGTCTGCAGTGACAGTGGGTCAGAATTACCATGCTGGCACCCACAAGAACATGCCCTACCTTTAGCATCACTTCAAGGACTTGCATTCCAAATAACTGTTCCAATTTAATATTTTTGCTGCTGTGCCCTTGTTGTTGTTGTTGTT
>NW_006399810.1:2287985-2290128 GCF_000299155.1 Elephantulus edwardii
GGGAAGGGAGAAAATTGCGGCAATGAATGAATGGAAATCCAAAACCTCTGTAAAAAAAAATATTAAAAATCGTTTCATTGTGGAAAATATATTTTTAGGAAAACATTTATTATTTCAACTTTTTTTTCACATGTGCAATTCTATGACGTTGGTCACGTTCATCATGGTGTAACCATCACCACTCTTTGTTTTTTTTTTGTTGGTTTATTTACAGTACTTCATATGTATTATGTTTCATTCATGTATTGTATTTAGCATTTTATACAATCTTTCACTTACATTGTGTTTCATATAATCATTCATATACATTGCATTTTATATAGTTAATTACTATAATTTCTCTCTTGGGATGTGACCCACAGACTTGAGACTTACCAGGCTCCACAAAGCTGTTGTTCTGGTCATTATCAGTAAATTCCATGAGTCAGAGCCCGCCTCCGTTCCTTCTCCATTCTCTAGCATGCGGTTGGTTACAAGTTGACCTAAATATGTCCTATAATTCATGATATGCTTCCAGGATGAAGAGAAATCACATTCATGAAATCACATCAAGTTGAGAAAGCTCTTTATTATTATTATTACATCTTCAAGAATCTTTGTCTCAAGATAATTTTCATGGTTTGTTTGTGTGTCTAAATGAACATGATCCTTAGTATAATTTTATATAATTTTCATATTGGTTGTAAATCCTAATCCTTGTCACGTTAATGAGACAGGATTAAAAGCAATTGTGTAATGACATGATCAGTGTGACCTAATGAAAACCATATCTCCTCAGGGGTGCGGACTGCACTGAACACATGCTTGAACTCTTTGACAAAGCTAGAACTTTCTGGTGGATCCTATAAATGGCTCATGGCCTCCAGGTTTGAAATAACAGCCTGCCATACTTGTCAACCTGATCTTGATAATCTTAATAATTTGGAGAGGTACCTAACTGCAGATTTTACCAGTGCAATGAGTCTCCTTACTTCCTGACCACTCATGCCAGGGGTACCATTAATATCACATGCAAGCAAAGTACAGTGAAACATCATTCAAAAATGGCTAAATCAGTACATAGATAAGGAACTGCCAGAAATTCAAGCATGATTTAGAAGAGGCTGTGGCACCAGGGCTTTCATTGCTGATGACAGATGGATTCTGGAAGAAAGTAAAGAATACCATAAGAATATCTATTTGTGCTTTATTGACTTTGCAAAGGCATTTGACTGTGTGAATCATAACAAGTTGTGGCTGATATTGAGAAGAATGGGAGTCCCAGAGCACTCACTTGTGCTTATGTGGAACCTATCCCTAGACCAGGATGCTGTTTTGTGAACAGAGCAGTGCATGGTTTAAAACTGAGAAGAGAATGTGTCAGGGTTGTATTCTGTCTCCATACTTATTCAATCTGTATGCTGAGCAAATCATCCGAGAAGCTGAACTCTATGAAGAGGAGTGTGTCATCAGGATTGGAGGGAGACTTATCAATAACCTGCATATGCAGATGGCATAACCTTGCTTGATGAAAGTGAGGAGGACTTGAAGCACTTGTTGTAGAAGACCAATTAATATCGCCTTAAATATGGATTGCATCTCAGTGTCAATAAAACAAAGGCTCTTACCACTGGACCAATACGCAGTATCATGATGGATGGAACGGTGACTGAAACTGTCAACAGTTTCATCTTGTTCCCAGATATAGTACACTTCAATTACTCTGGTTTTTTCATTCAGGGTAATTTTATTCCCCAATTGGGGTAAAAATCTCTAATAAGCAATCTTGGTGTCACAATGGTTAGGTGCTTAGCTGCTAACTAAATGATCTTAGGTTTGAACCCATCAATGTCTCTGCAGAAGAAAAGACTTGACAATCTCAGAATGGATTCAATAGCACACAACAAAGTCTTCAGTGGAATTCCATTTAAAGGAGTAAAAGAACTCAACTTCATTGCCACGGATTTGGAACTGACGCATTGCTGACCCTCCACCAGGTTTTCAGAGACTCTAAGCCTCCAGGGAGAGACTGCTTATCTTTCTCACATGGAGAATTCAAACCTCCAATCAGTCTATCATGGTGGATTCAAACTCCAGAGGCATTGCCTTTAGATAAGGGCATATCTCTATGAACTAAGCTGCCAGAATTTCCTTCTTTTTTTTT
>NW_006399810.1:2290848-2299604 GCF_000299155.1 Elephantulus edwardii
ATAATATTGCATGAGTTCCTTGTTTTTTAATGCAGCATAGTATTCCATTGTGCGAATATACCACAGCTTCTCTAGCCATTAGTTTGTTGATGGCAGAATTTCCTTCTAAATGTACAGCGGATAAGTCAACTCAGCAATAGGTGGTGAGAGAGCAGATTGGAGAGTCCCTACCACACGCTTTGGAAAATCTATTTTTTTTAAAAAAAAGTTAAAATCTTCAAATAGGTGGTAAAGCCATCTGATCTTCATCAGAGTTGATCTCAGTCTCTGTGATAAACAATTTCTTTATTTCCAAAATGCAGAGTAAGTTAAGAAAGTCGCAAATGACACAATTAGTGACTATAGTGGTATTGCATTTGGCCAAGTTCAAAGGCAGGACTGTATATGTTGTAGTTGCTGTTGTATTGACTCCAACTCATATCAACTTTGTTGTTGTTATAATGTGCCATTGAGTCACTTGTGACTCATAGCAGCCCATTCATAATATACCTGAAACCTGCTCTATCCTGTGCCAACCTTATTGTCTCTGACACATCTATCCCCATAACCCCAGTCACTGAATCCATCCATCTCATTGAAGGTTTTCTTCTTTTGTGCTTTTCCTCCACCCTTCCAAGCATGACGTCCATCTCCAAGGACTGGTCCCTCCTTGTAACATGCCCAAAGTATGTCAGACAAAGCCTCAGAATCCTTGCTTCCAAGGAGCAGCGTAGTTTCACCCTCTCAAGGAAGAACCTGTTTGTTCTCCTAGCAGTCATTGGTATACTCAATACTCTTCTCTAGCACCACAGTTCAAAGGCACCGGTTCTCTTTCTATCATCCCTACTCATTGTCCAGCTCTCTGACACATAAAAAGCAATTGTAAAGAATATGGCCTAAATCGGTGCACCTTAGTCTCCAGACTGATGTCATTGCTCTTCAAAGCTCTGGTGAGGTCTCTGACAGCCGACTTTCCCAATGCAATTCATCTTTTGATTTCCTCACTGCTGGTACCAAGAGTACTGATTATGGAGTCAAGCAAACTAAATCTGTTAACAATCTCAATCTCTCCACCATCTACCGTATCAACCTTACATATATAATTAAGAAAATATTGTCTGGTTCGTTACATCTCAGTGATATCATAATTGAGCTAATTGCAACAATGACTGTGTCTAAACTGTTGCAGATATATGTTGCATATATGTTTATTATAATTGTTGTTATGTGCCATCATGGAACCCATGCATAACTGACCTTGTAGTGGGTTTTAAGAGTCAGTAAACCTCTCAGAAGGAGATTGTCCATCTTTGTTCCATGAAGTAGCTGGTGAATTTGAACCGAGTGCTTTTGGATTGGCAGCAGAGCTCCTTACCACAAAGCTAAATATAATGATAAATCATTAAAATCAACATATTTATATTATTCGACCACGTCTTCACAGAAGGAATCATCTCTCGAGTTTTTAAAAAATGCTGCACATGTTTCGGGACTGCCTGGGGATCACCCCCAAGAAAATGAAAAATGTCCACATACATGTGTTTCCCACACACACCGTGGGTGTCACGGAACTATTTGGGGATAAAAAGAAAAAAGAGTAAGCTTTTCATGTAAAATCAGACCCCTCAAGCTTAACTCAAATATGGGAGCAGGATTCACTATTTATATCTTACATCATCCTAGAGCACAGGAATCCTGATCCAAAAATTAAGCTAGAGATGGTTCAGAATGCAAAACTTCCTGCAGACTTCCTGCAGAAAAAACTGCCCTGTAGGGTCACCAAAAAGGTATTGAATCTGTTGAATCACAATGAGTCAATTCCAACTACTAGTAATCCTATGTGACAGGTTTTCCTGGCTGGAATACTTATTTAAAGAAGCAGATTGTCAGTTTTATCTTCTTATTTCGGGTGGTTGGCTGGGCACTGCTACATAGAGTGATCTTACCTGTACAACAGAACACAGCACTTCCTGGTCTTGAACCAAAGTTAGAGGACTTTTTCTCTTCCCCTATCATATCTGGAAGATTTGCAAAAGTCAAATATTTTCTAAAATTGACCAATGACTAAGCAACAAACAGAATTGCAATGGGTACCCAGTATCATGCAGGTCAAGTTCTCCAATCACAATAAAACACAGCTAAAACTCAAAAACAAAACAGTCAAACTGGACATACGTATTTAGAAAACAAAACACATTTCTCCAAGTAACTCATGAGTTAAAGAGTAAAGTATTAATGATTCTTTTAGTGATTTAAAAATAAATTATATCCAAGAAAGTTGTACATTATAATATTGAGTCACACACATCTAATACAGGACATAGAAGGGGGAGGGAAAGCATTTTAAAAAAGAAGGATGAAAAACCAGTGAACTCAACATTCAGCTCAAGAAACTACAAAATCACAATAAACAGAATAAATTCATCAATATAAGAGCAGAAACGAAAGAAAAACAAACAAATAGGTTCAATAAAATTAAAAGATGTCTCTACAAATATTTTAAAATGAATAAAATTATCATAATAATAATCAAGAATCAAAGAGAAAAGGTACAGATCAACAATACTATTAAAATGAAATTAAATATCAGCATAGAAAATTTTTACATTTCATGAACCAATAAATACTTTGACAATAAATAATTAAGCCAATTCTAGAAAAATGCAAAAGGTCAATCAATGAGTGTCAATAACAACAACCAAGCCATTAAAAAAATTAGCAACAATGATGCTTCATGCTTTTAAATTGTAGATTGAATTGTATACCCTCAAAATATATGCTGTCAATTCTAACTCTTACATCTTTGTTGTTGTGTGTCTTCTAGTAAGAACCAACTCGTGGCTGACTGTCCAGCAGGTTTTCAGAGACAGTAAATCACACCAAGACTGTTCATCCTTGTCCCAAGGCTCAACTTCTAGAGTTGACATTGTGTCTTGAGGATTGCAGCGCAGCTTCTTACCAGGAGGCTGTTTGGGAACAGGAATTTCCTTATGTTAACGAAGTCATCTCAATGGTGTGATTGTTGGGTGTCACACTGACTCATAACAATTCTACCTACAATGAAACAAAACACAGCCTGCATCATCCTCACAACGTGTGCTGTGCTTGCACTTCTGGAAAAAGAGCAACAGACAGAGGAGACACCAGCCATGTAAAATCACCCAGGAACACGAGTTGAAAAGAGACACAAGCATTCGGGCAGGTCTGACAGAGAAAAGCTTCCCACAAAGCCAGTGCTGTGTATTTGGAAGAAAACGTACTAGTGATTGACACAGAGATTGCAATCGCCTCAGGCACTGCAGCTCTTGTGAAGATGGCTCTGACGAGGCATGGTCTCCTTCAGATGAGCACAGAGGCCCCTGATAACAGCAACAGCTGGTGAGAAAGAGATTCCGGTTCATTACAACTGAAGGGTAAGCTATGCTGCTAACGCAGTACTCAGAAATAAAGATTGTTTTATAATTGAGTTTTACCAAACTTTCAAAGAAAGAGAAAAAATATTAAATAAAACATTCACTATCAGGATAAACTCAGCAAGGTATCGAAACCTAAACAATATTATGCAAGTTTTACTCTTAGAATGAAATTACATAACTTGAGAAATCAGTATAGGAACCAGCTAAACATGTTTTAAAATCTGTGTATGTAAGATATTGTTGTTACAAGGCTTTGAATTGATTCTAACTCACTGTCGCCCCACGTGCACAAAGGGGAACTGCTGGGGGAGTTTTCACGGCGAGAAACCCTTGTGGAAGCAGAAAGTCTGTCTTCTGAGGGGCTCTGACTGCTTAACCCTAGCCAAGTCGTCAAGGGCCTGCTTATTAAAGATATATAAGATAGACATATAGACGGAAGGAAAAGCAAGGGAGAAATACACTATTTCAATAGATCCAGGCAAGTCATCTAACAACCTTCATAGTCTATTTATAATTAGAAACAGTCTCAAATGTCTTCAATTGGCTTTATCATGTCCACACTTTACCCCAACATTTCCCCAGTCCAGTTATTCCACCAAGTCCCCTTTCTCTCACAGTCTTCCCTTACTGGAAGTTTCCCCACCAGATCCATTTTTCTTTCCATCCTGCTCTCTTACAGGGAAGCAAAGAGGAACCCACAGAAAACAGTGCAGCGACAATTGGCTTGAAATTGCTGAATGACCTCTCACAGCTGGTGATGGGTCCTGTGATGGTCAATAGACACATGTCTGCTAGGATGTCCACTAACTGTTCCCAGGGCCTCTGCGTCCTTTGGATTTATCAGTGAGAAGCCCTGCTGGAAAGGGACAGGGCAAGTCAGGGCAGCTTGTCTCTCAGCTTACCTTCCTCCCTAGATTTCCACACAGGCAGGCTGTTCTCTCCACCAAGACCTCCGGTCTGACCGAAGCCCCTTCACATAGCTTTGTGGTGCCCACGCTCCTTCTCTGCCTTATTCGCTCAGAGGTCCAATGGCCCCCACTGTTGACAGAGCTTGTGTTTTCCCTGGGCATTGACCACATTTTTATTGTACTCCTCAAGTGTGTCATTATTTTCAAATGTGACAAGATAGCTGAGACAAATTTTGTTCCCAAAGGCACATGGTTCAAATCCACCAGCTGCTCTGAGAGAGGCCATCCCTTCCTATGAGATGTACAGCCTCTGAAAATCTGCCGGAGGGTCAGCTAAGGGTCAGTTCTGACTCCAGGGCACACAACAACCACAGACAAAGGTCTTGACGCATCTTAAATAACTCCAGTTATAAAATGGGGTGCTGTGGGAATTAGCTGAAATGCCTGCATGACCTCTCCCAGAAAGCTTATGAAACAGTCAGTAAATGGTTACTATTCTAACCCCCAGATGGGGTTACTGTTGTTGTTTCTGCCACCTCCTTCTTAACGGCTAGATCGTGATCTGAGGAGCACTGTGACCAGCACTCCAGGTCCTGCGGAGTGGACACTCAGGCATGCGGACACGTCTGTGTCAGGGTGGAGCTGTGATTCCAGGTCCCGCACGATAGACACGGCATGGGCACTGCATCTGTGTCAGGGTGGAGCTGGGCTCCATACAATTGTCAACGGCTAACTTTAAAAACAGATTGTCAGGCCTTTCCTCTGAGTTACCTCTCTGTGCATTCACATTGATGACCTTTTGTTTACCAGCTGAGCAGACTATTTGCACACACCAGGGACATCATGCAACAATTAAAACTGCTGAGGAGTTGGAACCAGCTAATCGTTTACCCTCCAGCAGCTTTTTGGAGCCTGTAAATCACATGAAAATAGATAGTCCTTCTTTCTCCCACAGAGCAGCCAGGGGATTCAAACCACCAGGAGGTGTCAGCTTTGGTAAACAGCACAACCCTCTGTGGACTAGGCCACCAGAGCTCTCTATGGGACACCATGTTGTGGCCGTTGTTAAGTGCTGTCAAGTTGAGTATGATTCCTGGTGACCTTATGAATAACAGACCAGAACTATCCTGTGCCAGCCAAGTAGAGCCTCTGAAACCTCTGCTGAGAACAAACCCCTTTCATTACAGGATCAAATCTTCAATTATCTGTGCTCCTTCCCAGTGGTATTGACCTGAGGACACGCCACCTTTAGGGGAACAGGCGTCAGTTCCTGAGGGACAAATGCATCCAACATCCAACACCCAAGGGCCAAATGCAGAGCTGAGTCGTCGCTGGCTGGACAAGGAAATGTCATCTACATTATTGACCAAAAGCTTGATGCTAATCAAACAGAAGGGGCAGGGGAGTGCCGCATGGCTCTATCTCAGATAATTCTATCAACAATTTGGATGAGAGCAAACGCTCAGATGTCATACACTTGGGAAAGACTACCATAACAAAGGCCCACGGACTCAATTCACATCCCTGGACAGAGACGATAACTATGACCAAGCCAATAGGATTATTTAGAATAACTTTTTTAAAAACAAACTGCAATTGAGTTGAAAAGGTCAACTAACTGCCAAACGCAGGGTAGGAGTGAAAATGGTCCAGTTTAAGAACAGTTAGGGGGAAAAGCCCTTGGGTTTTAATTGGTCAGGTGTTTAACTAGGAGTCAGCGATGAGATGCAGGTGGTTAAGTATTGGCTGCACTGACACACTCAGGCCCAAGCCCAAGCCACTGACTGTCTCAGTCAGTCCCCGCCTCTCATTGGTTTTGGAGGTTGTGAATCTTTACGGGAGGAGTTGTCACTGGAAGATGGAAGAGCTGACCTTTCCTGTTAACAGTATAATGACGTCATACACTTGCATTGACAGTTGTTGTGAACCATCGCGTCAGAGCTGACGTGGAGCTGACCCTTCAGTGGGTTTTCAGAGGCTATAAATCGCACGGGAGGAGATTGTTCATCTTTCTTCCACAGCGCTGCTGGTGGATTGGAACCTCCTGCCTTTGGATTGTCATGGAAGCTCTTCACCACTAATCCACCAGTGCTCCCTCTCTCCTGCAGTGATAAACACGCCTCTAACTTCAACACTGAGCATTCTGTTTCTTTTTCACACACTCCTTGTCTAACCTCAGCTCGTCCATTCACTCGCTCTTTGCTAATGTGTTAGAACCAACTCATAGCTGACGGTCCAGAGTCTGTAAATGGCATGAGGGGAGATTGCCCCTCTTCCTCCTGAGAAGTCGCTGCTGGATTTGACCCACCTGAGGCACCTTTGGCCTAGAAGCACAGCTCCCTCCGGCCTACACCACATTCAGAGAAGGACATTGACAAACTGTGGTGTGCACCGAGAGAGCCCTCGGGATAGAAGGACACGTAGGAATCCCATCTGCTGTGAACGTTCTAGAAAATGGAGTTCTCTTGCCTGAAACAGGAACTCTCTGGTGATATCGTCCATTCACAGCTGTGCTGTGAACCTTAAGGCTGCAGGAGATAGATGGGCAATTACCTCCTGGGTCTATTTACAGCCTCAGAAACCCCATGGGGGCACTAACCCCCAAGATCAGTCCCACAGCCGTGAGTGAGGAGTGAGAGAGGGAGCCCAGAAGCAGGAGACAAGCAGGACTTAGTGGACCAGCCGCCCTGCTTTTTGTCTCAGGCTGAGGAGGTTTCCAGAACGTAGAACTATTTTTTCCCGTTATGAAAACTTTTCTGATCTTTCAGGTTTTTGTGTTTGTTTTTTTTTGTCTGTTTGTGGGGTTTTTTATGGTGAGAAAAATTTATATTTGGAATTAGCCCACTGGACTCAGTTTACATGATCCCAATTTTGTTGGCAACATCCAAAGCATCATAGTCAGGAGCAAGTCGAACATAGGCCTTCTTCTCTCCATCAGGCCTAATCAAAGTGTTGACTTTGGCCACATCAATGTCATAAAGCTTCTTTACAGCTTGTTTAATTCGGTGCTTGTCGGTCTTGAATTCCACAATGAACACAAGTGTGTTGTTATCGTCTATCTTCTTCATAGCTGACTCAGTGGTCAGGGGAAATTTGTTGATGGCATAGTGGTCAAGCTTATTTCTCCTGGGGGTGCTCTTCTGGGGTATTTGAGCTGCCATTGGAGTCTCAGCATCTTAAGCCACCTGAAGGTGGGTGACGTGAAGATCTTCTTTTTTTTTTTTTTTTGGCTGGGGATGCCCTTCAGGATGCCTTCTTGGCCTTTAATGCCTTTGCTTTGACTTCAGTTTTGGGAGGGACAGGGGCTTCCTTCTTCGCTTTCGGCGCCATCTCCGTAGAAAGGCTGTTTGTTTTTTGAAATACTAGTTTATTTACAAAATTTTAATACATTGGTTTTAAAACTGTTGGTAGAGATGGGTAGAGGTGAAAGGTGTCAGGACACACAGGTATGGATGGGTTCCGAATATTGGTGGGGTTTATCAGGCTGCAAGGAACGTGGATGCCACAGCAGAAGCTCCCCACAGGCAGAGCTTGATCCAAGCAGAGAAGACTCTGAGGTTGCCAAGCAGCTTCCTAGGGAAAAGAACAGCCCCTGGCAGGTGAATGAGAAGAGTCACTCACTCCATTGTTCGGTGCTGACAGCTGAAGACGACTCGGCTTGACTCTATGAACAATAGATCTGAACGTGGCCTATACTGCGCCAGCCTCACCGTCTCTGAGGAGCTCATGCCCGTTGTCACAGTCAACGTGTCAGTCCATTGTGTTGAGGGTCTTCCTCTCTTTCTCTGACCCCCTGACTCTCAGTAGGATTTCTTTTCCCCGGGGATTGGCCCCTCAGGATAACATGCCCAAAGAGAGTCAGATTTTCACCATTCTGGCCTTAAAGGAGTACCTTTTCATCCAAGATAGATTTGTTTGTTCTTTTGGAAGCCCACAGGATAGTCAGTACTCTTCCCCAACATCATAGTTCAAAGGCATCCCCTTCTGTCACCCGTATTCATTGTCCAACTTTCAGAGGCACAGGAAGCAATTGAAAAGTCCAGTGCTTACATCAGGCACACCTTAGCCTTTATATGGAAATTTTTGCTCTTTAGTACCTTACAGAGATCTTTATCAAAACAACTATAAGATATCATCTCACCTAAGGAAGAATAGCAAAATTTAACAGAACAGCAAGCAACAAATGCTGGCGAGGTTGTGGAGAAACTGGAACACTTATTCACTGTTGGTGAAGTGTAAAATGGTGCAACCACTGTGGAATGTGGTATGGCAGTTTCCCAAAAAGTTGTAAATAGAAATACCATTTGACCCAGCAATTCCACTACTGGGAATATACCCCAAAGAGACCATAATTGACACCCAAGCAGATATATGCACACCCATGTTTACTGCAGCTTTGTTCACAATAGCAAGGAGTTGGAAACAACCTAAGCGCCCATCAACAAACGAATGG
>NW_006399810.1:2300234-2302658 GCF_000299155.1 Elephantulus edwardii
GTTTCAGGGTGAGGATCTTCTCTCACTACTCTAAAGGGCCCCTTTGGCAGTAGGAAACACATAGACTATTATGGAGATTGATTTTGGAATTTAGGTGCACTCTTATTAATTGTGCTTAGCTGTACATGTTCATATCCTTGAAGATGTATCATGGAAGTGTTGCAACCGCATCGCTCTGCTTGTGCTGCGTCGCTCTGTGATTATATATTTTTGTCATGACAGGGGTCCAGAGTGAAGGCTGCATAGTGGAGTGGACCTAGGGGAGGGATTGTAAAACAATGAAAGAATTTTTCTTTTACTTTTCCAAGAGGGTAGTGTACTAGAGGGGAGGGTTGAGAGGGGAGAAAAGTGCAACAGTGAATGAATGGAAATAAAAAGAGAGAGATCTTTGACAGTAGATTTCCCCAGTCTCCCAACATGTCCTTTGATTCCTTGACTGCTACTACCCTGGGTATAGATTGTGGATCCAAGTGAAATGAGATGATTGACAGCTTCCATCTTTTCTCCATCTGTATTGCCTATTAGTGGATCTCATGTTGTTGCTGTTGTTGTTGTTGTTGTGTATGCCATCATGCCAGAATCAACTCATGCTGACTGACCTTCCAGTGGATTTTCAGAGGCAGCAAATTGCACTGGAGGAGACTGCCCATCCTTCTCTCACAGAATAACTGATGTGTCGAAACTACATGCCTCTGGGATAGCTGGGATAACACTGGGCCACCGGACCTCATGAAAACCTCTCAAAACCATATACACCATCAACAAATGAATGGATAGAAAAACTATGGTACATCCACAAAACGGAGTACTATGCAGCTTTGAAAAACAATGAAATAGTAAAATATTACATACACTACATGAGACAGACTTGAGGACATTATGCTAAGTGAAATATCTCAGACACAAAAAGGCAAATACTGCATACTACTACTATAATAAAATAGGACATACATGGAGAGAGAATGGGAGAAGAGTGGATAGATAATGAACACTGCAGCAGAAAAGATGAGGGGAAGAACCGTCTGAAAGGAATGTATGGATATGTATGAGAGCAACCTGGAACAAGGGGGTACTTTGTGGGGTGGGCTGGAGGAGAGGAAGGAAAGGGAAAGAAAATGTGCAACAATGAATAAATAAAACATAAAAGCATGTACACACATATATACTTAATAAAGTTCATTACAACTAAAACCTGAGTTCAATATTAATTGCTCTTAAATTAATCCCTGCTGGACGAATCACAACAGTGTCCTGACACATTTGGAAAATGGTTTACCTGGTGCATGTGAGCCTTGGGCTGCTTCCCTTTTGTAAAACCTGTTCAGTGCCACGTTTCTTTGCAAGAGCTCTGACCCTTCTCACCAACCTTCTCACCACCCTGGCCACCTGCTGAGTTTCTGAGGAGAAAGCCAAGGCCGAGTGATGTCTAGACTTCCATCCATAACAAGGCTCTATGTTTTTGCTTATCATTCACATGGAACCTGACTTTGTTCCCTCTGCTACTAACATTTACATTGGAGCATCTGAGCTGTTCTACAAATTGACATCAAGTCCTGTTGTCAGTTTCTAGACAGTTGAATCCTCAACACGAGAGTTGAAACGTGAAAAGCAGATACACTGGCAGCCCTGACGGACCCAAACCCTAAGAACACCACTGTGCTCGGGGACTTCCCTCAATCTGAGAAGTAGAAGTTTCCAGCGATGAGTTTATCCTATGGAGGGGTCACCACTGGTCTCAGAGGCCAAGGGATGGGCCAATGGAAGGACCAGAGGAGAGAAGAAGACTCCCTGGTGGGTCACCTCCAGCCCAGCCCTGGGGAAGCAGTTGTTCTGTTGAGAAGGAGAAGGGGATGTTAGTAGGACTGCGACCCTGTCTCCAGACCGTGGTCTCTAAGCCATGAGGAGCAAGGACTGTGAACTTGGGTGACAACTCTGAGGCCTATTTCAGACACCAAAAAGCAGAGGCCTCAGGGCCAGTGCTGGGGGCGTCACAGGGCGTTCAGACAGACCTGACTAAATCTCAGCTCTGCCATTTACTGGCAAAGGTTCATCTCACATACTTTGGGCATGTTGTTAGGAGAGGCTATTCCCTTAGAGAAGACATAATGCTTGTAAAGTTAGATGGTCAACCAACAAGCGGAAGACCTTCAACGATATAGACTGACACAGTGACTACAGCAATGGGCTCAAATGTGGCAAAGATAATGAGGATGGCACAGGCTTGGACGGGGTTTAGATATGTATTCATAGTGTTGTTGTAGGTTGTATGCAACTTAAAGACACAAAACATCATATTTCTTTACCTCTAATACATATTCATTATGTATTTCTGCGAAGAGTCAAGGACTGCAGCCTTCAGTATGGACTGAGGCTCAATGTCAAGAAGACAAAGATTCTCACCACTGGACCAATTGGCAGCATCAG
>NW_006399810.1:2303198-2326226 GCF_000299155.1 Elephantulus edwardii
TGTTGTGCATAGGGTCTCTATGAGTCAAAAACGACGCGACGGCACATAACAACAACAACAACAGAAAGATTTAATTGTAATACATATATAATTATATATTATGTCATTGTTATTGTTGGAAACATTGTTATTGAGTTGGAAACGACCCATAGTTGACCCTCTGGTGAGTTTTCAGAGGCAATAAATTGCATGGGAGAAGTCTGCCCATCATTCTCCCACTGAGCAGATGGTGGATTCGAAATGTGTACTTTTGGGATGCGAGCACAACTCTTTACCACTAGGCTACCACAGCTCCCTGTGTATGATATTATAGAAATTGTATATAAAAATTTTGTGTATATATATAATGCATATAGTTCTTCCCATGTGGTTTCCATGTGGTTCGAACTCACCAGCTGCTGCCCTGGAGGATGGGAAATCTCCTGTGCAATTTCCTGCCTCTAAGAACCCCCTGGAGGATCAGCTAAGGGTCAGTTCCAACTCGATGGTACACAGCAACAATTTTTTTTAACCAGGCCGAAGTGTCCTCACCCAGGAGGTGGAAGGGTGCCCAAACAAAGGGTGAGGGCAGGGCGAGGTGTAGTGCTTGGCAAGGGGCGCCCTGGCTCCCAAATCAGAAGTGACCACAACACTGGGCCCAGGAAATGTTTGTGGAAAAAGATTGGAAATGGATAAAAGGATTCGGTAAATCCTTTCTTTTTCTGAAGACTTCAGTGGAATTGGCATAACTGTAAAAAAAGAATGTACTATCAGGACCCACTTATGTCAACAAAACCAGAATTATTTGAAAGTGGGCCAAGAGGAAGCGGGTCTTTTGCAGAGGGGGATGCATTATTTGGTTTGTTCGGCAGTTTCTCAGAACAGCTGGCCTGGGATGGACCCACGCGGGCCACAGCAGAACCATCCACCACGCAGCTTTCAGCATCTGGCTTTTGGGAATTAGGTAAGCAGGACTTTATCTCGGGTGCCTTGAGTGGCCTTAACTCCCAGCCCTTTGGTATAAGCGGTGTTGGTCAGCAGTACTGCCACCGGCTCCTTCAGCCACTAAGGAAAATAAATGTCTTTACTGACTCGTCAGATCTAGAGGGTGCTGGTGGGTGAACGGGCAGAAAACCCTACCCAGGGGGCCTCCCAGACCCTCTCACGTGGGCAACAGAGGCAGCAAGCAGAGGGGAGCGTTTCCCCAGATTACTGCACCCCAGCATTTTACACAGAAGAGATTGGAGCCCGTCTGGTTGCTGAATTGGGTCTGATCTCCTTCTCTCCTGATGCTCCGACCCAACCTCCTGGTGCTACCTCTCTCTCACACTGGCTAGTCTTTTAGCCAACAACTCAACAAACACAATTTATTACCATCAAGGCAGAACTGACTCATGGCTGATCCTGCACGAGGTTTTCAGGGGTCGTAAATCGCTCAGGAGGAGACGGTCAATCTTCCTCTCTAGAATCAGTTGGTGGATTCAAACTTCTTACCTTGGGGTTGGCAGTGCAACTCCTTAGCATTAAGCCACTAGAGCTCCCCTTAATTAACAACGGTACCTCCTTATGCTAAAGCATGGTTGTATATTGTTATTAACAGTGAAGGGAAAAACCATTTCACATTAGCATTTACCTACAAAAAAACAACACTCCTATGATCAAACTCATTTATTTACTTTAAGTCTTTTCAATCTAGGTGTGTAGGAACTTAAGAAAACTCTGAAAACATATTGATACTTTTGAATTGTGATGCTTATGAGATTATTAAATATCCAATGGGCTACTCAAAGAACAAATGAATCTGTTCCCCGGAAGTGCAGCTAAGGCCCAAAATATACAAGCAGTGGTTTCACCATCCTCCCTTCTAAAGGCATATTGGCAGCAGGGCCTCGTACTTGGAGAAGACATCATATCGGAAAAAGTGGAGTGTCAGTGAAAAAGAGGGCGACCTTCAATGAGACTGACCCAGTGTCTTGTAGTGATGGCTTCAGCATGTCAGAGATCTTGGAGAAGGCGTAGGATAGTGTCAGTCTATTCACAGGGTCACAATGACAGCACCTAACAAGAGTAACAACAAACACAAATGCCCACAGCTGGCCTTCCACCTCATCCATTCTCCTTCACCTCAGGTAGCCTCACCGCTAATCTGTGTTAGCCCTGCTTCAGTCCAGTCACTAAAGCCACCACTTCTGCTCCCGGGCACAAATCCAGCTTTTCTGAATTAGCTTCCCTCCTTGAAGACCCACCCAATATGTTCTTGGGAATGCAGCCAACCTCTCTGTGCATGTACTTATGTGTTCTAAGTCATCTAGCCAAGTGTGTAGTCTATCAATCAGTGGAGGTGTGTACCTTCATTCCTCCTGTTTGTTCCTGTCCTGAACCCTGGGAAAGAATGGGGGGGGGGAGGGCACCTCTAACTTACTGTCCTGTCGTTGCCATGTGTGGCCAGGCCCTCCCTCTGCAGTGGGAGTTGTTGGCTTCACTCAGAGAAAGTGTTTCACCTTCTTGATTGATGAACACTAGTTTTATAAACAGTGCTTCACAAATGCGTCACTCTGGAAGGTTCATGCTATACAAATAGTAACAACAGTGATTTTTCTTTGAAGAATATAAAATCCTAAGAATGTAGACAAACTCTGTAAGCAAAACAGTATAAAATAAAAATTTTATTTAAAAAATCCTATGTATTATACTGCCAGGAATAAAAGCCAAAACCTTATTTTTCACTCTATCATAAATATAACAATCTGTCAAGCAAGAAAGAAGGAACATCACTCTTTCAAAGCTTTATGTAAATACCTTTTGCTTCAAAACTTAAGCGATGACAACTTGTAGTTTAAGTCACAGATTTTTTTTTTCATCAAGTTAATTCATTCATGGTTAAACAAATGTCCTCTGCTGAGTAACTGATTGAAAATCAAAATACTATGCCAAGTTTCTGGAAACTGAATTATAAAGACGTTGTGTCCTTGAAACTGAGGACTCACTTTGGAAGGCTGTAAATTGTAATACAGGCTGTACTGACCATCTCCTTATATTACCAAAACATCTGCTGGCAATTGCGTGCCCAAAGGGCTTTTCAAATGTTTTGGAAGAAATGAACATTTTCTCAAAACCACCTAGCCAAGAATTACTTTTATAGACATGATGATTTTTAAGAGGGCTTTTTCATTCCCATAGAAGCTGGAGCAGAAAATTTTAAAACAGTCCTTTGACTCTGTTCAAGCTCATTAGTATCTCCACATGGAAGTTGTCACGGGCTGCAGAGCTCACTGTTCCCACTACACGATCAACACGCTCGTATCAGACGCCTGTTCCTCCACATACCAATACCCAACACTGACATTATCCGATAACACTGATGCAGACCTTTGGTGTTTTCTATCTTCTTTAAAAGTCAGCTGGGTCTGGCTACTTCAAATGTTGCTACCACGTTGACCTAAGGCCCAGGCTTCCTCCAGGCCATGGCATTGGCCTCTCAGCGACTCTGAAGTCCAACTCAGTTCACGGAAATGTAGAGAAACGCCCTCCAAATAACCAGAAATCCTACCACTTTATTCTGGGGAAAAGTGACCTTTAAATTCTGAGTAACCCTTCACATCACCGCCACATGAAACCCCAACTTCCCTACGCCTGAGGTCATATTTTCTGACCTTGTATTTGTTTTGTCACTAATCTAACCTCCTGAAGTCCATCTTGGCTCTCTTAAGTTGTAGAAAGTATGAGATAATGCTTGGAGGAAGAGTGACTCGGACCTGAGTTTGAATCCAGTCCTGTCCTATACCAGTCTTGTGACCTCCGGCAGTTCCTTAACCTCTGCCTGACCTTCTCTCTCCTCAGAGCTGTAAAGATTGAGATGATTTTGTAAGTTAATGCGGCCAGCATTGTGTCAGTCTGAAGCCTAATTTTTCCAAAATGTTAATTTTCCTTCTTATCCCCTCATCACTGCTGAAGTGAAAGTTAATTGTCCATAACTGTGCTGATACAACAACCAGCCACAAGTGACCATTTCTTTAATTAGTGAAAATTAAGTCAAATGAAACATTTCATTCTTCAACTGTACAGGTCAGGTTTCAATCATTCAATAATCTTATGCAGCTCAAAATACAAACCGAACCATTTCTCAAACTATACTAAACTGTGGTGACCCTCCTTATGCACTGCTATTCAAATGTTCCATAGAATTTTCAGTGGTTGTAATACATTCAAGTGTTCCATAGAATTTTCAATTGATGTAATACTTTTTAAAAAACAGATAGTCAGACAATTCTTCTGAAATGACAATGTGTTTATTTGAACTTCCAACCTTTTTGTTAGTAGCTTAATGATTTTCACTATTCAGAGATTCCTCCTAGCCTGCTAATAGCTACCATATTGGACAGGGCAGATAGAAAACATTTCCATCTGAAGAGTGTCTTGAATAGTGCTGATCTATAAAGCAGAAGTCATCTCCATCACTGAGATTACTGAGGCTTCAAAAGCTAAGTAAAGAAATTGCATATGGCCCAGCTATTCCACTGCTTGAAATATACCCTGAGAAAATGAGAACTGAGGCCCAAACGGAAACTTGTACACCAATCTTCATGGCAACGTTATTCACCATCACGGAACATGGAAACAGTCCAAATGTCCAACCACAATCAAATGTGTTAAGAAATTGTGGTACATTCACATGATGGAATACCATGCAGCATGCAGGAGCAATGATTTTGAAAATCAATACCTAACTTGGGGACGGACTGGAGAACATTATGCTGAGTGAACTAACTCGGTCCCATAAGGACAAATATTAAGATCATTATGGTAGATATAGAAAGATAACTAGTAAAACGTGTATGAGGATCCAAGGGGGGGACTGGGGGAGCTGAGAGGTAAAGATGGGCAGAAGGGGTGCGGGAGGGGGAATCATAGGGTCACACTATTTGGTGGGTGGAGGGAGGGATGGGTAAAGGAAATAGGACAGATCCTGTGTGAAAAACAATGTACATGAACTTTATAAGCAAATCAGTATAAAATAAAAATTTTCTTTTAAAAAATATATCTTGAGGCTTGAAAACATAGCCGAATTAGTCTATGTTATATGAAATCTTTAGTTAAACTATGTTATAGGAAATCTCTCCCTGTCACATCTCTTCTAGAAAGGACATCCTCTCCAGTTCTGTACCCTCAAAGCATCCAGCCTTCTTGATTGAGGCGGGGAAACTTCTATCCTTAAGAACTCAGATGTTGAGCTTCTACCACAGCCCACATCTCGGGAATTGCACTCTGGGCTCCTTTGCACTGCAGCCTTTGCAAGCCTGGTGGAGGCATGCTGCTGGAAGTTATAACATGGATATTGTTCCCAAAGCCAAACATCACCTCTGTTACTCACGATAGCTAGCACAAGGTACCTTATGGACACAGTGCTTTGAACTTTGAAAATTCCCCTGTGAGTCCTGAGCACCTTCAAGCAAGAGAGAAAAGAGCTAAAGATACTTTTTGTAAGCAAAGCAGCTTACCCCATCAAGTGGGGCCTCTGTTCTTTCCCGGACCAACCATGTGCCTCCCATACAGATCTTAGCTTCAGGTACATTACGGAATGGGAAGTTTGTTGAGCTTACCCAAAACAAACACTAAGGCCACTTTAGAGTGTGCAAGAAGCTGGTACAAGGAACCTGGTAGGCTGCATGTTCTCCATGAGTATTCCTGCCTTCGAGATAAAGGACCATCTCAATCATATCCCTACTCTGACCAACCAGCTTTAATAGGCAAGGTTTTATTATTTATGTCACTTGCATCTCCCTGAACTTCACCTCTGCCCAGCAGAAGAAAAGAAAAAGGAGTATAGATTCATATTTTCTTATCTGCCAATGACTGTAATAAAATATTAGGTTAAAGAGATTATGCACTTGCAGCAGTTTTGAGGCCCCGCTATCAGAGGCAGAAAGTGTCCGTTGTCCCCAGGCCTGGTCACTCTTTGAGAAACCTTTTAACATCTAAAGCTGCCAGATCCAACAACGGATCCTCGTAAGGCTCTGGAGCTGATCACAGAAGCTCAAACTCAAGTTAATTAACAGCCCCAAATTCTGAGAAAAATACCATCTTCCCTAGTCCTCCCTAAAACCCCTATAAAAAGAAACTGCCTTTGGCTGCCTGGGTGCCATTTGACCTCCACTCATGGTCACTTGGCTTCCCTCTCAGATCATACAATAAAGGCCTGTTCGTTTCTTGGGATCAACTTCTTTCTTTCTCTTGCCCTCAACTCTTTTCCTATCTAACAGCTATTCTTTTACTTCATTTGTATAAAGAAATCCACAGGTGAAGCATCCTTTGAAAGATAATTATCTGATTTCAAAATTAACAATTATAACAATAACTGGTTTCTTCAGGGCAACTTTGAACCATGAGGACCCCATGTGTGCTCCCCAGGGTTTTCTGTGGAGGGTTTGGACATGTAGGTCACCAGCCTTTCCCTCCATGGGTTCTCTGGATAGATTCACATGACCAACCTTTCAGCTAGCAGCCTAGCACTTAACTGTTGACATTACCCAACATCCCAAACAAGAATAATAGTGTTTCATTGACTATGCAAAGGCATTTGATTGTGTGGATCACCACAAACTGTGGCTGACTCTGGGAAGAATGGAATCCCAGAACACTTGATTGTGCTAATGCGAAACCTATACTTGGACCAGGAGGCAGTCGTCAGAACAGAGTAAGGAAACCCTGTATGGTTCAAAATTGGGAAGGGCGTGCATCAGGGATGTGTCCTAGCTCCTTATCTTTTCAGTCTATATGCAGAACAGATTATCCAGGAGGCTGGCATCAGGACTGGAGGTAGACTTATCAACAGTCTGTTAGATGACACAACCCTGTTTTCTGAAACGGAGGACTGAAGCGCTTGCTGCAGGAGATCCAGAACTGCACTCTTCAACATGGACTGAAGCTCAACATCAAGAAAACAAAGATTCTCCCCATGGGGCCCATGGGCAGCATCATGATAGATGGGGAAGAGATTGAGACTGTTGAACACAGCTTCAGTTTGCTTGGCTCCACAATCAACACTGTTGATACCAGCAGCCAGGAAATTTAAAAATGAATTACATTGAGAAAGTCTGCTGTCAGAGACCTCTCCAAGGTACTGAAGAGCAACGATGTCAGTCTGGAGACTACGATGCGCCTGATACAGGCCATGGTCTTAGCAATTACTTGTTATGCATCAGAGAGCTGGACAGTGACTAGGAATGATAGAAGGAAAGTTAATGCCTTTAAGCTGTGGTGCTGGAGAAGAGTATTGAATATACCATGGACTGCTAGGAGAACAAACAAGTTCATCCTGGAGAAGGTGAAGCCAGGTTGCTCTTTGGAGGAAAGGATTCTGAAGCTTCATCTCATATACTTGGGACATGTTGCAAGGCGGGATCAGTCCTTGGAGAGGGATGTCATGCTTAGGAGGGTGGAGGGACAGCGCAGGAGAGGAAGACCCTCAATGAGATGGATTGATTCAGTCACTGGGGTAATGGGGATGGGCGTGTCAGAAACAATAAGATTGACAAGGGATAAAGCAAGGTTTAGGGCTATTGTATACAGAGTTGCTATGAGTCACAGGCGACTCGATGGCACATAAGAACAACAATAACAAAAGTCACCCATCCAGTCATTACTTCACGCCAGGCATCATTCTACACCATTTGAACCTCTCAATCAACGCTACACGGTAGAAACTCCACAAAGGCAGTAGTAACACGTTCTGCTCACACAGGTACACAACCCTTGGCTTCCGAACACACAGTCTGTCTCCAGGCCCACAGTCTGAGCTACCTACCAATCAGAAGTAGGAAAAGAACCAAAAGACTACAATTAGAACAAGCCCCTTCCTACCATGAGCTCTCTCGGCTCCCTTCTCCAGAGTCTGCCATTATTAGCAGTTTCCGGTCTATACTTCCAGAGCAATTTGTACATATACCAGGAGAAAGAATATATGGAATTACACTGGTGGTCTTACTCTTTTGTCTTAGGCTCAGTTCTCCAGAAAACCAGAAGAGAAGAAAGGATTTTCAAGGAAAGGTCTCAGGCAGCTGTGGAGACAGGCAAGGTCCAGATTCATTGGTCTGGTGTCAGGATGGAGGCTTCTCCTCACACAAGTGATTTCAGATCCTGAGAAACCTAATATCAGCAAATTAGAGTAAAAACTATGGGCTCGTAAGGCTTTAGGAGTTGGCGCATTCCAAACTCTGTAGATCAGATGCTTTAGACTTCCATCCCAAGAGTCAAAGATCAGAATATGACTAGTAGGAGAGAGGAACCAAAAACGCAAAAGCAAACCTTGCCAAAATTATACACACATTATTCTTTTTGTCTTGCTTTGGGGTTTCCCCTCTTTTAATGATTATGAGATTTATTATGGAAGCAACAGTCATTCAGGTTGAAGCACTCAAGATTGAGTTCTTCAACCCAGTAAGCTTCTAAAGCCGGCTTCCCTCCGGCCTTCACCTCACTGCTCTGGGCCCTACTTCACGTCTCTGGGCTAGTGTTACAAAGCTTTTCCTCCACCACACTCCACCAGTATGTCCAGGCTGCGGAGCTGATGCCCAGTTCTGCGGGTCCGCTGTTCTAGATCAGCTTGGTCTCATGCTGGTCTTTGGGCCTCTGCTACCACTTCTGGTCTGTTCTCAAACTCACACAGGAATCTCTGACCCCAGTGGGCCCGGTACATTCTCTGCTTTTTCTTTCCAGAAGTCAACTCCAGAGCATCTCTATTGGGTGCAGGTAACATGCCAAGGTAAGGGACTGGCTTTAAGCTGTCCAGTTATCCACCTGATTGGCTGCTCATATTAGGTCACAGGATGGAGGAGGATAATATTGCATTATGAAGGAGTAATTAGTAAGTCTAATGACTGCTAATCCACAGAGAATGACAGCCGGGCCAAGTTGACACTTCACATTAACCGCAGTGTATGTTAAGTACACATGTGGGGTGGTTTAATTTTTTCTAATAGTTGACATCAACTTTGTTTTCTAAGCACCTGCAAAGGTGCTGGGACTGCCGAACCCAGGCGCAAGAGGAAAGGAGAGAAATTTAAGTAGGCTTTTAAGTCTGTCTACTTCTTTGCAAAAATTCCATTCTCCAGTCATTTATACGCCTCTGGCTATGATTCTCAAAGATAAACCTTGGGACTTTCCAGGGCCTTTTACTGCGCTCTCTCCTTGCTCTTTGTCACAGTGAAAGAGAGTGAAAGAGAGGAGAATCTGGACGAGTGATGGTGCTTCAGTTGGAGCGGACCTTCTTCCAGGCTGGAAACCGTCACTCAAGCAGGGCCATGGCTGTCCCTGCAGCCACAGCCAGAAGCTGTCAGGAAAGGGAGTGTCCCTTCTCCAGCTGTCCAGCCAAAGGTGATGGAATCTGCTGATGTGTGCTGCAGGTAGGTGAGAGTGACGTTCCCAGCCTGCATTTGCCTTTCCTCAGCTCATGCTCACCCAAGTGGGTGGCTTTACGTCTCTGGTTCCTGCAGGAGTACTTGCCTCAGCAATTAGGAATCAGGTGGAACAAAGTTACACTCAAACACGATTAAACAGTAAAATTCACTTATAGAATAGATTCAGGTGGATCTTGGTCAAGTGGTTCAACAATATCACCAAAGCTCCGGTTACTTTCCATCATCATCTTCACCTTTCACTGAATAGAGTTTTCTCTCTGGTGGTGACAAGATGCACAGCAACTTCTGGGGCTGCAAAGAGAGGAGCCAGAGACTTCTCAGGAGACCTCATGACTCACTCTTGCAGGGTCCTGAGCCTCCATGGAAACTACGTCAGTGAGCAGGGAAGTGGTATGAAAACCCGGTCAGAGTCCCCCTAAGAAGAGTGTTCAGCAGCATGGGCAAGGGATGCTAATGATGAGAATCAGAGTAGCATAACCAAGAAATGGGAAGCTGGCTTTCAGGAGTCCCAAAGCACCAGTGCTCCTACACCCTACCTGGTCTTGGTGTATTCTAGGGGTTTGACCAAAGAGTTGTGGGTCCAGAGATTCACAGGAACTGGCTCCTGGTTCTGTGCCACATCATTCAAGAGTCAGGGCATCCATGACAGCAATGTCATCACGCCCTCTTTTTCAGGGTGTCATGCCCTGGTCTCCTCAAGCCTAGTTCCCTAAAATGCACTGATGTCGAGCTCTTCTCTGACTTCAAGGAAATACTCAAAAAGTAAGGAAGGACCTATTTTGGCTCCTTTGGGGAGGAGGGGAATAAATAGCTAATATTTTCACAAAGCCCACCCTCTCCAGTCCTCCGTTCTCTCAATGAACTCAAGGAAAAGGGGGAGGCAGATGTGGATATTCAGAGCTTGTTGAGTGCCTCTATTTAGCACACTTCCGTAATCCGTTCAGTCATAACTCAAGGCTTTGCTCAAGACTTTGTATTAAATGACTATTTCTTGGAGGAGTAATGTAATAAGTCACGGCCACCACTTACACCACAGTGTGAATGAACTTGTTTCCTCCCTTCAAGGAAGCTTTAATGTTAGGAGAAAGCACACTGGACCTGACACCAAAGAAGAGTGTGGAAAGCCAAAGTTGAGAGGCTACACTGGACTTACACTGAATTATGAAGGCCTGTAGACAATGTGGCCTTACACACACGCGCGCGCGTGCGCACACCCCAAACAAAACCCAACAGATAAGGAGATAATTTGTAGCAGCAATTCATTTATTTGCTAATTTAACATTTTTGTTGTTGTTGTTAGGTTGTGAAAAACATATCAAGGTTATTTGCTGAAGATTCTCTCCCATCCCTGTCTCCTATCCTATCACTGTCAATTGCTTAGGAACATTTTCCAGGATTGTTGTTAGGTGTCATTGAGCCGACAAGGACTCATAGCATCCAACCCGTGCCCTGTCCTGTACCATCCTCAGCCTCTCTGACATCAGCCCGTTGTTGCAGTCATCTGTCAGTCCATCTTGTCGAGGACTGTCCTTTGCCCGACCATCTAGCTTCCCAGAATGATATCTTTTCCCAAGGGCTAGCCCCTCCAGTGATGGCCAGTTTTCCTGCATTCAGATTTCTCACATTCTGCGTTCCAATACTTAGCTACTGTTTACAAGTGTTCCTCCTCCTTTGTGTTTCCAAATTTCCCAATCAGCATCAGTTACCATAACTGTTTAATCTACTCTAAGAATGCTCTATTGTGACAGGGTTTTCAAAGGCCGGTTATATTTCAAAAGTAGATGGCAAATCCTTCTTCCTAGTCTGTCATAATTTGGATGCTTAGTTTTAGAACAGTATCTGTCAGACAAACATTGTACCTAAAGGACAGATGAAATACACTTCCCCTTACAGAAATAGCCAATACATTCAGTGTCCCCCTCTCTCCCAGCACATTGTCTTATCCCTTTCCTTTCCCTGATACATCAGCATTCCCTGCACTCCTGCCTACTCCATCCAGCACCTCCCTCCCCCCAGCCACCCCTTGATTTGAAGGCTTAGGCCACAAGTCACTCCTGTGATGTCTTGCATCTCCCACTGCTGCTGGTTTCTCATGCTGAAGTGGATGAGATGGATGGATACAGTAACTGGGGCAATGGGGGTGGGTGTGTAGGAGTCAGTGAGACTGGCTCAGGATAGAGCAGGTTCAGAGCTGCTGTACACCGGGTCGCTATGCGTCACAGGCGACGTGATGGCACATAACAACAACAGCCCCTCCTGACAACGTACTCGAAGTATGTACATGAGATGGAGTTTCACGCCTTTGCCTCTCAGGAGCACCAGGCTGCCTCCCTCCAAGACACACGCGTTTGTTCTTCGTGCATTCTCTAGGGCCCTCTGCTCCAACAGCATGACTCAGAAGCTTTGCCCATTACAACATTTATGTGTATAAGAATATTACTGTATTTTTTTCACAAATAGAAACATATTAATTGCTCAATTTCCCTTTGTAATAGTAGCTCTAAAAAGATGGTTCAGATAACAAACCCAGATGTATCCATTTCTTCTTAACAGCAGCACTATCTTCTACTGTATAGAAGTGCCATAATTATTCAATCATAGATTTATATTTTTTCCAATCTTTTGTTGTTGTTAAGTGTCGTTGAGTCGTAGGCGACTTTCATCCTTTCTCTGGGTTCATAGGGTTTCCGGGGGCAAGCTACTTACGGAAGTAGATGCCACTCCTGCTTCCAAGCTTGTTTCAACAGGGGAGCGCCACCAAACACTGTCCACCATGGGTAACCATTATTACATTTGACTCATCAGTGTTACAGAGTTCAGCTTCACAGCGACCGACCACAAGTTACCTCTGTACAGCAAGTGGACACGCCAGGGCTATACGACCTAGAAGACTGTTTGAACAAAAACAATGAAAAACAGGCCTTAGGGCCGCAGATTAGTCACCCACCTTTGCCTTGGTAGCATCGCTTTCGCTCTATTAGGCCAACTGGTCTCTCTCTGTGTTGTTTTACATTTGTTGTTTATATTTTTTCCGATCTTTTACTCTCTATTATTTTAGTAAATGTTAGTGCCTATTGTGCTAAGCAGACACAGAACAGGCAATAAATGGTCATGGTCAATGAGAAAAGAGGAAGAAAGAGGATATTTTTCAGAAATAACACCTATCATCCATCAGAGAGCTGGACAACGACTAGGGACGACAGAAGAACTGATGTCTTTGAGTGGTGGTGTTGGAGAAGGGCACTGAGTATCCCATGGACTGCCTTTCGGCAAGCAGATAATTCATAGGACAAAGTGCAGCCAGAGTGCTCCGTGGAGGCAAAGATGACGCAGCTTCATCCTTCATCCTTTGGACATGGAGCTGGGTGAGACGTTCCTTGGAGAGGGACATCATACTTGGCAAGACAGAGGGTCGGCAAAGGAGAGGAAAACCCCTCCCCAAGAAATGGATTGACACTGTGACTTCAACAATAGGCTGTGGCACGTGCGTCAGAGATGTTGAGGATGGCATAGGGTCACTATGAGTTGTACTCAGTTCTTAACAACAACATCACACACACATACACACACCCAGGCTTTGCAGAGATTCATATCTAATGTTGTGTGTCGGGTTAGAACTAGTTAGCACACAGGGAGCTGGGCATTCTTTCAGTCCCATTAGTGTCAATGAGGTCAGCAAACCATGAAGAGGCAGGTGTGGAGCAGGATGGAGGAAAGGATGCTGGGAACACCCAGCCTGCAGTACCAGTTCCGCCTTCTCCTGTACCTCTCTCCCTTGACTGCCGACCTTGGCCTGTCTGATGTTTGGATAGCGCTATCTCAGGCTGCCTCCTTAGGCTTCCTTCATGTCTCACCCCTCTGGAATCCTGCTTCCACCTCCAGCCTTTCCATCTGCTCTTGCACTAAAATGATCAATGACCTATTTGTTGCTAAGTCCAATGAGACCTCTCTCCCTGGGTCTGAGGCTGCTCCAGGCCCAACTCTATGACCTCCTTCGGGGGCGCCAGGCTCCTAAAGGGAATTCCATCCACCCCCACTGCATCCACCAGCTTCTCACCTCATACTCTCCTTTCTCCTCTCCCTTGTCACAGCTACAAGCCTTGCTTGGAGAACTAAAGCGGGATTCCTCTGAAATCCCGTTGTTACTGTTGTTGTGTACCAGTGAGTCCGAACTAACTCACAGCTGACCCTCCAAGTGGGTTTTCAAAAGCAGTAAAGCGCATGAGTAGACTACAGCGCATCCTTCTTCGACGGAGCAGCTGGTGAATTTGAACCGGGTGCCTTTGGGATTGAAGCACTGCTGCTTATCACTAGGCCACCAGACCTCCTTAAATGTTTCTGGAACACTAAGGGCGATGGAGGAGAAGGTAGGGTTCCCCCCCACCCCAGTCGGGAGCGCTGCGGGGGTGGCGCCGAGCAGGCCACGCGCTCTCACCCACGACGGGTCGGAGGCGCCGGCACGTCCGGGCGCCCTGGAGCCGCGCAGAGCGGGCGGGGTGGCCGAGGGCCGGGGCGGTGGGCGGTGGAGAGGGCGCGGCCCGCAGGCCCGGCTCCTCCGAGGGCCGCCCCGGGGGCGGGGGCAGGCCCAGCGGCCTTATTTCCACGGCTCCGGAGCGGGTCGAAGCGCAGCGCCATGCAGTCCCTCCGGCAGCTGCCCGCGTCCCGAGCCGGGGCCCCGCGCCCCGCCGCCCCTCTGCTCGCGCTGCTGCTGGTGCTCGTCCTCCCGCGGGCGACGGCGGCCTCCGCGGGCCCCGGCGACGCGGAGCTCACGCGCGGCTTCCTGGAGCAGGCGGCGCGCGCAGCGCTGCACTTCTTCAACTTCCGCGCCGCCTCGCCCAGCGCGCTGCGAGTGGTGGCCGCCGTGCAGGACGGCCGCGCGCGGGTGAGTGTCCGGGAGGCACCGGCGGGCGCTCCGGGAAGGCGCCCGGGAGGCACCGGCGGGCGCGGGGGGCCTGGCCCCTGATGCTCCCAGGTGTCCCGGAACTAGGAACTTCCTGAGGTCCACTGAGGCCCCTGAGCTCCTTAAGAGGCCAGATCTGGTGACAGTGCCCTTCCTGCCCCGCGGAAGCTGAGGAGTGGCCCCACAGGGGCACCACAGCCTGTCTGGCAGTCGGGTGCAGCGCAGCACCTGCAGAAACCTCGGGCTAGATTTCCAACACTAGGTGGTTCCCCTGCTGGATGGACCCCCGGAAGGGCTGACTGGCCGCCTTAGGTGCAGATCACCTGGCAAGAGACCCAGGGCAATGTGGTTGGATTTCATTGTTAGGCTGAACACGAATTCCAGTAATCCTGGCGCGGTTTTTAAATCTGTGGGTGGAAGTGAACGGGGCCACAGTTTTCTACAAAAGTGAATGAACTGGAAATTTATAATTTACTCATTTGAAGGTACTAGCTATAGGTATCTTATGTGACACTGCATTGCTTTCATCAATTGAAGGAGAAGAGAAGTTACTAAGCCTAAAGCCACAGTGTTGCTTTGTCCACCACCTCCCAGACATGCCGCAGAGCATGCAGACTCATAACCCCAAAGAATCTGGAAATAGATGCGGAGTTGGGTAGGTTGGTCCCAGCCCTGGTGTCAGACATCGGTGGGGAAGGTCGGGAGCTCGGCCTTGGTTCTTCAAAGACATTCTCCTGCAACTCATTTGCACTCATTCTGTCAAGTGGGAGCCCACGCAGAGCTGACCTTCAAGCAGATTTTCAGAGGCTGTAAATCACCCAGGAGGACATTGCCCATCCAGGTAGCACTGGTGGATTCCAGCTGCTTGGGAGGTTAGCCTTTGGGCTGGCATTGTAACTCCCTCCAGACAAGGCCACCAGAGCTCTGGTCACTGGGGTTGCTGGGTTCATTGGATTCTGAAATCAGAGTCACTTGCTTATACTCAGTCATCGAGTGGACTCAGAACCCACGCTTAGCAAACCCTCGGCTGTAAACAGCAGTAAAGGAAGCTGCTCATTTCTGTCCCACCAGTGAAGGGGGAATTGGAATTGTCTGAAAGGTGCCGCAGACTTTGCTAAGGGCTCTGCCACCAGGGCTCCACAAATCAAAGGATCCCTAAAAACAGACTGCATATTCATGTCCCTTCTTTTAGCAATTCATTAGTTTTTAAGAGAAAATAAAAAGGCTTCATTTTATTAGCCCAACAGCCAAGTGAGTGTGCAGAGTGAACACTTTCCATCAGGGGAGGCATGTAGCTACTGCCCAGAGCCCCAAAGATTTCTCCCGTAGTTACCATTGGGAAGGATTCCCTACAGAAAACCAACCCCGAATTCTAAAGTATAGGTGGAAAAAGCAAAGTTCAGGTTCCAGGGATTTTTCTCCTTATTTCCAAGACCAAAAAATGGCAAATGAAATGGCATTTCATTTATTTAATCCATATCATGGATTGCCAAAAAGAACAGACAGTACTGTCCTGGAAGAAATGTGGTGAAAATACTCTGGAAAGGTGAGGGTGGAGAGCCTTTGTCTTTCATGCTTAGGATTCCTATCGCAGAAGGGCCGATCCCTGGGAAGTAACTCCTGCGTGGTCAGGTCGAGGGTCGGAGTGAATGAGGGGACCCTCCACAGGGTGGGCTGACACAGTGCTGCAGCGGGAATCTTGGTTGTGAGGAGGGGGCTGGACAGCGCAGGGCTCATTCGTTGCTCATAGAGCCTCAGTGAGTCCACACCAACTCAGCAGCAAGCAGAACAACGAAGGCAACCCCTTGGGAAGGACTGTTTACATCCTTCATAAAATAAGCTAGTGCTCTAAACCTGAGACTTTGGTCAGCATTTCTTTTCCACGCTCAATGTCTTCTTTCACCCGTGATGTTGTGTCACGGAATTTTGGTGAAGTATTTCCTTTTTAGAAAAACAAACAGACAAACAAATGTGGGTTTGATTAATTAGGTGGAAGCAGAAATACATGGGAGACAGTATGAAAGGTAGAGAAAGCTGAGCCAGTTGTGATTTACCTGCATTTTTGGGAAATGATTGCGTGAGAGCTGCGTCGGCATAGGTAACCTAGAGGTTCAAATCCACCCATCACACATCAGTAGGAAGATGGACAATCTCTGCCTGTGCAGTTTGCAGCCTCTTGAAAACCCACTGTAGGATCAGCTGTGACTTGACAACAGTGAGCTTAAAATGGTTATAATACTTTAAGGTTGAGATTCTGAGGAGGAGAACTCCCTGGCTTTTTCAAAGCCAAGAGTCTCTAGGGCCAAAGTGGTTTTAGTTTCTTCTAGGAGTTCAGTGAGATTGTTTTCCTCCAACTCCTCTCCCAGGACGTTCAAGGCAGCCTGGTACAGGATGGGACATAAATCTCTGACAGCAACATGCCAGAGGAGGGGGTGACTGGGAGTGAACTCTGATTCCTGTTGGGTGGTACAGGTGGTTAGTGCACTCAGCTGCTAAGCAGAAGTTTGGAGGTTCAAGTCTCCCCAGAGATACTTTGGAAATGCATATTTCTACTGAGAAGTCAGCCTCGGAAACCTTCTGGAGCACAGTTTTGCTTTGGCACATGCAGAGGCTCCAGGAGTCAGAATTGACTTGATGGGCCTACGTGTGGGGCACCACTTGGTGAGGTGTCAGTTGTAGCGTATGGGGGGTGAGCCTGCACACATCCCCTTTTCCTGCATTTGGGGAACCACAAATTGAATGTGCCTGTATGGGGGATGTGCACCGGCATGCACACGCGCGCGCGCACACACACACACACACACACACAATCTTGCATGTGGAGACCACTTGGTGAGATTTTGCTGACACGTGATGGGGGGGTGTACTTGTGCACACACACCTCTTTCCTGAATGTGGGGGACCACTTTGTGAGGTACTGATTGTACGTGCATGGGGATGTGCACCGGCACACACACACCCCTCCTGCATGTGAAGACCACTTTGTGAGTTATTGATAGCACGTTTGGGGGGGATGCACTCATGCACACGCACCCATTCTGCATTTGAGGGCTACTTTGTGAGGTATTGATGAGACATAATGGAGGGTGCACCTGCACACACACCCCTTTCCTGCATGGGGGACCACTTTGTGAGGTATTGCATGGGGCCATGATAGCAGCCCTTGCTCTGACTCTGATGAGCCACACCACGTAATGTCAGCAGCTTCCGTAGCTCTGTCCCCAGTCAGAATGAGAACAGCTCATGCCCTTGCTCGCCATGCCAGCTTGTTGTGTTAGGGTTTTAAAATCTTTTTATAATAATTAATTTTTTTCATTGTTGAACCTTTTCTCCCACCTTCCTCTTTCCCTCCCCCAGTGTGCCCCGCAGTGCACCCCTTGTTCCAGAATGTTGTCATTCATGTAATGTCTAATCATTTGTTCGTTTCAGACAGTGCTTCCCCTCCTCTGATCTAATGTGGTGTTTATTATCAGTCCACCTCTTCCTCATTCTCTCCCCAACCCACCATGTTTTTCCTATTTTATAACAGCAGTGCTATATGCAATCTCTGTGACTGAGAAATTTCACTCAGCACAATGTCCCTCCAGCTCACCCGTGTTGTGTGATGTTTTATGAGTTCCTTGTTCTTCAGTGCTGTGTGGTGGTGCACTGTGTGAGTGTACCACAGCTTCTCCATTCATTCATTTGTTGATGGGCACTTGGGTTGCTTCCCTTTACTATTGTGACTAACACAGCAATGAACTTGGGTGTGCATCTGTTTGAATCGTGGCTCTGGTTTCTAAAGAAACTAAAGGGTGTGTTCCCAGGAGTGGAATTTGCTGGGTCAAATGGTATTTCTATGCCCAGCTTTTTGAGAAAGCACAAGACCACCTTCCATAGTGTCTGTACAGTTTTACACTCCACCAGCAGTGAAAAAGCGTTCAGTCTCAACATAGCCTCACCAGCATTTGTTATTTGATGCAATATGTTGTTGAAGTGTGATACTGTTGCTGGGGTGCCAGTTCATTTTAAGAATCATACCAGATGATCTATGTGCCAATCGCAAAGCATGCAGATGCGAGTGCCTTTCATTCATCAGCCATTTCCTGAGTTCTCCTGTGTCACAGGCAGATATTGTGCCCCCGATTCAGATGTGGAGTGAGGTCAGGTGAAGTGGAATTGGAAGATATCGTGACCCTAATTCAGTTATGGGGTGAGTGGGATGGGGTCCCTGTGAGTCAGGATCTTACGCCATTAGGTAGGTATGAAGTGGACTTCTCAGAGGAAACATCTTTGAGATTAGATAAGCCTTCACTGTAGTGAATCAGAGAATTTCTGCTTCAACAGCATGATTAGTGCAAATGCTAATAGTTTCTGTTCCAAACTATTTTACTTTAAAAGTCAGGGTAAGTAGTTTTTCTAAATCCGAGAACTCAAAATGTAGGCCATGATGAGGAAGACATTTCTTTCTCTGGATTTCAGCTAAGAATTTTTTAAAAGTCAACTGAGTGGTTTCCCCGCAGGTGACTATTGAAACCTCTCCTACTGTTGAAATTCCTAGATTGAAAGGATTACCTAATGCTTTAAGGGCTCCTCATTTCGGCAACACTGTTGCTCTCTAGTGGTAACATGTGGTAATGGCTGCAGTGCTAATTCAGTGGAGTATGGAAGAGATTGAAGGTAGCAATTTCCGCTTGCTGGGCTCCACAGTCAACAGGAGTAATCAGGAAATAAAACATCAATTGCACTGGGAAAATCTGCAGTCAGGCACTTCTCTAGAGTACTGAGAAGCAACAATGTCCGTCTAGAGACTAAGGTGTGCCTGATATAGGCCATAGTCTTCACAATTACTTGCTAAGGATCAGAAAGCTAGACAATGACTAAGGATAATAGAAGAAGAATTGATGCCTTTGAGGTTTGGTGCTGGAGAAGAGTATTGAACATACCATATGCCTCCAAAAGAACCAGGGTGAAACCACGTTTCTCCTCGGAGGCTAGGATTTTGAAGCTCCGTCTCACATAACCCCTTGCTTGGGATGCCAGGCTAAGCCTCGGAAGGTACTCTTGACACCCCACTATTGTAGGTTGGCCTTTCTTCAGAGGCAAGTTTCCTCTTTGCACTTAGCACGTTCCGGTCCTACCAGTCTCTGTCCCTCATAGTCTGTGAAAGCATCACCTGCCAAGGACAGCCACAGATAGATAGTCTGAGATCTTCAAGTTCATGTCTACTCCACAGAAAAGCAACTTGTGTAGGTGGCAACTGTTATTTGGCCTCTCAGCACTTAAGGGTTGCTATGTACCCTGGAGTCAGAACAGACCCTCCAGCAGTTTTTCTAGGCAGCAGACTGCACGGGGCAACTTTTTCCACAGAAAACCTGGTGGATTTGAACTGCCCACCTATGTGTTGGCAGCAGCACAACTCTTTCTCACTAAGCCACCAGAGTTCACTTAAGTAGAGGCTCTTTCTTTTTGTTTGTTTTAGGGTTTTTTTTTAAAAAATTAAAATTTTTAATACTAGTTTATTTACAAAATTAAAATACATGAGTTTGAGAACAGATTCTTCCAATTTCCCTCACCCCCCATTATATTGTACAACTCCATAATTAAACCCTCCTCCCCCACACATCCTTATCCCCCTGCTTCCACCTTCCTCACCAGCCTTGGATCCTTATACTCATTCTACAATAAAGGTTTTATACAATATTTGTGCTGTGGGATTGAGTCAGTTCCAGTCCCTCCCAAGTTAGTAATAATTTACAAACTCATTGCTCCTGCGTGCTGTGCAGTTATGCGACTGTACCATAGTTTCTCAAGCCATTTGTTTGTGGTTGGACATCCAGGCTGCTTCCGTGTTCTTGCGATGGTGAATAGTGCTGCTGTGAACACTGGTGTACAAGTCTCCATGTGTGCCTCAGTTCTCATTTTCTCAGGGTTTATTCCAAGTAGTGGAATGTCTGGGTCATATCGAATTTCTTTGTTCACCTTTTTGAGGAAGCGCCAAACTGTTTTCCAGAGCGGTTGTGCCATTTTACAATCCCACCAGTAATGTCTAAGAGCTCTTATCTCGTCTCATCCTCTCCAACATTGATAACTTGCTGCCCTGTTAAACGTTGCTACTCTTACTGGAGTGAGATGGTACCTCCTTGTGGTTTTCATTTGCATCTCTCTTATTGCCAGTGATTTTCAGCATTTCTTCATGTGTCTGTTTACACTTCGAATATCTTCCTCTGTGAAAATTCTTTCCATATCTTTTGCCCATTTTGTAATTGTGTTATCAATCTTTTTCTTGTGGAAGCCCAGGAGTCTTCTGTAAACTGTTGTGATGAGACTCTTGTCTGAGATGGTATTACCAAATGTTTGTTACCAGTTAGTACATTTTCTTTTCACCCTGTTGGAAAAAGTATTTGGTGCACACATATATATAATCTTTAGAAGGTCCCATTCATCAATTTTATCCTCTGCGGATGGTGCATTTCTGGCTGTATTTGTCAGTCTCTTTATACCTTGGACTAATGCTTCTAAGCTTGATTCCAGATTCTCTTATGAACTTTATGGTTTTGGACTTTAGTCCCAGGTCTCTGATCTACCTTGAGTTGATTTTTGTGTGTGGTGTGAGATGTGGATCCTGTTTCAGCTTTCTGCAGGTGGAAGTCCAGTTTTGCCAGCACTATTTTTTGAAGAGGTTGTCATTTCCCCATTTGATAGCTTTTTATTTCCTTGTAGAATATCTGTTGACCATAGATAGCTGGGTCTATTTCTAGGTTCTCAGTTCTGTTCCACTGATCTATGTGCCTGTCATTGTACCAGTACCATGCTGTTTTGGTTACTACTGCTTTGTAGTATGTTTTGAGATCAGGGGGTGCTGTGCCTCTCACTTCAATTTTGTTTTTCAGAAGCCTTTTGCTTATTCAAGGTCTCTTGCCTCTCCAAATAAATTTGATAATTTCCCTTTCAATATCCTTGAAAAATGAATATGATAATCTGGATTGGGATTGCATTGAACATAGTAGAGGCTCTCTTATAAAAAGCACGTGTGTGAATTTGCACACACACACACACACATGCACGCTTTGGTGGTTACAGAAGTTATGTTCATATTTCAGATTAAATTAAAATCCAGCAATGTAAACGTATCACTTACGATTTGATAGAAGGCCAGTGCCATTTGTTGGAATCCATTGTTGTCTTTCTTGCAAACACCACACCCATAAAGGATGTTTGGTGATTTCCATTTTGGTTTTCTTACAGTGGACACTTCAAAGAACACCTTCTAAGAGTCATAACATCCTCTGCTTTTTGTTTTGGTTTTCTCACCCAATTTAACAGCAAAATCTTGGAAACATGACTTTATAAATTCTCTATAAAGCATTTAACTTGGTTCTCAAGGCTGTGACATCTCTTCTTACTTCACATTTACTTTCTTCCTTGTTTGCATAGTATTTAACTATGTAACAAGGGTTTTGAAGCTCTGTCTCACATACTTTGGGCACATGGCCAATAGGGACCAGTCCCTGGAGAAGAACATCATGATTGGAAGGGGGAGGGACAGTGCAGGAGAGGAAGACCCCAGATGAGATGGATTGACGCAGTAACTGGGGTAATGGGGGTTGGTGTGTGTCAGAGACGGGGAGATTGGCACAGGATAGAACAGGGTTCAGAGCTCCTGTGCGTAGGGTCACTGTGAGTTCTGTTCGACTCGAGGGCTCATAACAACAATAGATATTGCAACAGGGTTGGGGGGCCCAGGCCAACCCCGAGGAAGTGCTGAAGGCAGGACTCTCAGGTCCAGGCCTCGTGGTGACTGTCCTGGGGTGTGGGGAGAATTGAGGTGATTGTCTGTGAAGAGAACCCTATGCTGTAGTTGTCAGCTTCTAAAGAATGCATCTGAATAAACATTAGGTAATCTTATCGCTGCTGTTTTTGGAATCACTGTCTCGCCATTAATGTCTGTAATGGAGAGGTGATCATTCAGAATAGTAAAACAATAGATTAACTAGGTCATCCAGCAGAAACTGGTGGATGTCAAAGTCCGCAACGAATATGGACAGGAAGGGATACGTAATAAACACTAAAGGGAAAGAAATTTTCCCTTCATAGAAAGAAGGCTCCTCAGTGCTTTTGCATGTGTAGTGAGAGGGGGGAGTTACTGGCTAGGTGAACACGGGGAACCCTCACTCTGTCCTCAGCAGAGTCCACACACTGGGCCGGCCTGGGCTGTTGGGAATCTTAAATAGGGCAGGTGGATACGAGGTCTGTGACCTAATCATGCACCACCTCGCCCTCCTGGCTGCCCCAAGGCCCTCCACCCTGGGTCCCCACAGTGCCCCCTGCTCTGTCCTGTGCACCTCCCCTTCTGGCTCCACCCCCAGCAGCACCCCCCAGCGTGTACAATCCTAGGACAGCTGGGGAAGGGCCCCTGGCCCTGCGGGTAAAGTTCTGGCTTTGACCTCGCCGGCACTTGGCTCAGTCGTGCAAGCTAATTGGACCCAGACAAGCTAGGAAGTCTGAAGGCTTTTAACCGTCTTGTAATAAATTCTTTGAACCATAATCTTTGTTTTCTGTGGTGTCTCTCCATGACATTTTCCCTTGTCTTTTCAAATGTGGGATCATGTCCTGTGATGTACGCAGTAAAAACCTTAAGCTCTAGTCACCCACTCACATCGACCCTGTTTTTGTCAGAGCAGAACTGGGCTCCTTTACTTTTTCAGTTGCTGTTTTAGAAATAGATCACGGACTCTTTTATTTATTTTTTTT
>NW_006399810.1:2327056-2368196 GCF_000299155.1 Elephantulus edwardii
TTCAACATAGTAAAAAGTATTTATGAAAACCCAAGGGACTCTTTTTTTTAAATGAGGCACCTCTGTGTGAACTCAGCCAGCCAGCCTGCCAGTGAACAGTGAACCTATCCAGATGTAGCACTCAGAGCACCAGTTGCTATGTGTCCCTGAGTGTGAACTGACTCCTAACTGACCTTCCGGAGGGTTTGCAGAGTTTATAATCGTATGGATGATAGTATTCATATTTTTCCCATGGAGCAGCTGGCAAATTCAAACTGCTTGCCTTTGGGATGGCAGTGCAACTCCTTACAGAGCTCCAGCTCCTGACTCACCAAGCCACCAGGGCTCCACCTCCTTACCCCGCAGGCCATAGGACTGCAGCTCCTTACCCACCAGGCCACCAGGGCTCCAGCTCCTTAGTTAACCAGGACACCAGGGCTCCTTACCCACCAGACCACTGGGGCTCCAACTCCTTACGCACCAGGACACCAGGGCTCCAGCTCCTTAGTCACCAGGATACCAGAGCTCCAACTCCTTACCCACCAGGACACCAGAGCTCCAGCTCCTTGGTCACCAGGACACCAGGGTTCCATCTTCTTACATTCTTACACAGCAGGCTACTAGTTGTGCTGCTAATCAAAAGACTGATGACCTGAGCCCACCATCTGCACAGAAGAAACCTGCAGCAATCTGCCTGCATAAGGATGCACAGCCTCAGAGCCCACTGGGGCAGTTCTGCTCTGTCCTGTGCGGTTCGTAGAGTCAGAATGGGCCCAGTGGCAGTGGGAACTTTTAAATAAGACACAGAATGTTCAGTGTACATATTGCTCACTCTCATTGCCTTCTACGTGGAACCAGCCCAGAGCTGACCTCCAGCAGGTTTTCAGAGGCTGTAAATGACATGAAAGGAGATTACCGGTTTTGCTCCTGCAGAGCTGCTAGTGGATTTGAACCATCGGAGCTGCAGTTCCTTAGAGTTAGTAACATAACCCCTGTGGACAATGCTACCAGAGACCCCCAAATATCCACATACAAGCCCAGGCCTGAACCTACTACCCTGAGTTAAATCTGATTCATGGTGACCTTCCTGTCGGGGCTGTAAGTTGTTATGGGAGGAGATGACCTATGTTAGTTCCTCATGGAATGGCTAGTGGATTTGAACCACCAAACTCAGCAGCCCAACACGTACATAACACATTGTGCCACCAGGGCTCCTTCAAAATACACTCACACACACATGCACACCCCCTCCCAAATCCAACCTGCCCCTTCATCTCTACGCAGCAACCAGCCCTCGAGATTTCCCCACAACTGTGCAGCCTTGGCATGTGTCCTGGCCATGGCGCCTCATCTGAAGAGTGCATTACAGAGCTAGTTCCAAACATTAGACTAGTGGCTGTAACAAGGCTTAGCTGTGGGTCACTTACAGTGAATGCTCATGATGTCTTTAACTAGCAAAGGCTTTCACCAAAGTTGTTTGCAAAGTGCTTGGGAATCCACGATTGCAAGGGCATATGCACACACAGGAAGTGGCGTTAAGGATGATAAGTAATATGTATGTGAAGAAATGAAGACATTAAGGAGCTGAATAAAAGATTTCAAAGGACTGCTTGGGAAGACAAGGCAAAATATTATAATGAAATGTTGAAGAGCTGGAGTCAGAATATCAAAAGGGATGAACTCAGTCAGCATTTCTTAAGCTGAAAGAACTAAAAAAATAAATTCAAGCCATGAGTTTTAATGCTTAAGGATGCTATGGGCAGAATACTGAATGATTCAAGAAACATTAAAAGCAGATGGAAGGAGTATACAGAATCATTATACCAAAAAGAATTGGCTGACACAGAAGAATTTCAAGAAACAACATATGAACAAGAGGCAATGGTGATGAAGGAGAAAGTGTAGGCTGCTCTGAAGGACTAGGCAAAAAATAAAGCCCCAGGAATTGATGGAATACCAATTGACATTTTGGCAAACAGATGCTGCCCTGCACGTGCTCACCAAGTTGTGCCAAGAAATCTGGAGGACAACCGTTTGGCCAACAGACTGGAAGAGATCCATATTTATTCCCATTCCAAAAAACACAGGTTGAGTTTAGAAGAGATTGTTGCACGAGGGACATCATTGCCAATGTCAGATGGATCTTGGCAGAAAGCAGAAAGTACCAGAGGCATGTCTGTCTGCCAATTGGCAGCACCATGTTAGATGGAGAAGAGATTGAGGTTGTTAGCAATTACAGCTTGCTCGGATCCACAGTCAACACTCTTAACACCAGCAGTCAGGAAATCAAAAGACAAATTGCATTGGAAAATCTGCTGTCACGAACCTCTCCAGAGTGCTGAAGAGCAACGATGTTGGTCTAGATAAAATGGTGCACCTAGTCCAGGCCATGGTCTTCTCAATTACTTGTTATGCTTCATAGAGTTGGACAATGACTAAGGATGACAGAAGAATAATTGATGCCTTTGAGTTGTGGTGCTGGAGAAGAGTCTTGAACATATCATGGACTGCCAAGAAAACAAATAGATCTGTCTTGGAGAGGGTGAAACCAAGTCTCTCCTTAGAGGCTAGGATTTTGAAGCTCCACCTCACTTTGGGCATGTGGCCAGGAGAGATCAGTACTTGGAGAAGGACATCATGCTTGGAAGGGTGGATGGACAGATCAGGAGAGGGAGACCTTGGATGATATGGATTGATACAGTGACTGGGGCGATGGGGGTTGGTGTTTTGGAATTAGTGAGACTGGCTCAGGACAGGGAAGGGTTAAGAGCTGCTGTACATAGGGTCGCTATGGGTCACAGGTGACTCAGTGGCACATAAAACAATAACACTATGACCGGTTTGGAAACAGGAGTGGCAGCCACTTCCTAAATAACATGTCTCTGGAAACTCTGTGAACTCTGATAAATGTCGATAGTTGTAGAGGCACTTCAGGCCTTCTGTTCACAGGGTCGCTATGAGTCGGGCTCGACTAGAAGGCAATCAACAACAACAACAACATCCATTTCCTATTCCTAACTGTAACTTCTCAGCCCAGATTTCTCAGGTTAAGCGAGCACAATATAAACTGTAGTGTTTATATTACAGAGCTGAAGATTAGAATTTGAAATGAGACTCCTTGGGCTAAAACCAAGGTGTCAGAAGATTGCACTCTTGTCTGGAGGCTTTGAGATTGAATTGTTTCTTTGTTTTTCTCAGCTTCAAGAAGCTGGTCCATAGCCACTTCCTCTTCAAAGCCAGAAACTTTGGGCCACATCTTTCTCATGCTGCCATCTTTCTGGTGCCCATCTGTTTTGTTTATCCTTTTCAACTTTTTAAAGAAAGTAAAGAAGACCTGAATTGAAAATGAAAGACTCCAGTCTTCAATATGGACTACATCTCAATATCAGGTAAACAAAAATCTCTACCACTGGACCAATCATAATGGAGAAAAGATTGAAGTTGTGAACAGTTCCTTTTTTTTCTTGGATCCATAGTCAACACTCATGGTAGCAGCAGTCAAGAAATCAAAAGATGTGTTACATTGGGGTTGCTGTAAAGGACCTCTCCAAACACTGGAGAGCAATATTGTCAGTGTAAAGACTAAGGTGCACCTGATCCAAGCCATGATCTTTTCAGTTGCTTCCTATGCATCTAAAAGCTGGACAATGTATAAAGAAGACCAGAGAAGAATGAATACCTTTGAGTTGTACTGTTGAAGAAAAGTACTGGATAGTCTGTGGACTGCCAAAAGAACAAACAAATCAAGTCTCAGAGAACATGCAGCCAGGGTGCTTCTTAGAGGCAAGTGTGATGGAACTTCATCTGACATATTTTGGGCATATTTTCAAGAGAACCCAGCCCTAGAAAAGGTTATCATGCAGGGAAACAGAGGATCAAAGAAAGAAAGAAAGAATGACTTCAACGACGTGGACAAGTGCCTGTAATCATGGGTTTGAGCACAACAGAGATGATGATGACCGCACAGGATAGGGCAGGGTTCCTGTCTTTTTTTCATAGGGTCGCTGTGAGCTGAAGTCACCTCAGAGGCACCTCACCACAGCAACAGCTTTTAACAATCTTTGTAATTACACGAAGTCCACCTTGATAATCTTCACACCTCAGTATTCTTAAATAAGCCACGTAGTGCATAGCAATCCCTTTTGCCAACGTATTCAGCTCCTTGCTGTGCAGCCAGAACCAACTCATAGCTCACCCCCCAGCAAGTTTTCGGAGACTGTAAATTGCATGGGAGGAGATTGCCTGTCATTCTCCTACAGAGCTGCTATTGGATTAGAACCGCTTGCCTTTGGGCTGGCAGCTCAACTCCTTAACCATTAGCTTTAGAACACCAGAGCTCCCTGTTTGCCTTGCAAAACAGCCTATTCCCAAGTTCAGAGGATTGACTTGGCATCTTTGTGGGCCATTATCATCCAGCCTGCTGCAATATTATTTATGAATTCAGCAATAAATTATGCAGGCACTCTGAGGATATTTTCAAGTAAAATTTTTATTATTGCTCTCCTTGGCTTGACAATTCCTTATAATTTTTTCATCTTTATCCCACAACCTAAATTTATAATGGTTGGTGGTTAGTGACTATTCAATATGAAAGTCCATTACCAGTTCCCTGATGTTTTAGCGCTAACCTGTGGAGACCGGAAACATGGTTCTGAGTGTCCCTTCCCCCATGAACAAGAATTCACTGTGGCGTCTGATGGATCCTGGCTTAACTCTTGCCCCCTGAGTCCTGGTCCTGCGTGGCCCAGCTGCTGGACTGCTTCCTCCACACCACTCTTGATCCTCAGAGCCCTCTCTATACCTTTAACTCTGAGCTCTCGCAGGTCCCAGAGGCTCCTGCACTGGACTCTGGGACATCATGGGCATTATGCGCATAGCACTTGACCCAGTTGCTGTCTCTAGAGGGCAGTGACCTTGTATGTCCTCTGAGCACTTCATAGGATTCAAAACCTTCTCTATTAGTTGACTGAACTATGACGGTCTCATTTACCCAGCCCTCACCTGCAGCTGCTGTCAGTGGTTCCAGCTTCCGGGGACTCCTTGTGCCCTCAGAGCAGAACTGAGCTCTGGACAGTTTTCAGTAGCTGACTTTTTAGAATCTGGCCCATAGACCTGTCTTCCAACGTGTTTCTGGGTAGGCTCAAATCCCCAATCTTTTCATCAGCATGTTAACAGTTTGCATCCCGCAGACACTGTAAACCAAAAATGTCTGTCTAGTCTACCCCAGTGTGTAGCAAGCTCACAGGGCAGGGTGGGTCTGCCTTCCAGGTTCCAGACCTGTAACTTCTACAGGAACAGAGTGTGGGGTCTGTTGTCCCATAGAGTGACCTGTGGTTAGTCGCAGAGCACTCAATCACCGCACCTGCCAGGCTTCCTGTTAGAGACCCAGGCGAACGAGCAACCCACGGCTGGCAGTGGGTTCCAGCCCGCAGCAAACCTCCTTCCGCTTCTCGAGGCTGTGAGCCCTGACGGAATGACCCTGTCCACCTTTGCACACAGAGCACCTGGTGGACTTGACCCACCAGAGGCGATTCATAACTGATTTCACTGATACCCGTGGTTAAAGCGAAGCAGGTTGGAATACAAAGGTGTGTGATGAGAGCCTTTTCCAAAGCAGTTCTTTTGACCTGAGTCAGTGCTGAGTCAGAACTGGAAGAGGGACAGTGGTCAAGCAGGACTCTGGGATGACCTCTCCCTGCGGGCCCAGTGCTGCCTGACTAGCTCACTCGTTCCAAGCTCCATCATGTGTTAGCTTCCCCAAGAACCCGAGACACCTTGAGTCAGGGTGAGGCTCAGTGCTAAGAGGGAGCTCTTCGTGGATGGCTGTTGTGTGCAAGCACCTTATACATGCTTCTCACTTCATCTTCACCTCAGCTAAGCAGACAGTCGATAGTCTCCGTAGGCAGGGGAAGTCAAGGATGGTTAGAGAGCAGCACACAAAGTCTGCGCTGGGTCCCAATCCCCACTGGCTTTTCTGTAAACTCAAATAGTGATGATTCCTTCCCGATGGGATTGTTATGAGAATTTTACATGAGACTATGCCTGTAATGTGATGATTTCAGTGTTTTTCATATTTTTTCGTATAATATGAACTTAATAAATGCTAAGGTTTCCATAATTCTGGAATTTTGCACCTCTCTCTCTCTCTTTCATACACACACACACACACACACACACACACGTCTTTTCCACAGTTTCTGTAATTCCCACATTAATTACTTGCTTCTCTGAGTTAGGACAATAAAAACTATTAATAATATGCATATGCTCCCTGAGAGGTTAAAAAAACCCAAGGAAATTCAAAAGAAGGATTAAAGCTAGACCCAGAGGAATGACTTAGATGAAATACAGCAGACGGCAGTCACTGGGGGGCGGGCATGGCTGCCTCCCAGGCACAGCTGTGGCCTGGAACATCCTAGTCCCTCACTACCCTACTGGGGTCTGTGGACAGCCCTACCTCGGAAGACAGCTTGTTAGAATGTAAACTCTCGGGCCTCATCCTGGTACTTCTGAATCGGTTCTGCAAGTTTCCACGTGATTCTGGTGCCAAGGAAGTGGAGGAGGCCCTGCTTAGGACCTGGAACGTGTGGCCTGAAGATGGGACTGGACAGCAGGCCCAGCCCGAGTCTTAGTCCCTGAAAGCCCCACAGGCTCACTGCAGTCATGCGCTCCAGCTCATCCCACAGGGTTACAGGCGTGAACCTTTGTGGGAGCGGCTGCCACACCATTCTCCTGTGTAGTTCAAACTGCCAGCCTTTGGGAGAGCAGCTGAGCACTTCACCGTTGCACCAACAGGGTCCCCCCTCTAACCCACGTGTCCTCAATCTGGACGCCATTCAGAGCTGCCGACAATTGGCCCTTCTCTTAGGCATACTGAATCTGGAGCTCTTGGGAGCAGCGTCGGTGTTTTCTGACCATCCCTGTAAGCGTTCCAGTTCCAGGTGGTACTCTTATTGCAGGGAGCACAGCGGATCTGCCGTTGGGTTTCTGAGGCTGTGACTCACATGAGACTGCCCACTTTTATCACACAGAGCTTCTGGTGTGTTTGAACCACCTTAGGGTTAGCAACACACCTGCTGTGCTTGAGGCCTCCAGAGCTCCTTAAAGCTGGTAAAGGAAAACACCACCTTTCTGCCCAGCAGGACTTCACACCACAACCCCCATCCTCCTCTCCATAGCAGGCCAGTCTGGCCGTTTAGCTGATGCTGCGTGGAGGTCCTTTCCCACTCTGGAAAGGACTTGGTCTTCCATAGACCTCCCTAGGTTTGAGTATAATCACTAGTGGAGAAGCCTTGGGCAGTTATTAACCATTGAACTTCAGTTTTCTTAACTGCAGGTTGGATGCTTATATTAGTTTCCTACTGCTGCTGTAACAAATTACTACAAACTTAGTTGGCTGAAACGATAGAAGTTTATTTTCTTACGAATATAGAGGTCAGAAATTCTAAAATCAGTGAGTGTGTTGGGAGGACTGTTTCTCTGGAGACTGAGGAGAGCCCATTTCCTCCCCCTTTCTGCCGTGTAGAGCCCACCCTACCCACATTCCTCGTCTTGTATGTAGCCCCAGCCTCCACCTTCAAAGCAGGCTGCATAATCTCTTCTTCAACACTTTCATGTCTCTTTTACAAGGGCTTTGCAATCACATTGGGCCTACCTGGATAATCCAGAATATTCTGTCCATTTGCAGGTCCTTAATTGGATCCCACCTGCGCAATCTCCTTTGCCATGTTACTGTTAAGTGCTTTCAAGTTGCCCGTGACTCTTAGTGACCCTCAGAATAATGGAACCTTGCCCTATCCTGTCCCATTCTCAAGCCTCGTAAAAACAAATCAACAAACAACAAATGCTGACGAGGTTGTGGAGAAACTGGAACCCTTATTCACTGTTGGTGGGAGTGTAAAATGGTGCAACCACTATGGAAGGTAGTATGGCGCTTTCTCAAAAAGTTGCTAATAGAAATACCATTTGACCTAGCAATTCCATTACTGGGAATATACCCTGAAACCCAGCAATTCCACTACTTGGAATATACCCCAAAGAAACCATAACTGCCACCCAAGCAGATATATGCACACCCATGTTTATCACAGCTTTGTTCACAATAGCAAAAAGTTGGAAACAACATAAGTGCCCATCAACAAATGAATGGATAGAGAAGCTCTGGGATATTTGCACAGTGTAACATTATGCTGCATTAAAAATCAAGGAACTCATGAAATATTATTCAAAATGGGTGACCTTGGAGGACATTATGCTGAGTGAAATATCTCAGTCACAAAGGGACAAAGACTACATAGTGCCACTGTTGTAAAATGGGACTGACATCGGGGTTAGGGGGAGACTGAGAAAGGTGGGATAAATTATGTATACTGCATTGAAACAGATGAAGGAAAGAACTGTTTAAAAGGGATATATGAGTAGGTATTATTGTCATGACAGGAGTCCAGAACAAAGGCTGTACAGTAGAATGGACTTGGGGAAAGGGATTGTAAAACAATGAAAGAATTTTTCTTTTACTTTTCAAAGAGAAGAGCAAACTGGGAGGAGGTTGGGCAGGGAGAAAAGTACAGCAATGAATGAATGGAAATCCAAAGTCTCTGTAAACTTTCATTAAAATGAATAAAAATCAAAAAGCCCAAAAACCAAATCAATTGCCCTCAAATCTGTTCTGACTCCTGGAAACTTTCTAGGCAGCAGGAGAACTGCCCCCAGAGTTCCTTACACTGTAATCTTTGTTCAGTAGCAGCTGAGTGCACCGCCAGAACCCCTCACCGCATTTACAGGGAATGGAAATTAGGACCTGTACATCTTTGAGGGAGCAGCTCACCTCACCTAGCTTTTCAGGTGAGTTATGCAAGTGCTTGTCCGCAGCGATGGCTGAATGCCTGCCCATCGCTGTGGCCCCATCTTGTTATGTGACTGGGAGCTGCTTTGTACAGACTCTTGTGAAGTCACCATTCTGTCTTCTTTCTTTGCATGGGTGCTTGCCTCTTCCACACTAGAGCATGTGCCTCTGCAGGACAGAAGTAGCTTTCTGTTGAGAACCCCATTGCATTACCCGAGGGCCTTGCAGGGGAGGAGCCCTAGTTGTGCAGTAGTTAAGGGACTTGTATACTAACCAGAAGGTCATCAGTTCAAACCGCCCAGCTGCTCCCACATCAAGATGAGGATGTCTGCCCTCTTAGAGCCTCACGTTCTAGGAAACCTTACGGAGCAGCTCTTGCCTGTCTTACAGGGTCTCTGCGTCAGAATCAACTCGATGGCAGAAGATTTGGTTTGGTATTTTTAGGGTCCTTCAGGAGACTCAGAAAATTCAAAGGTATCACTATGGAGTCAGCTGACCCTCCAGTGGGCTTTCAGAGACTGCAAATCACACAGGAGATTGCCCTTCCTTCTCTTAAGGTGGGTTTGAACTGCCATGAGAGGGGTTAACAGTGCAGCTTCCTACAAACTAGGCCATGTTCTGCAAAACAGACACTAAATAGCTTTTAAACTGAGGGAAGTGGGATGGTGCTGGGACCACAGAGGCATCCAGGCTCTGGCCCACTGCAGCCTCTCAGCAGGAAAGACGCTGGACCTCCCTTCAGGCAGCCACTAGAGCCCCCAGCAAAGCGCCAGTGGCCATTTCCACCCTGACTTCCTTTTCTAGTCAGGAACAGAGCTGAGTGCTGCAGTTCATAGGCTCCCCCCCTGCTCCCCACTGAGCCTGGTGAAGCGAAGTCCCCCCCGATGGAAGCCTCTCCTGGGCCTGCTTGCATGGGGCACAACCAGGAGCTTGCTGCTTTTTTGCTCTATACACCAGATTCACTTTATCTGGCATCGCCCGAGAGAAGGAAAATGAAATAAAAGAATTCCAGATCTAATGTAATGTACTGATGTTCTTTCTGTCCAGGACGTAAGAACAGCACAGCTATTTTTATCGGCAAATGAGCTGTTTACTTGTCTCCCACCAAGCCTGACTCATAAAGCTAACCTTATAAAATGGAGACGCTCGTTTACTGGAATAGCGTGACATTTATGCATTCTTACCAAACATGAAGGCTTCAGGGGACATTTAGAAGCCGAGCGAGGCACACAGTCCCCGTGTGTGTGTGGTGTGTGTGTGTGGGGGGAGAGTAGACGTTTGCTGCGCACTGTGGGGCCTGGCATGTGCTCACCCACTTGCCTCCTCCAGTCTCCAGCAGGAAGTTTGGAGTTGCCTCTGCTGGCTCTGTGCATGGAGGGGCCTGTGCTTAGCGAAAGGCAGGAGGCTGATGTCCCAGGGAGCCCTCACGGGAACTGGAGCCGAGGTTGTGAACACTTACGTGGGTGGTTTGAACCCACAGAGATTTCAGGCCTCGGCACCTCCGCTCAGTCCTGTGGGGCCACTGGGGGTAGAATGAACGCAGTGACAAGTGAGCTGCCTGCCCAAAGCGCAGGCTTTGCTTCTCGAGATCAGATTTTGGTGGGATCCTGCATGTGAAGAGTCCCAGGTCACAGTTTTTGGAGCTTCCTGCTGAAACCCACAGCAGAGTTTTTGAGGAACACCAACCTTGAGTCACTGATGATGGTCGATTCACTTCAAATTTTTGCCGGACTTTTGGTTGAGTTGAAGGGGTGGGATGTGTGTGTATGTATATGTCCTTGAATGAGTGAGTTTAATGGATTTTGGTTTGTTAGATTTAGGTTCCTAAAAAGTCTTTCTGAAATAAATAACCATCCTCCAGCAAGATAAATACCTTCCCCCACCAATATTTTTGTAGGTTTATTTTTAATGCCCATACCCATTATCTCAATGGCAGCTTTCCTTTCCAAACCCTTGTATGGTGGTGTATATAAAAACTAAGGCATTCTGGCGAGCTCTGGTGGCCTAGTGGCAAGAAGCTGCACTACAATCCCAGAGGTGAGTGGTTCGAATGCATCAGATTATCTGCTGGATAAGGAGGGACAATCTTCTCCTGACCAGTCAGATCCAATTTGATGGCACACACACACATACACACACGCACACACACACGCGTGCACGCACGCGCACGCGCGCACACACACGCGTGCGTGCACGCGCACGCGCGCACACACACACACACACACATTAAAGTGTTCTGGTGGTATAGTGTATAGTTTATCCTGCTGCTAAATGAAAGGTTAGCAGTTCGAATCCACCAGCCACACTGAGGAGAAAGACTTGTAAAGACTGAGAGCCTGCGTGGCCTGTGGGTCAGATTGACTGGACAGTAGGAAGCTAGGTTTCACAGTGAGATAAGTATTGCCGGAGAGCTTGGACTCCTTTACGGGAAAGCTAAACTGGGTAACGATAAACTGCTTCGTACTGAAATAGGATGTGACTTTTGAGAGTTGCTGCTAGGATGCACAGTTTTCATTTCTTCATGGGTTAGAAATGTCACCACACAGGAAAGTGGTTAGCGATGCAGCAGGAAGCAGGGACAAAATGTTTTTTGGAAACTCTTGTCATCCAGACTGAGGTCGCCAAATGTTCCTGCTCAAGAACCAGTTCGTGGAATGTCACCCTGGGGTTTTGTCGTCTGTATCGAGAGCTAAGGGTAGATCTTCCACCTTAATCGTGTCTGGTCTCACGATCTGATTGCCCCGAGGCTCCTAGCTCCTGGATTAGACCTGAACCTGGTGATGGCATTACTGCATCTTATTGATCTGCATGTTACCTCTGGGGCCTTGGAGGGAATTAGCCATCATGCGTCTCCTGTTGGGTGGCTCTGTTATGTCCCAGGGCTTGTCACCTGGCTGGCTTGTCACCTGGCTGCCTTGTCTCGTCCTAACTCTGTCTCAGGACTCAGCCGGCCACCACTCCTAAACCAGAGGTCCTCCTGAGATCCCTGGACCAGCAGCATCAGCACCACCTGGAATTGATTAACATGCAAATTTCTGAATTTTAGAACTCTGGGGGTGGAGCCTGCAGGCAATGTTAGCAAACCCTCCAGGGAATCTGTGCTGGAACCTGTGTGCAGGTTTAGAAGGGAGTTCTGGTGAGGAACTTCTGTGATCTGGCCCCTCCAGGGTGGTTCCCTCCACCTGAGTGCATTGACTCCCTGACTCTCTTCACGGGAGTCATCTCGTGTTGATTCACACTCGTCCAGAATGCTGTATGCCTTTCTCTGTGATTTTCTCAATGTCCTCCTTGGTTGCTTGTCCAACTTGTGGTTGCTGTGAGGCTGAACACTGTGACACGGATGTGTCAAATGCGTTAATGGTTGGCTACCAAATGCGGACTGAGAGTGGGGTGGAGCTCCCCGATTAAACAAGCGTGGAAGGAGGAGTGGCGTCCACTTCCATAATAGCTTGCCTCCGGAAACCCTATGAACCTGGAGAGAGGATGAAAGGCACCCAAGCGTCGAGGACTCTCCTTCATAGGGTCGCTATGAGTCGCCTGCGACTCTATGGCACTTAACAACAACAACAGCATGTCCTCCTTAGAGCACCCCCGCCTGCCCTGGGCCAAGCCTTATCTGAAAGGGGCTGTCATTATCCTGCCTGGCCCCTCTCTGTGCCAGAAGACCTCAGGTGGCTCTTGTCCACAGGAACTGGAACATGATGCCAGACCAGCAGTGCTCTCTCTGACGTACCAGCAGCCAGCTCTCTGAGGGAAAGGCTGCCAGGCTCTTTCTCATAACCTCTGTGCAATGTATGGTGAGTGGCTCTGGAGCCAGGTTTACTAGCTGTGTCTTTGGGTAAATTCCTTCACTTTGGGCAAAGACCTCAGTTTCTTCATTCTTAAAATGAGCATATTGTACACTAAAGTTCATAACAACTTTATTCACCATCACAGGAACATGGAAACAGCCCAAATATCCAACCACAATCGAATGGATTGAAAAATTATGGTACATTCACACAATGGAATACTACGCAGCACGTGGGAGCAATGATTTTGTAAATTATTACCTAACTTGGGAGGAAATGCAAAGCATTATGCTGAGTGAACTAACTCAGTCCCATGAGGACAAATACGGCTCAGACCATTGTAGAATGAGTGTGAGGATCTAAGGGAGGTGAAAGTGGAAGCAGAGGGGTGAGGATGTGCTGCGGGGGAGGGCTGATCATGGGGTCACACAGTTTGGTGGGGTGAGGGAAATTGGAATGATCAGATCTGAAAAACAATGTATTCAAATTTTGTAAATTAACTAGTATAAAAAATGATGTTAAAAAAATGAGCATAACAACAATGTATTCCTCCAAAGGCCTTTGTGATGCATGGACGTGATCTAGAACCGGTGAGGCTCATATCATCAGAGCTCTGGTGTGCCGCCTCTCCCTTCCCCTCTTTATATAGATTTAATAGTCCAGCTCAGGTGACCCAGGCTGTAAACTTTACAGGAGGGAACTGTCCATCTGCCTCCCTCGGAACAGCTCATAGATTCAACTCCTGATCTTTGGTTAACGACCCGACGGGTAACTCCACCTCCGAGGCCCCTTACACATAGTTACAGCTTTTTATAACTCCCTTCCAGGACCTGGTGGCGCTGTGGGGGGAGCATTCAGCTGCTAACCAAAGGGCAGGCAGTTTATACCTACCAGCTCCCGTGTAACAAAGAAGACACTCCTGTAAATACGACAGCTTTGGAAACACAATGGCCACTTCTACTTTGTCCTTTAGAATCACATTAATAGCAGTGGGTTTCCCAGTGGCCAGCATGATGCTGTAAACATAATATGCCCTAAATAATGCTTCATACTGGTAAAGATTTGAGGTGCATTCTTTCACAAAAAAGGTAGTAAGTTCAGTTTGTTGAAGGGGGGGTCTATTCCACTTTCTCAGACAGGACTTTGACAGTGGCCTGTTCTTCCTCAGCTGACTGCAAGTGAAACACAAAACTAAAGCGCTCATCAGTCCCCCTAAGAGCCCGTGAGGAGCTGGAGGTGTGGAAGGCACACAGTGGGTGGGTTGGGGACATTGCCTTTTCCTATTGGAGAATGGAACAACACAAGAGACCTAAGGAAATAAACAAACACGAAAACAAATGGGAGAAGAAGCCCTGCCTTTTGTGGTCTGTGTTGTAAAGTGTTTTAGCCCCAGGCTATAGTGCATAAAGCCTGGTTTTATACATAATTAAAAAGAAATCTGTAGCAAAGAGCTCCTAATTCATTCTTTCAGGTTGTATAGCCACATGGTCATTTGTTTTCTGACTCTTTCTTTCTATAAAGAGCCTTAATCTGGAAAATATTAGAACAGTCTTCGGTGCCCCTGGCTGTGCTTTATAAAGAGATGTGACATGCTCCTAATCTGCTCTGCAGATGGACCTTTTTGGCACAGTGGGGATGAAAAGAAAAGAAAGGCTTGCAGTCAGCTGTTAGAGCAGTGCTCCTTATCACGGGAGGACCAGGCTGACTGTCCCTTCTTCCCAAAGCTGCACTGCGGCCTCTCAAGATTGTTTACCAAGTTCTTTGCTTCTTAATTGGCTTTGAAGTTAATGGATTAGCTTTTACCCCAAGTAGCTTTAGGAACCCATTGTGCAAACCACAGCACAGCTACATTCAGCAACAAAGGGTGCATCTGACCTTGAGAGACTGACTTTAGGGACCCAGAAGGGGAACTAACAGTATCAAACACTATCCGGTGTGAGCAGGGAACTACCCAAAGACCTTTCTGGTGCTTTGACTCCACCAGCTGCTCCTAAGAAGGAAGATGGACGGACAGTCTCCTCCTAAGCAATTTACAACCTGCTGAAGGTTGGTTGAGTCTGTTCCATGTCAGCAGCAGTGATTTGAGTTGTTGTTGTTGTTGTTGTTGTTGTTAGGTGCCACTGCAGCAGCTACAGCTCAGAGCAGCCCGGTGGACCACAGGTCTGAACCTTGCCCCAACCTGTACCGTCCTCACTACCCCTGACAGGCTTGAGTCCCTTGTTACTACCTCGAGGTGTTAGTGAGTTTATTGTTTAGCCTAACCATCAACTTTGACTTTCACCATGTGAGTGGGCAGAACTTGAAATCGAGTGTGTATAAACCAGTCATTATGAGATCAGTACATTTCCCCTGTTCCACCAGGTTTAAATTGAACCACAGGCTGACATGAGATGGCTGACTTGGGACAGCTGTCCCACAGGCCTTCATCCAGGCTTGTTACTGTTAAGTGCTGTTGTGTTGGAACCACCTTCATAGCAACCCTCCAGCAGATTTTCAGAGGGAGTTTAATCACACAGGAGATTGCCCACCCCTCTCCCACTGAACAGCTGGTAAATTTGAATGGTGTGCCTTTGGGGTTACAGCACAGCTTCTTTCCACTAGGCCACCTGAGCTCCCTGGAGGACTAACAGCTTTGTAGCACTGATCTGAACCACAAGATTGATGGGTTGTGAGCCACTTGAGAAATTGTCTGAACTGAGGAATTGTATCCTTTTAACTTCCAAAAGTAACCTCATTACCATGAGTGTGTGATTCTGTGACATCTCTGTGGTCATTGCAACAGATTTCAGATGCTGTAGTTGAGCAGTACGATTGGTGTTGGAATACAAGTAGGTGAGGAAGCATGGAGGCCGTGTCTAACCTTACGGGAACTCTTTTTATATTGTGGATATTGTCGATGGAGACTGTTCTCTCTTGTGGACTTAGTGCAGGTCAGATAAGGCCATCCCCATGCCACCTCCATTCTTTGTACACTGTGTCAGTTAAAGGAACAGTTTATCACAACCTCAAATTTAATCACCCTTTCAGCGTGTTAAACAAATAATAAGTTTCAAATAAGCAATGGCAATGTCCAAACCAAGTTAACACTAGATTCTTTGGGTTAGACTAACATTTCTAAGTCGTTTTAGGTCTTTTTTAAAAAATCATTTTTCTATGGTAAAAATATTTGCAGATTCAGCTTTTTTCATATACAATTCAGTGACATTGACTAGTTCATCATGTGCACATGTCAGCACTATCTGGTTCTAGATTGTTCTTCCATTAATAATCTAAACTAATCTAAACCCCATGTCCTCTAAGAAGAGCCTCCCCCTTTTTCTTTCCATGTACCCCAGGTAAACATTAGGAGGCTTGGATATATTTGCCTGCTTTATATTGTGGCAAATATCTGATGTTGCAATAGCTGATTTTTTGTGACCGACTTCTCTCACTCAGGGTGTTTTCAAGGTTTGTTCATCTCTTGGCATGTATGAGGACGTCATTTCTCTTTTTGACCGAGTTATATTCCCCTCACATACTTTGGACATGTTGGGAGAGGCCATTCTTTAGAAAGGGACATCATGCTTGGACAGGTGGAGGGTCAGCAAAAGAGGGGAAGATCCTCAAAGAGGTAGACAGATTACATGTCTCTAGCAGTGGGTTCCAGTGTGCTGGGAACCATGAGGACGGTGCTGAATTGGACAGGCTTCAGGTCTGCTCTCATCGCGTCACCGTGAGTCGTACTCACGTGGATGGGGCTTAACAAGGGGTATTGCACACAGTGTGTGTACACTTTGTTTATCCATTTATCTGCTGGTGGGCATTTTCTTTATTTCTCCTTTGTCCATTGTGAATAGTACTGCAGCAGGGAGTATTGAGCACGGGTCTTTTTGGTTATCTGCTTTAAGGTCTTTGGGATATATACCTAAAAATAGAAGTGTTGGATTGTGTGGTGATTCTACACTTAATTTTTTTTGTCAAATGATTTTTATTTATTGATATGATCTTGTAATTTTTTTTATTTTTGGTTAACTAATATGGTGAATGATATTGATTCTTTTTTAAATTTTTATTAAATTTTATTACTTTTAATGAACATTTACAGAGATTTTGGATTTTCATTCACTCATTGTTACACTATTTTCTCTACCCCCCCCCAGTTCGTTCCTCTTTTTTTTCCCCTTGAAAGTCTGTTTTAATTGTCCCATTGCCACAGTGCTTGTCAAAGCCAGTTCTGATATACTTAAATTTTTGAGGAACCTCAATTTGTTTTCCACTTAATGTTGTTGTTGTTTAGTGCCGTCGAGTCGCAGGCGACTTATAGCGACCCTATGAAGGAGAGTCCTTGACGCTTGGGTGCCTTTCATCCTCTCTCCAGGTTCATAGGGTTTCCGGAGGCAAGCTATTATGGAAGTGGACGCCACTCCTCCTTCCATGCTTGTTTAATCGGGGAGCTCCACCCCACTCTCAGTCCGCATTGGGCAGCCAATCATTAACGCATTTGACACATCCGTGTCACAGTGTTCAGCCTCACAGCAACCACAAGTGACCGCGGGACGGCAAAAAAGGCTTTGTAAGAGATGGAGATCCATGGAGGCAGCTGTGTCTCTTTTATGTTTGTCTTTTATAAAGCCTGTTTGTGTGCCGGTTGGTGTCAGGTAGGGCTGGAGAGCCACCCTCAGCCGTGGTCCCTGTCATCTGCTTCCACGCCCAGCTCCTCTCATGCTGACTTCTTATTCACTCCCATTCCCTTCCTCCGCTCCTCCACCATGGACACCCACTCTAAAATATTCGGCAAGGATCCTCCTGTGTGTCACAGATGGGTTGTTTTTCAGTATGCACATGCTTGCTTCTTTGGACCAGTTTTATTACAGGCGTTTTGCCGGAACTTCTGATGTTTCCTTTGTCACACTTTTTAGAGTCTATGGTGTTCCTTTTGTACCGTCAGTCAGCCTGGGCTCTCTCTGCTGCATAGTGCTCCCTGATGTTCACCCCATTTTATCTAATAACTCCTGTCATTGTCTCCAAGACTCCACCCCTGCCACAAAGCCTCTGTGAATATCAGAAGTTCTCTGACAGACCAGAATGGAATTCTAGATCACAGCAGAGTCAGGAGCCTGATTTGATCAAGTGTGTCAGCTTACACCACAGAAAGGCTGCAAGACTTCCCTCCCTCCAACCAGGCAGGTCCTGTTGGTCCAATAGGCAGCAGAGCACACTTCGATTAGACTGGCATATAGGGCACCAGAGGCTGAGACCGCATATTGGGAAACACAGAGGAGGAGGAACAGTTGCAAGCAGACACTAGTGATTGGAATGGGAGAGTACGAATGTAGGAAAATTGGGCATTGTTAAAGGAAGAAATGGAATGCATAAATATTGGCATACTAGGCATTGGCAAGGTAAGGTAAACTGGCATGGGATATTTTGAATCAGACAATCATATAATCTACTACGTGGAAATGAAAAGGTGAGGAAAAACAGGGTCACATTCATAGTCAAAAAGACCATTTCCAGATCCATCATGAAATACAGTGTTGTGAGTGACAAGATAATATCCCTACACATACAAGGAAGACTTATAATACCACCATCATTCAAATATATGCACCACCAACCAGACCCAAAGAGGAGGAAACAGAAGGTTTCTGTGAACTTTGGCAGTTGTAAATCGATCAACCATACAACCCAGATACATTAATAAAAATTGGTGACTGGAATGCAGAAGTTGGGGAAAAAGGAAAAAGGATCAGAGGTGGACAGTGTGGACTTGGTGACAGCAGTGAGGCTGGAGATAGAATGATAGAATTTTGTGCAATCAATGATTTATTCACTGCAAATACCATTTATAAGAAACACAAACAACAAGACACATGAACCTCACCTGATGGACTACACAGGAATCAGACTGACTACCTCTGTGGAAAGAATCACTGGAGAAGCTCAATATTGGCTGAGTTCAAACTGAAGCTAAAGAAAATTAAGTCCACAAGTACTAAATCTTGACCTTGAGTCTGTCCTACCTAAATTTAAAAATCATCTCAAGAACAGGTTTGAGGACTTGACACTAATGAATGAAGACCAGATGAGCTGTGGGAGAATATCAAGAATATCTTCCATGAAGAGTGCAAAAGATCATTACAAAGAGAGGGGAGGCGAATAGACCGAGGTGGATATCAGAAGAGACCCTGAGTATCTCACTAGGATGCTGAGAAGCCAAAACAAAGGGGGGGGGGGAAGTTAGGAGGTAAGCAAGTTAAACAGAATATTTCAAAGGGCAGTTCAGGAGGAAAAAGCAAAGCATTATAATGAAATGTGCAAAGATCTGGAGTTGGAAATGCAAAAGGGACAAACTTTCATGGCAAGCTAAAAGAATTGAACAAATTCAAGCCTCAAGTTTCAATACATAAAGATACTATCAGCAGAGTGTTGAAGATCCAGGAAGCATCAGAAGAAAATGGAAGGCGTACACAGAATTGTACTCCTTCCAAAAAGAATTGGCTGATACAGAAGAATTTTATGAAACCATATATGATCAAGAGGCAGTGGTAATGAAGGAGGAAGTTCTAGCTGCTCTAAATGAATTGGTAAAAATCAAGGCCCTAGGAATTGTTAGAATGCCAGTTGACATATTTCAACAAACTGACAGAGGCTAAGCCAAAAAATCTGGAGGGCAGTTGCCTGGACAACTGACTGGAAGAGATACATATTTATTCCTATTCCCAAAAAAGGTGATCCAACGGAGTATGGAAATTATCAAATACTATATTAATATCACCTGGAAGCAGGAGCGGCATCCACTTCCAAAATGGCTTGCCTCCGGAAACTATGTACAGAACAGTGCTCAGGCTGTTCGTTCATAGGGTCGCTATGAGTCGTCTACGACTCGACGGCATTAAACAACAACAACATATTAATATCACACACAAGCAAAATCCTGCTGCATTTTAGCCAGAAATGACTGGAACAGTATATAGACAGAGAACTACCAGAAATACAATTTGGGTTTAGAAGAGGCTATGACACTAGGGACATCATTGCTAGTGTTACATGGATCTTGGCAGACAGCAGAGAGTACCAGAATGCCTATTTGTGTTTCATTGATTGTGCAAAGGCATTTGACTATCTGGATCACAACAATCTGTGGCTGACCTTGAGGATAATGGGAATCCCAGAATTCTTGATTGTGTACATACCAGGAAGCAGTCATCAGAACAAAGCAAAGAAACTCTGCATGGCTCAAAATCAAGAAATGTGAGCACTGACAATGGATCCTATCTCCATATCTTTTCACTCTATATGCAGAACAGATCATTCAGAAGGCTGGGCTTTATGAGGAAGAATGTGGCATCATGATTGGAGGAAGACTCATCAACAACCTGCGTTATGCAGATGACACAACCCTGCTTGCTGGAACTGAGGAATACCTAAGTGTTTGTGGCAGAAGGTCAAGAACTGTAATCTTCAATATGAATTGAAGTTCATTGGCAAGAAAATATTCTCACCACTGGGCCAATTGCTAGCACCATGATAGATGGAGAAGAAATTGAGATTATAGAGTAAGAATAGCTACTTAGTGGACTGGATCTCCAACAACATTGACTGCTGTCTGTGACATCCAATCCCGTGACCTCAGGATGGCAGGCACCATCATGGGCAGCAGCACTGCCACCCAGGAGCTCGTAGAAGTGCATCTCAGAGCAGTTCAACCAAGCTCCTTCCGAATGCCTTCCTCCACCAGCACACAAGTGAGGGTATGGATGAGCTGAAGTTCATCGAGGTCAAGCTCAACATGAAAGAGCTCGTTTCTGAGTACCAGCAGTACCTTGATGCCACAGCAGAAGAGGAAGAAAATGTCAATGAGGAGGCAGAAGAGGATGCTTAGGGCAGAGTGTCCCATCACCCCAGGCTTCTCAGCTCCCTCTCAGCCTTCTTCAGTGGCTCCTTTCCTCTCCCTCAGAATTTGCATTTCTGCCTCTATTTTTTCCCCTTTCTCCTTGAGGGAGTTCTAGAACAGTGCCTGGCATATAGTAGGCACTTAATAAATATTTGTTATTTGGGGTGGGGGCGGGGAGAAGAAATTGAGATAATAAAAATTCAACCTTTCTTGGTTCCATAATAAATAAACATTCTTGGCCCAACAGTCAGAAAATCAAAAGATAAATTGCACTGCAGAAAGATGAATTGCATTGGGGGAAATCTGCTTTCAGGGACCTCTCCAGTGAATAAGGTTCACCTGATATAGACCATGGACTTTATAATTAATTGCTGTGCATTAGAGAGCTGGACAGCGACTAAGGATGACAGAAGAAGAATCGATGCTTTTGAGTTGTGGGCCTGGAAAAGAGTACTGAATATACCATGGACTACCAAGAGAACAAATAGGTCGGTCCTGCAGACTGTGAAACCAAGTTGCTTCTTGGAGACAAGGATTTTTAAGTTCTTTCTCACATACTTTGGGCATGTTGCCTGGAGGGACCAGACCTTGGAAAGGGACATCGTGCCTGGATGGATGGAGGGACAGCGCAGGAGAGGAAGACCCTGGGTGAGATGGATTAACTCAGTAACTGGAATAATGGGGGTAGACTGGGATAATGGGGGTAATTGGAGACAGTCAGATTGGCTCAGGATAGGGCAGGGTTCTGAGCTACTGTATCATCATGAGTCACAGTTGACTTGATGGCACATAACAACAACGACATTGGTCCACTGGTGAGAATTTTTGTTTTCTTGATGTTGAGATGTAGTTAGTGTTGAAGGCTGTAGTCTTTAATATTCTGCAGCAAGCATTTTAAGTCTCCTTCACTTTCCTCAAGCAAGACTGTGTCATCTACATAATAATAATAGGTTGTCAATGAGTCTTCTTCCAGTCCTGATGCCACATTCTTCTTCATACAGTCCAACTTCTTCAATGATCTGCTGACCATACAGATTGAATAGATGTGGAGAAAAGGTACAATCTAGACATTTATTTTTGCCAGTTTTATACCATACAATATTCCCTTGTGCTGTTCAGACAACAGCTTCTTGATTTATGTCTAGATTTTGCATGAGCACAATTAAATTTTCTAGGATTCCCATTCTTCTAGCTATAATTTATTATGATCCACACAGATGATAAATCAGAGTGGGGTTTAATAACATTTTCTTAATTTGAAACTATTATATTTCTCTATAACTCTTTCCTGGTTCCTAGACCAGATCAGCTCTCTAGTTATACCTTAGTAATCCTTAAGTTAAGTTAGTTCTAGAAAAATCTACTAAATGCCCATCTTCCCCACTAATCAGGCCTAAGGGCAGGTGCTCTGCTTGTTTCACTCCTGTGTCCTCCATGGTGCCTGAGATGCTCAGTTAGTGTGAGGACGGATGTTACTGAACAACAAAGACAAATTTATCACAGGACATTTTTGGTCAGCAGTTCAACACCCTGCAGAATGAGCCACCAGGGCTCCTTTATCACAAAATAGTTTTAATCAAGGACTCAGTTATAATCAATCCTAACACTCGGGAGCATGATCTGTGCTCGTCCCAGAGGCAGGGCTGGAGCTGCGGCCACCTTATCTCAGAGGAGGGCAGCCAGGGAACTGGTGACTCAGCGGATGGACAGCAGAGGGAGAAGCCTCGTGGGAGATAAGACGACTGTGTCTTGACGGCAGTGAGTGCAGCTAAGAATACAAAATTGGGTAAAATGTAGATGAATTTCAGAGCACATAAGTAAAACAGACTAAGAAAACAAAATCATCAAAAAGAAAGCCTGAAGGAGCTGAGATTCCCTGGCCTTCCCAGTCCCGGGTGATAGTTTAAAGAGCGTGTTCGGGGCTTCCCTGCCTCTGTGTTTGCAGGCTGCTGTTCCAGTCAGTCGTGTCTTAAGTGCTCTGATTAGACAGGCACAGCTACCTCTTCACTGCAGCAAATCAGCATTTCCCGGTTTACTGCTGACTGACGGTGCGTGTTCTCGGGGAGTGTCACCGCATGTCTTCCTGGGGAGTTTCATGAAGCCAGCTTGGTGAGCCCAGCTATATAACACGCGGCCTCCTGCACATCTTCAGTGTTTTTCAGACTGAACCTGTCTAGCTCTGCCTCCTCCCCTTCTCACGAATGACCTGCATCCTCCTTCCCTCACCTCCCAACTGGAATCCCAAGGCATGTCCTGGGCTCTGGGTAGGACCGTGGGACAGACTCCTGCATCCTGTGGTGCAGACACAGGTTAGAGTCGGCCTCACAGCGCTGCAAGCTGGAACCTGCTGGCGAGCGGAGTGTGGCCTCTGTGAGGTGTAAGCTGTGGTACAGTGTGGCCAGGTGTCACAGGCAGCAGCCCACAGTTGGTTCCTGGGGTCCTCTGCCTTGAGTGGGCTTCAAAATCCCCAGAGTGAGACTGCGGGACACTGTGTCCACCCTGACCGTGCTCATCGCTGAATAACTTGGACTCCTTATTGGACTGCACCGCTGTCCCACAGGTAGTTGTGCCTTTTTGACAGTTCAAATCCACCAGCCACTCCATGAAGTAAAAAAACGCAGTGACTTCTCCTGCGATTTACAGCCTCTCAAAAATTCACTGGAGCGTCAGCTGTGAGTTGTTTCCAAATCGACACTAGGTTAGAGGTAGTTTGGTTAGTCTGCTTTCTAGCACATTCCTCCGATCATCAGTCCCACTGTGTGTAGATTTTAATAACAGTACACAGCAAACAAACAGTGAACATCTTCTATGATGCAGATCCTCAGCCCTTTTTATGCCTTCTCTTGCTTAATCACCAGGACACTCAAGTAATATAGTCAGGCTTGATTTTGTCTTCAGATTCCTACAGTCTTAAGATCAAGTTCTGAACCCTCTTCATAAATGAGACTTCTTACAACCTTGCACTTCTCTCCCCAACAGCTCTTTTTACTAGCTTCCCTGCCCCTTCCTGGGATGCCTACATTTTTGGCTGGTGGACATGAGTCCTCAGAATCAACTCTGAGCTCACCCTTTCTAGAAATCCTCCCAAATGATAGCTTTGTTTGCCTGTGATGCTGCGGTGTGTGCATGCACATCTCTATGATTACAGTTCCTTCATGTGACTGTACAGCATCTGACAGACAAGTGCTGTACCCATAAGGGCAGACAATAAACACACAAATCTATGCACGTACATATTTCAGCTTTTATGAGCAACAACATGCAAATCACTCTCCCAATACAAGACACTGACAGACAAGTGACTATACCCCTGAGGACAAGCAAACCTACAGATACCGTGACACAAGTAGCAGAGACTCCTTAGTGAGGAACTGGCACAACTTCTGCAGTGCCTGGGGGTTGGGCCAGCAGGCTAACAGTCATCTCTGCGGGTGAGGTGGTGAGAGGACAAGGCCAGACAAAAGCCCAGGCCTCCACAAAGGCAGGCAGGCTTTGGTCTCCCTGGGCAAATGTTCAAAGAGCTGGAGTCAGAGAATAGAAAGGGAAGAACGTGCTCAGCATTTCTCAAACCAAAAGAATGGAAAAACAACTTCAAGTCTTGAGCTGGAATACTGAAAGATGCTTTGGCAAAATTTTGAATGATCTAGGAGGCATCAAAAGAAGATGGAAGGAATACAGAGAGTCACTGTGCAAAAAAGAATTTACACGGAAATACTTTAAGAAGTAGCATATAATCAAGAGCTGATGGTAATTAGAGAAGTTTAGGCTGCACTGGAAAGCACTGAAAAAAAAAATAAGGCCCCAGCAGTCAATGGGGTACCAGTTGACAGGTTTCAGCTTACAGATACTTTTAACCAGTCTGAGCCAGAAAATTTGGAAGGCTGCTTCCTGATCATCTGACTGGGACACATCCATATTTGTTCCCATTCCCAAGAAGGGTGATTCAATAAAATGTGGAAATTACCAAATGATGTCATTAATACTGCATGCAAGCATGACACTGCTGAAAATCAACCAAAGTCAAAACAGTACAGAGAACTTACAGAAGGTTTAGAAGAGGCCGTAGCACCAGGGATTTTGTTGCTAATGTCAGTTGGACTTTAGAATGTTGCTGAAAATTATCCAAAAACATCTGGAGCAGCACATCAGCAGAAAACTGCCACATGTACAGGCTGGATTTAGAAGAGGCTGTGACACTAGGGATATTATAGCTAATGTTAGATGGATCTTGGCTGAAAGCAGAGAGTACTAGAGGAATGTCTATCAGTGTTTCATTGACTATGCAAAGGCTTTTGACTGTGTGGACCACAAAAGCTGTGGCTGACTCTAAGAAGAATAGGAATCTCAGAACATTTGCTTGTGCTTATGTGAAATCTATACTTGGACCAGAAGGCGGTCATCAGAACAGAGCAAGGAAACACTGGAAACTCAGGAAGGGTGTACAGCAGGGATGTGTCCTATCTCCATACCTTTTCAATCTGTATGCTGATTAGATCATCCAGGAGACTGGGCTCTATGGTGAGGAGTGTGGCATCAGGATTGGAGGAAGATTCATCAACAACCTGCATATGCAAATGATACAATCCTGATTGCTGAAACTGAGGAAGATCTAAAGCGCTTGCGGCAGAAGATCAAGGAGCAGAAGATCAAGGACTGCAGCTTTCAATATGGATTGAAGCTCAACCTCAAGAAAGCAAAGATTCTCACCACTGGGTCAATTGGCAGCATCATGATAGATGGTGAAGAGATTGAAATTGTTGACAGCTTTAGTTTGCTTGGCTCCACAATCAATGCTTTGGTACCAGCAGTCAGGAAATTAAAAGACTAATTGCATGAGGAAAGTCTGCTGTCAGGGACCGCTTCAGAGTACTGAAGAGCAATAACATCAGTCTGGAGACTAAAGTGCACCTGATTCAAGCCATGGTCTTTTCAATCACTCGCTATGCATCTGAAGAAGACGACCCTCAATGAGATGGATTGACACAGTGACTGCAGCAGTGGGCACAAGTATGTTGGAGATGATGAGGATGGTGGGACAGGGCAGGGTTGAGATCTGTTCATAGGGCCTCTGTGAGCTGTACTCACCTCAGTGTTCCATAACATAGTGCAGCGTAGTGTAATGTAACATCACATGACAGTACTGTCTGTGCCCCCTCTGTGTGTCCAGACACCTGTTTCAGTCACCAGTCTTTTCATTCTAGAAGCTTGCTCGTGGGGTGAACTTGGATGCACTATTTCCCCTCTCTCTCAGTGACTGGCTTTATAGGTGGGAACAGCGGGTGAGTGAATGCTTAGATTCATGTGTAGGTATGTGGTATACTGACAGGAATGTTTCCATTACACCAGAGCCTGATTCAATGTTGAAAAGTGAAGATGAGACCAATTGATCAATGATCACTTTAAGACAAAAATGAGAAGGCAAGGGGGCAAGGAAACCCAAGTCGTTTATGTCAGCATAGAACCCTGCAGTGGGTTCCTGAGGCTGTAAGGTGCATGGAAGGAGAGGGCCTAGTTTTCTCCCCTGGTGGATTTGAACTCTCGGAGAGCTGTGCCTCCATGTTAGCAATACAACCCCATACAGACTGTGCCACAGAGTTCCATGCAAGGAAATGAGACTAATGGAAATGCACAACAGACAGAAATGAGAGGAAAGTTCACATGAGAAGTATGTAACCCGCCTATGTAGATATTGTGGATTAAGAACCTAAACTTCTGTGTAAACCTTCACTGAAAATGTAGTAAAATATTATTTTTAAAAAAAGTGGTTGGGGTGGGGGGGACTGTATAACAATGAAAGAACTTTTTTCCAAAGAAAAAAGCCAACTGGGGGGTGGGGGGCAGGGAGGAAAATGTTTAACAATGAATGAATGGAAATCCAAGTTCTTTGTAAACTTACAGTAAAATCTCAATTTTAAAAAAGGAAAAAAAAAACCCACCAAAAACTGTTAAAAATGAACCCCAAGCAAACTGTGTAGTATATTAAGTGTGGAAATGCTAACTAAAAAAAAAAAAATCCCCAGTTCACAGCCTCCGGTCACTCCCCAGCAGGAAGATGAGCCAATGTCCTCCCGTTAAGAACCCGTGGAGTCATCACCGTTAACTGATGCGACAGCAGGGACGAGTTTGGTTTAGTTTTGTATTTTAAGCCAATCGCTGTGTGTATTATCTCTTCCAGCAACAGCTAAACATTTCATGTTTAAACATTTTTAATATAAATATTGCCACAGAATCTTCTCCCTCCATTCTCCAGTTTCCCAGTATTTTTTTATAAAGGTATCTTTCAAGGGCTGCATGAGGCTATCTGGACTATTTACAGCACGATAACCCTGTCTGCTATTGTGTTGCCTGGGCCAAAATCCAAAGGAAGTTGATGTTTGCAGATTCTAACTTGATCCGGACTGTCACCAGCTCCGTGTAACAGAACGCTTCCTTTCTTCTCTAGAAAATACTTTTACTGAATGATCATCTTTTTTTCCTATCAAAAATAAAAAAAGGATTGTGAATAACATCAAGTTCTCACAGTTTTAAATTTCTTCCGTAGGCTCTAGAAATAGACACAGTTCAGAAGTGTGGAAAGGGTGAGGATGCGTTTGGGAAGTGTGGAAGCCTGCGCGTGCAGGGGGGTGGGTCCTGGGGGGATGGGGGGCTAGCTCTGCTGCTGTCTTCTTGCTGGGATTTCATCTGGCCACAGGATGCGCTCCCCTCTCCATTCTTCTCCCTTGCCTCACTTGGTGCAGAGTGGAGTGGCAGCTGCTGCCTCTTCTGTTTAGATCTCAGTTTAGAGGACCTCTCCTCTGGACCTTCTTCAGCTCGGTAAAGAGTAGACATCCTGTCCCCTCCCGGTCTGTTTCTTCATAGCTCTGATGCCCCAGAGGGTCTGCATCTCCCATGAGACTGAGTGCCCTGGAGAGCTCTGGACAGTTGTACTCACTACACCCAGGACAGAGCACAGAAAAGGCACTGAATTATCGGGGAAGAAAGGAACTCTAGATTGTTGTTGTTAAGTGCCGTCAAGTCGTAGGCGACTCATAGCGACCCTATGAACGAAAGACCTGGACACTTGTATAATTTTCATCCTCTCTCCAGGTTCATAGGGTTTCTGGAGGAAAGCTATTTCGCAAGTGGATGCCACTCCTGCTTCCAAGCTTGTTTTCACTGGGGAGCTCCACCAAACACTGTCCACCATGGGTAACCATTCTCACATTTGACACATCAGTGTCACTGTGTTCAGCTTTACATCAACCTCGCGTTTCCTCTCTGTACAGCAAGTGGGCAGGCCGGGGCTATACAATCTAGAGGAATGTTCACCGAAAACAATTAAAGACAGCCCTGGGGGCTGCAGATCAGAATCACCCACCTTTGTCTCGGTAGTATCACTTTCTGCCCTCTAGGCCACTAGAAAATCAGCCGTTGAAGCTCTGCGTTCCACAGATTTACTGACACTCATGGGTTCACCCTGAGTCTGAAGCAGCTGGTTCTGTACATGCTGTTGTCAGTCCCTGTCAAGTTGATTCTGACTAATAGTGACGTCATGTGTGCAGCGTAAAATGAACAGCTCCACAGTTCTTAAGGCTTTCAGACTCAGTCGCCAGGCTTGTCTCCTGAGGCATCTCTTGAAAGATTCAAATCACCAGCATTTCAGCACCTAGTTGAGTGTGTAACCATCTAAGAGCTTTCCACATTCACGTATCAGATATAAGCTGCTTTTTAAAGATCCCAGGGACTGCCGGAAGAAGGAACAAGTCTGTTTTAGAGGAAATGAAACAAGGATGCTCCTCAGAAGAAAGGATGGTGCGATTTCATCTCATACTTGGGGCATCTTCTCAGGAGGAGCGAGCTAGTCCTTGGAAAAAAATATACTGCTGGGAAAGGCAGAGGATGAGAGAAAGATGCGTTGGCACAGTGACGGTAACCATGGGCGCGCCAGAGGTGGTGGGGCCGGCGCAAGGCTCAGATCTTTTCCTCAGAGGTCTCTGTGACTCCACATTGACTCCACGGCACCTCGTAGCACTATCCGCGTGGTCAGGAGCTCTGAGTATAGCACAGCTACGCCAAACGTGGGCTCTCTCTGGCAGTTCAAATCCACCAGCCACTCCTCAGAAGAAAAGTCTCCTCCTGTGCAATTACAGCCCCAAAAAATCTGCTAGAGGGTCAGCTGTGAGAGCTTCCAACTCCAGAGCAGTGAGTTGGATTGAGTTGATTTGGCCTGATTCTTTGATATGATGATGAAAGAGATTCTCTTATACTAAGATTCAACTTCTATTTCAGATTAATCAGAAAAAGGGATGCAAAGTTGACCTGGCATTTACCACAGAGCAGTATAACCCAGAGGTAAGTCACTATAATTGGAGAAATACCCTCACACCATACGTTTGTTGTTGTTTCTAAGTTGTAGAAGCTTTTTTTACTAAGCTGAGTTGTTTTTCTGGTTAATTTTCAAGAACTGAAAACTGAGCTGGACAAGAACTCGAGGTGTTACTGCTCTAAGTTCAGTGCTGTATGGGGCTGCATGTAAGACTGTGCATTGGCATTATCTAGGCTTCCTCAGACCCCTGGGAAGCAATTTCACAGCTCCCTTTACAGCCCTCCCCAGCACGTCAGCGCCCTCAGAGTGACTCACTCTCAAATGCCAACCTGTCCCCCTTCCTGTCTGTTGGTGACATTTCAGATTAGTCGTTGGCCTAGCAGGCAGTGGGGGCCTTCTGTGGGAAACACAGTACAGCCTGAACTGATGGTGCCATTACAGACCTCACTACGATCCTGCCCAAGAAGAGGCCACATTTTGCCAGGCTTCCTTTTCCTTGCTATCAAGAAAAGAATAAACAGCAAACTACATTCCTGTGTCACTTAGCATCTGCGATACATTCTGCAAAACAGGGCGTTGTCCAGATGCTCTGCTGGAGAAGGAGGGACAATCTCCTCCTGTACCAGTCAGATCTGATTTGACGGTACACTCACACAAAATAAAAATAAAATAAAATTAAAAAACAAACAGGGAGTTGTGTGGTTTGGGGTTGTGTGAGCGCCACGTGGTAGAACAAGCTTCAGAGAGTGACACTCATCGCGCTGTGAGGAGTTGGTTTCTGTGCTTGGGGCTCCCATACCTGATGGAACTTAGACTGTGGCTTTCGGTGGGGACGTTTTTCTTTGTTCTTGTGGATTGTGGAAGGGACATTCACTGAGTTTTGCACCTTTGTATCGTTTAATGGTCTTGTTCACTATGCCTCTCCCTACTGCTATTGCTAGCATTGGTTTTGCTGTGTTTGGGAGCAGCGATACACTTTACAGTAATATTTTCACAAGAAAATTCAAGAATGCTCCAACACCCAAGAGACACATGTTCAATGGGACTGGATGTTGCTGCCTACAAGCTGAAACACCCAGTATTATACAGTAAACAGTTTAGATAGGAAATACAGTACAGTACATATAGAAACCAGTCACATAGACATTTAGTATGACTCTCAAGCTATATGTTATATATGCGCTGTGCTCTCATACTCCTGACAGCTCAATCATTTTGTGTACAAGGAGCATGAGACACTGGTATGCAGGAAGCTGGTACACTCACTGAGCCCGTTCCTCTGATTGGGATTTCTGTTATAACCTCAGGGGACCACAGACATGGAAGTGCCTGGATGTCACTGGGATGCACGTTAGCAGCGCATGACTAAATAGACATTAGAGCCAGATGAACTTCCATGCACCGGGCCAGGCGGGAAGGCTGAAGCAGGAATACTGGTGGGGAAGAGACACAACCAAATCCTTTTCTTGTCGATGAGTCAAAGCTGCCAGCATGAGTACCAGCATCCGGCAATAAAGTGGCCCATGGTGACAAGTTTCAGTGGTGAATCATGGCAGACCAACGTGATTGTTCCAAAAGAATGCTTGCTTGCCAGAAACAGGTTCTGACAGAAACAGCACGCTTGAACTTTGCTTGTTACCATAAAAATGAAACACTAATTTCTTAAAGAGGAAAGAAGATGTCTTGATTTGTGTTATTGCAAACTGGAAGATTAAGATTAAAGCTAACAAAAATGAATTATTAGATTACTTTGACCAACACTTTTTTCTCTCTCGATTTGATCCTGTCAATGTATTCTAAGCACAACCACCTCATTGCAGTGCTCCATTTCAGGGAGTGAATATGAGTTCTTTTATCCTCAGGCAACTGCTTTGATTCTGTGGAGCTGTTTGGGGGAAAAACAAAAGGGCATAATATCTGATTCCCTTTTCTCCTTACCGGAAATGAATCCAACATCAAAGGAGACTGTGAAAATGGCTTCAACATCAAAGAGACTACATCCCAGTCCTGCCTGCTGTCTGTTGATGTGCCCCTCCCAGAGTATGGGCACCGTTTGTTTTCTTCCTTCCTCCCACTAATTGCGTGGATATTTACCATCTTAATGCATGATTGCAGTTTCCTCTCACTCAAAACCCGGACCCTCATAGGAAATCTTTTTCAGTTTGGGTTTTTTTAATTCTTAAAACAGGCATATTAAGGAGATCAGATTCTGATTACAGTTTGTTTTCTTGTGGGATTTTTCTTTTTAAATCTGTTTTTGGTTCTTCTGTTTTAATGGGACACCACCAATTTTAAACAACTGCAAAAGCTAAAAGAAGATTATTGCCCCACCAACTATACTGTACATCAGGAATTCTTGACCAGGGCTCCCTGCATGCACTTGCGGGGAGAGTTGTGTGTGGACCTCCTCAAATTCCTTCAAGGCCTGATGTTAATGATGTGAGCTTACATGCATTTTCCTGGACAGAAGGTCCTTAGGTTTTGCTGGGTTAGGAATCTTATGAACTGAAAGGAGGGGAAACTGCTGTTACAGGATAGTTGAAGGATCAAGCTATGTAAAAGCTGCTTCATGCACAGATGCCAGGTGCCTCTAGATTAGAAAATAAGCAAAGAAGACCCAATACTACCCACCAAATCTTCATTCAAGTATGTATGCAAGAAAGTAGCCCTCAGTCAATTCAAGTCCTTGAATTAGTCATATTTGGATACTGTGGGTCTCCACTTCCTGGATCAGATCTCTCTGTAGAGAGGGAAGGAGTTAATATGGAACTTGAGCTCTGCAATCCGACAGCCTTGAATTCACATCCTGTCTTAACTACTTCCCAGCTGTGTTGTTGTTATTTTTTTGTTAAATGCCATTGAGTCAAGTCTGACTCCCAGCAGCCCAGTGAACAGTAGCCCTATGAACTCTGTTTTATCCTGCGCCATCCTCATCATCCTCCATACGTTCGAGTCTACTGCAGCAGGCATGGTTCAGTTCATCTCATTGAGGGTCTTCCTCTCCTTTGAAGGCCCTCCACCTTTCCAAGCATAATATCCCTTTCCAGAGTGTAGCCTCTTGGCCTCCAAGGAACTTTCTGACAATACTTTCTCCAAGACATATCTCTTTGTTACTCCACCGTCTTTTCCCACACCACAACTCAAATGCATCAGTTCTCCTATCATCCTTATTCACTGTCCAGCTCTCAGATGCATATCTTAATCCATAAAATGGGAATAAAGGTCTTAAATGATAGTCTACCACTTATCAGTTATTTTGTTTTACTGTGATGATTTGCTTGTTGATGGTGATATAAATATTTTCCAGTATTTGAAGTATTTCAGATACCAATAGGGTAACCAGTCATGGTCAGATTTCAGTGGAGTTTCTAGATTAAGACAGATTAGGGAAATTGATTTGGCAGACCTCTTCTTAAAAAGAAAAATGGCCAGTGAAAACGTAATGAATACTAATAGACCATTTGAAATGGCCAGTGAAAACATAAAACGAATACTGATAGAGCATTATCTCATATGGTGGTAGAAGGTGAATACCTCAGTCTGGAAAGCATTCAGATAACAACTGAGGAACAGCTGCCTCCTCAGAGAGGTGGTTGTTTTATTGTTGTTGGTGGTAAGTGCTGTCAAGTCCAGTAAGACTCATAGGAGCCCTGTGAACAACAGATTGGAACCCTGTCCTATCCCCAGTGCACTTGAACTCACTGTCGCTGTCACTGTATCAGTCCATGCAGTTGAGGGTCTTTGCCTCTTTCATTGATCCTTCACCTTTGCAAGCATGATGTCTCTCTCCAAGGAATAGCTCTCCCCCTCCTAACAACATGCTCAAACTATGTGAGAAGAAGCTGCATCAGCCTTGCCTCCAAGGAGCTCCCTGGCTGCACTTTACCCGAGATGTATCTGTTTATTCTTTTGGCAATCTATGGGATAGTCAGCAGTCTTCTTCTCAAAGTGGAAGCAACCTTAATTACATGGATGGATTAAAGCTTTCGGGAACTTCATTTACTTATGTGGCATGAATTAAAATTAGAAGAAACAGCTGAAACGATCCATTAATAATCAGAACATGGAATGTAGGAAATGTGAATCTGGGAAAACTGGAATTCAAATATGAAATGGAATGCATAAATAGAAATGATTTAAGTGTTAATGAGCAGAAATGGATTGGTATTGACCATTTTTAACCAGACAGTCACGAGGCCTGCTCTGCCAGAAATGTCACTGAAGAGGAATGGTGTCACGTTCATTATCAAGTTCTGTCCTGAAGTACAGTCTGTCAGTGGTCGTATAATCTCTGTATGCCTGTCAGTTAATATAACTAGTATTCAAATTTATGCATCAATCACCTATGCCAAGGATGAAGAAATTGAAGATTTCAGCCAATGTCTGCAGTCTTAAATGGATGTAGTCAAGATGCATTGATAATCTTGGTGGTTGGAATGTGGAAATTGGAAACGAAGAAGGATTAGTAGTTGGGAAATAGGGCCTGCATGGCAGTAATAATGGAGATCGCATAATAGAAATTTACAAGACCAATGACAGATGCCGTTTTTCAACAACCTAAAAGCAAACTATGTATGTGAACCTCAGTGGATAAAATAGACAGAAATCACATCACGTACATCTTGGAAAGAATGACTGAAGCTCCTTTCCAGTGAGGACCAGGCTAGGAGCTGACTGCAGAGCAGGCTGTCGGTTGCTTATATTCACATTAACACTGAAGCTGAAGGAAATTAGAACAAGTCCCTGGGCCTCACAGTAAGACCTTGGGTGTATCCCACCTGAACTTAGAGGCTGTCTCATTTTGAGGCGATGAATGTTGATGACCAGAGACCAGCAGAGTAGTGGGGTGACAGTCAGATGTCATGTGTAAAGAAAGTAAATGGCCAGTAAAGATACAGGGGGAAAGGGAAAGACGAAAATGGGTCTCAGACTTGCTCTTGAACATAAAGTAGCAAAACCAACTGGAAGAAATGTTTACCTAAAGAAAATGAAACTGAAGATTTCAAAGGACAGCTTGGGAAGACATGTTAAGTACTACAATGAAATGTGAAAGACCTGGCACTATTTCTTATAGAAGAACTTGCTTGGCTTTTCTCAAGCTGAAAGAACTAAAGGAAAAAACCCAAATGAGCCTTGAGTTGCAATACTGGAGGATCCTGTGAGCAAAATACTCAGTGGCACAGAAAGCAGATAAAGAAGATGTAAGAATCACGTGGAGTCATTGGGCAAAAAAAAAAAAAAAGAGGACAAACAACAATGAATAAAACAAATACAATTAGATTTTAAAAGTCCTTCCTGACTAAAGGTGGGAAAGTGAGTCACATTTATGGTCCATTTTCTATCTTGATTTTTATCTTCTTCGCCATGGATTCAATTTTCAAAACCCAATCGAGGCCTGACAAATGGAGTAGAACACCAGCAATAGTATTGAAATACAGGAAATTAATGCTATGCAGCCATATTTGACCTGTGAAAATAGCAATATTATATGCATCAACTCAAACTATTATTATCAAAATAAAGTTATCATTGATTGACATCAGAGAAGAGCATTGAAGCATAATAAAAGTAAATCCACCCCTACCCCAAAAGGATTGATTGATGCTGAACCATTTCAGGAAGTAACATGTAGTCAAGAACTGATGATACTGAAGGAAGAAGTCCCAGCTGTATTGCAGGTGAATGCCAGCTGGAACAGTTAAAAAACAGTTGCACTGCATGAAGTACTCACTCATCTAAGCCAACGAATTTGGGTGACAGCTACCTGTGCTACTGACAGGAAAAGACCCTTATTTTTTTTTCTTTATTATTATTTTGTGTGCATGTACCGTCAAATCAGATCTGACTGGTACAGGAGGATATTGCGCCTCCTTCTCCGGCAGAGCATCTGGTGGATTCGAACCGTGTTCCTCTGGGATTGCAGTGCAGCTTCTTGCCACTAGGCCACCAGAGCTCCCCTAAGACCCTTATATTTTATGCACATTCTAGAGAAACTGATCAAACAGGATGTGGGCATAATAAGACACTATCACTAATATCTCATGCAAGTAAAATTTTGCTGAAGATAGTTGAAAAATTTTTGTAGGGAATTTCCAGTGAGGCTCCTGTCTTCCATTTTACTGACTCTCTGTTCCATCTCTTCAGTTCACTTTTTTGTCCTCCCATCGTTGGACAATTCTGTCATTTTGGTCTTAGTACTCTGGATTGTATTTTCATGGTTTTCTGTTATTCCCAGCACTGTGTTGGCTGCACCCTCCCTGTCTTGTGATGATTTTTTAAGTTCGTTCTGTACCTCTTTATCTAGTCTATATCAATTCTATCTTCCATCTTTTGCATTTTACTCTATAGCTGTTTAAATTTCTCCTCGCCGATATATTTCTTCTGGACTGTTGCCTCTGAGGAATTTGTTATCTTACTGACTTCCCTTGTTTCTTCTCACATTTGTATCATTTTCTATACCTGATAAAAGAACTCTACATCACCATATTTCTTCTGGTCTCTCTGACTGGGGTATTCATTGGGTCTGCTTTTTTTTAGGAGAAAGGTTATTTTGTTTGTTCATGATAGCTGAGGTTGTTGCCTGTTCCCTTCTAGAAGTATCTTCCTGCCTGTCTCAAAGTGTCCTGGGCCTCTCTGCTGCTTGCGCTGAAAGGATCCTTTGTGGTTAAGCCAGACAGTAGTTTTTTCTCCAGACTTTAATCACCAAGCAGGAAGCTTGTTGTTCTCTTCGGAAGTCCTTCCTGCCTTCCTTGAGGTATCCTAGTCCTCCCTGCTGCTTGAGCTTATGGAGTCCCGCGTGATCAAGCTAATTAATTGGACAACAGGGAATTTCTTAAAATCCAAACCTGATAATGGAAGCATGAAATCAGAGATATTACCTCTAATGTCAGATGAATCCTGGCTGAATGGAAGAAATACCAGGAAGATATTTAATCTGTGTTTTGTTGAAAATGCAAAATTACAGGGGGAGGGATTGTAAAACAATGAAAGAATTTTTCTTTTACCTTTCCAAGAGGGTAGTGTACTAGGGAGTAGGGTTGGGAGGGGAGAAAAGTCTCTAAATTTTCATTGAAATTAATAATAAATTTTTTAAAAAAGAAAAGTATTTACAAAATGCAGAATTACCCAGCTGTGCATCGTAACAAATTATGGGCAACATTCCAAATAACTGGAATCTCAGAACCCAGCATTGTGCTCACATGGAACCTGTACATTAACCAAGTACAGTTGTTTGAAAAATACAAGAGGGTGCTGCATGATTCAAAGCCAGGCATGATAGGTCTGTATCCTATCACCAAACTCATTCAATCTGTATGATGAGCAAACCATTTAAGAAGCTGGACTATATTAAGAAGAATGGCTTCAAAATTAGGGAAGACTCATTAATAAACTGACAGGCAAGTGACACAAGCTTGCTTGCTAACAACGAAGAAAGAGGTCTCCAAACACTTACTGAAGAAGATCAAAGTCTACTGTATGGATCACACAGCGACAGAAATGAAACAAAAATCTCCATGACTGGATGAATAAACTGCATCTTAATAAATAGAGACAACAGTGAAGTTTTCAAGTATTCAGTTTCACCTAGGTTCACAGTAAATGCCCATGGAAGCAGCCGTGAAGAAATAAAAGCATGTATTACGCTGGGAAGATCTGCTGCAGAGACTTCTTTAAAGTGTTAGAAGGCAAAGCCGGCCCTTCATATGCGTGCAAAGGCTGTTCAGTGACTAAGGAAGACTGAAGAAGAATTGATGCATTATAGTCATTTGTAATGAATACCTAACATGCCCTGGATTATCAGAAGAACAAACTATGTTGGAATAGTGTTCCTTAGAAAAGAAGGTGGTGAAAATTAGTCTTATATCCTCTGAGGATATTCTAAGAAGGGGCCAGCAGGAGGACCCTCAGTGAAACAGGTGGCACAGTGGCTGAAACAATGGGCTCAAACAGCAGTGGTTCTAAGACTGACCTAGAAAATGACATGGAATGGGGAATTGTCTGTCTGTTGTTCACAGAGTCTGTGTGAGTCAGAATTGACCCAGTGACTCCTAAAAGCCACAACTCCTAAGTGGTATGAAGATGTTTTTGTTCATGGGATCCTTCTCGTCTCTTACTGGTTCAAGTTAGCAAACTTGAGAAGACCACCAAGTGGCATTTCATCGGTACACAGTGACATAGTATCTACTGGCCCAGAGTTTGGGCAAGCATTGATCAACGGACATCAGTCAGCTTTCTTTAGAAAAGGCCTGGTCCTATTAAGGTACCATCATTAGGCAGGAATTCAAATGATAGAGTGAAGGGCTATTTTATATTCAGCTGTGAGCACAAAATTCCTTTCTCCCATGTAAAGGCCACTACATCTGTAGATGAACAATCGTGTGATGCACAATGAACTCTTCCCAATCCTGTGTGTTAGAGGCAGGCGGGCAGTGATGGGTACTGACCTTGTTCATTCCGTGCTCTTTATTTCAGGAAGGTGAGGAGCGTTTGGGAAAATGTTCTGCACAAGTGTTTTTCAGAAACCAGAAACCCAGACCAGCCATTAATATAACTTGCACACGGCTCGTTGAGAAGAAGAAAAGACAGGAAGATGATTACCTGCTATACAAGCAAATGAAGCAACTTCAGACTCCCTTGAATACCATCAGCATACCTGGTATGAACCAGTATCTGAAATGTCCATATTCAGGAATTTTTGTAATTTCTAATTACATTCATAAGAATGAACATTTAAATTCACACTCCCCACAGTGGCATTCAGATTCAGCTGTTGAATGTGGCAGGTTTTTTTACTTCCTTTTCATTATTTAACGATACTAGAAACTAACGTTTTCCGCCCCTTCACCTCCAGTACAATCTAGCACCCAACAGAAGCTCCTTCTTCAGTCTCTCCACTTCTCGACTCAGACAGAGGGGGTTGACAGAGCCAAGCCTCCAAGTGAGAATTTGCAATAAGACCTGCTCTGAGGGGTAAAGGTTCTGAGTGGAGTCTGGAATCTGAGGTAGAAGTTCTAGAGGCCTTGGGTGGTCACTCTGGAGACTCGGGCACCATGGCAGCCTCCAGAGCCTCCTCTGCCCCAGTGTAGCATCACAGGCTCAGTGAGGCCCCCGTCCTGGGATGCCACAGTGCAGTAGTGCCACCTTATTGTAGCTCAGTCACTAATGGGCCACCGTGGGCTCCCTTCTCAGGAATGAGCTGGTCCTCTGAAGTGACTCAGCTGAAGCGAAGCAGAGCTCATTTGCCCTGGCACCCACAGAGTGTGTGGGCAGCGCTGAGTCTCAGCACTTACTGGCAAAACCAATTTCCCAAACCACAAAAATCATCACTGGACTTGCACTTGGGTATTCATCTAGGCATCTGACCTCCTCAGCACTCATTGGTCTCCGTCCACTCCCAGCACACCCATTTGTTCAGATGCTGGGACAGTTCCCTGTCAGTCAGGGGGGACATGCAGTCTCCATTCCTGAACTTCCCCACTCCCCATCTGTTTGCTGGGACGGTTACCAGTGTCTTTAAAAGGCTGTAGGTGGAATGCTGCTGCTTATAGATCTACATGTAAAAGCTTTGGACAATTCAGATCAAATCTTCTAAAGATTTAGGGAAGTAATGAAAAACCTTAGTTAGTTGTAGAATTTGCTAATAGAAGTAAACTCACACACACACATACACACACACACACATACACACACACACACACAGAGTATTTCTTGAAATAAACAACTAATGACTAATGGGTAAAAAATCGTTAATAGTCTGAAGAACTAGCTGTCAGGTCTGTTCCAGTGGTGAGTTTGAACTTCCGGAGCCATGCTGCATTTGGATTAAGAGGCCAGTTTTCTGTGGGCTACACCAATAATCAGTTACATACCCCCCCATCTTAGCATTAATTAGGGAAATATGGTGGTTTATTCTCCCTAAACATACAATTTAGAAATTGTTGAGGATCTGAGGTAGTCAGATCTGCTTCTGCAGCAGAGACACCACAGACTTTAACAAAAATAAACTTACTCTCTTACAAAATGCCTACATTTACTAGGGAGTTCACCACTGCCTATTTGCAGTTGACCTAAAATGGGACGAGCACTGCTCCAGTGTGCTGTCCCAGGAAGCCAGTCCGCCCAGCCTGCGATGGTCCGCGAGGAAGTCCTGGAGGCCTGTCACCTGAAGTTTCTCTTACACTTTGTTGTTGTTGTCAGGTGCCGTCAGCCCATCTTGACCCTGTGGACAGCAGATCGGAAACGTGTCCTAACCCATCACCCTCGCACTTGCTGACTTCCTCGGCAGTTTAGGGACTAGAAGCTCATGCTCAGGGTGCCGGCTCTCGGGGAACCTCCTGTCTGTGTCAGTACTGGGGAGAGTCCTTATTTCCTAACGCATGGAAGAGTTGGTACTCCCTGGATCACCTGGCACCCTGCCTGTGCCCCGCGTCAAGGAGTTTCCTTGAGGAGAAACTGGGGTCCCCCAGGACACACTCCACTCCTAGCAGTTCTCAGTGGTACTGAAGTCCCCCTCTGTCTCTTTCCCTTTTGTCTCTGGTGCAATAAATTATTACATGGCACACCCCAGACACTCCCTTTACCCTAGACTAGGCCTCTGGTGGACCTGAGGGCATGACAGTCCACCTTTGAGACTCCTACAGCTGTATTAGATCATGGGTGATCATTTTGTGGCTTCCACATGTATTTTGAGGATATCTTTAACAGGAACACTAGATTTGGGGCCTTTTTAAAAATTGTACAGATACAGGCTATGGCCTTTGCAATCACTTGTTATGCATCAGAGAGTTGGACAATGACCAGGGAGGATAGAAGGAGAATTGATACCTTTAAGCTGTGGTGCTGGAGAAGAGTATTGAGAATACCATGGACTGCTAGGAAAACAAACAGATTTGTCCTGGAAAGGGTTAAACCGGGTGGCTCCTTGGAGGCAAGGATTCTGAGGCTCCGTCTAACACACTTTGGACATGTTGTAAGGAGAGACAGGTCCTTGGAGAGGGACATCATGCTGGGCAGACTGGAGGGACAGCGCAGGAAGGGAAGACCCTCTATGAGATGGATTGATTCAGTGACTGGGGTAATCGGGATGGGTGTGTCAGAGGCAGTGCGATTGGCACAGGATAGAGCAGGGTTTAGGGCTGTTGTACATAGGGTCACTATGAGTCGCAAACGACTCGACGGCACATAACAACAACAACACAGATTTACTGTATCATTTAAAGTTCTGAATGCACACAAAGCTTATTTTGGAACAATGTAAATTATGTGTACTTTGTCTGTGTATATGAAATATCTTCCCTTACTTAAAACCAAACTCTTTATAGATAAAGTGATACAAAACAATGGTGATACCCCTGAGCAGCAGATACTATATAGTGTTTCATCAGCCCCCAAGAAAGTGGACTACTCAAATGAGAAGATCTAGGTCATTTCCTAGTACCGTCATTTCACACTGGTTTTGCCCTTAAAAAAGCAGAATCACAGGGAGCTCCAGTGGCCTAGTGGCAAGAAGCTGCACTGCAATCCCAGAGGTATGTGGTTTGAATCCACCAGTTGCTCTGCTGGTGAAGGAGTGGTAATCTCCTCCTGTACCAGTCAGATCTGATTTGACGGTACACACACACAATAATAAAAATTAAACCAAAGAAACAAAGAGAGAGAGAAAGAGAAGCAGAGTCACCTGGCCTTTCTTATGTGTAGGATGTTCAGTTTTTGGGATGAAATGGTGGCTTCCTCTAGATGGACCTGGGTGCACACAAGAAGAGTCAGAGCCATGGTCAGCTGACATCTGCTTCTCCTCGTTCTTCTGTGGTAGTGCTGTGTTTCATTCTGTATCAAGTGTCATGCTGCCAATCTTTAGTAGAATTGGCATCTCTCATGGCAGAGGGCTTTAATCAGAGATGAAGTCCGGGCACCACTGTAACGTGAAACGTGAAGACCAGCCAGAGGAAGGAAGCTGTTTAATCAATGAACTTAGAAGTGATGGGGAAAATCTCTTAGCAGTCAGTCAAGGAGAAAACATGGTTCATGTCAAAATGCTGAATTCATAGTTCAAGATTACATGTTGTTCTGAAACCTACATGGTTCAGTTCCTTATACCCGGGAGAAATGACAAATTTATTCATAAAATGCTAATTTGTCAGAAAGTAGAATTCAAACACATGCATGCCATACTTTCTACGATAGCATGTATAAAAATGATTTCAGCTCCTTGTTGATTGTTTAGCAGTGTTGGGAGTGGGGAGCTTACTAAATTAAAGAAAATTACATAGAAAAAATAATAATGAAAGGGCTCAAGAACAAGTTTGAAGACATGTTGTTGTTGTTGTTGCTATGTGCCATCGAGT